>NC_080091.1:1232500-1532500 GCF_950005125.1 Chionomys nivalis | reverse complement strand
TTCTTTTGCTCATGATCTGGGTGACATTTTGACAATCATTTTTTTTCATCACTACCAATAAAGGTTAAAACTTACAGTTTTTTAGACTATCAGATGCCCATCTACAAGTGCATGCATAGTCCTCTATGGTGGTATCTAGAAATCTTTAGGTGTACTTCAGGAAGAATTTGAAAGTTCCATTTGTTTGTGTAGAATAATGCAAAGAAATAGCAACAGAGCACAGGACACTAAAACTCCAGTATTGCAGGGCCCTTGAAAAGGTATCCCCAGATGCACCATGATGTCAAATGAGGTGGTTTGCTGTTGTGATGTGTGTGTGTTTGTGTGTGTGTGTACTCTGAGGAGTGAATGAGTCCCAGCCCTAGAGTCATGGAGATCACTGTGAGCAGTCCCATGAGTCTCAAGGAACTGTCAGTGACTTGGTAATTAGGTTTTCACAAGAATTGCAGTGCAAAGAGTTGCACTAAAATAGCAATAATAGTGAACTCGATTCACATCTCTTCTTCCCTTCATTGCTAGAAGGATCATCCAGGCAGGGTGTTTCAAATAATTATTCCTCTCTTTGAATCTGTCATTTGTTCTGACTATGTACACACATAGGGCCTGGAGAGATGGCTCAGTGGCCAACAGTGCTGGCTTCTCTTGCAGAGGTTTCAACACATCAAGTGGCTCCCGACCATCTCTACCTACAGCTCCAGGGAATCTGACACCTTCTTCCCCTCTGAGGGTAAGTGTACTCAGACGACATAATCTCACACTACAAATATATACTCATAAAGAAAATAATAAATATTTGAAAAGAATATATACATGCATTTATATAGTATATGTTGGAGATTATTCATGATAGAGACACATTACCTTGTCCTCAATGTATTCACTGACAAAAATGTCAATTGAAGAGGCTCAACAACAAACTATTTTATGCTTGTAGGTATGACTTGCAGATGATCTTTCTATTATTGTGAGTAATTAATATAACAGCATATATGATAGAGCTTAATTTACTGAACACTAACTAAGAATAGTTACTTTACTGTGTTTTATATTTAAATTTAAGTACACATTATAAAGAAGTTCATAATGGAATTGGATCTGAATCAGTGTGCAAAGCAGTTGCTTTGCAAATGTTAGGCCCTGAGTTCAGATTGACAGAACAAACACAAAAGAGAATGCAGTGCCAGGATTCTCTGCTCCCAGTACCCTTACAGGGAGGGGGTGGTGGTATGTGCTGTAGGAAGTCTTACAGCTGGTGGTGACCTGCCCACTAGGGCGTGGCCTCTAATATTATATATGCCGATGTGGAGCATGCTTTCAGGCTCTTTTCAGGACTCTCTGTTCCCATTGTGGGTTTTGTTTTCTGATCTCCATTAAAATAGAGGATTCTGATTTACGAATTTGCCCCTAAATAACCAACCCTCTATTTCTCAATTCTGAGACAGTGTGGGGTTTCTTTTAAGTATCCATCCACAATTGGGAATTTCATAAAATGTACCCTGAGCACACGCTCTTCCCATTCCTCCCAGTTTTATCCTTCTACACTTTTCCCCTTTCAGAAAAAAAAATACACGAAGCCAAATACGTGTTTCACTTATATTTATAGGAACTTGGTCAAACTCACAGTATCCAGATCATTAAAGATTGCTAAGTCAATTCCCAGCCTCCTGCTCCACAGAAATACCCATCATTTGTGAAGATCTATATACTTCAGCAACTTTATCACATTTTTAAGACTCTCTTCAATAACTTCCTGTCTGGATTGCTTGACCCATTAGCTACATACATACATACATACATACATACATACATACATACATACATAAATGCATACATATGTGTGTATGTACACACACATGCTCTTCATGTACATTATCAATGTTAGGCCATAGAAAACTGTATATGTAACACCAGCTGAGTCGATCAGAATAAGAATAGTCCCTAGAGCCACAAGCATCACTTGAACCAAAGGAAGAAGAGGTGAGTGATTAGTCTCCCAGCTAAAATGCCCCATTCCAGACGCCCTAAGCCCTAAGCAGTAAGCCCTGAGCCCTAAGACACTTTCCTTGCCTGCTTCTCCCTGTGGGTCTTGGTGAAGAGCACCTGGGAAAGGACCTTCCAACTGCACATGTCCAGGTCTCGGCCCAGGTAGCCCTGGAGCTGGTAACACACAGAGTTGAACTCATGCTTGGTCTTCTTGGAGTTACCCCCAACAGAGCCCTGCACACGCCAGAGGGTGCTTAGGAAAAGACTATCAGACAAGGCTCCAGCTGAGAGTTTCCCAAGCACAGCTGCTGGTGCACAGACAGCAGAACCTGGAAGGAGAAGAAGCCGGCCCAGGTGCACTCTTCAGGCAGAAACTCCAGCTCTGCAGTGGAAGGAAGGTGACTGTGGCTCCTAGTCTGTGAGCAGCAATGGCACCCAGCCCTCCCACACCATTTCAGAGACCTAGGTCTTCTTGGAGACCGCCAGCAGGTACTCACCACTGGCGAGGAAGACACCAGGGGCTCTGCAGGGGGAGGCATGGCAGCTGGGACTGCAGCTCCAGATACCTTGCCTCAGTGAAGCAATCTTACCTTGCCCTGCGCAGGGCCATGGAGGGGATTCTCTGGTCTTTTTCTGGCCTGACACAGGAGAAGAGAGGATTCTCCCTGGGTTGCATGCACTGAACACAGAGTCATCCTCAGCCCAGGCCAGGCTCTTCTGCGGCCTGGGGCTTGGAAGTGCTATGGCAGAGGCAGTGACTTCCATCTGGCTCAGGAGTCCCCAACTGTTCCCAGAGAAACGCTCCTAGGCCTCTGGGCCGTCCTGCTCTGGCAGGGTATGGCAAACTTATGTTCAATCTTGTTCCAGGCCACAATGAACATGAACTCGAGCTACTAGCTCCCCTTGAATACATGGGACCGCCCTGCCATTCAGTCAGACATGAGCATCTCCTGCAAATCCAACAACATGGTGACTCGAGTGGCTGGCTTCTCCTGTTCTCTCTCTACCTCAATACACCCGACCATATCTACTCCCCAGAAAGGGTAAGGTCTCCATGAGGATTCAACAAAGCCTGCACATCCATATTGATTTCCATAACGGTTATACAAGTTTTAACGCCCACAAACAATGGACAAATGTTCCCCATGCTCTACATCCTCACCAGCATGAGCTGTCACGTGTGCTATTGATCTTAGTCATTCTGACAGCTGTTCAATAGACTCTCAAACTATTTTGATTTTAGGTTCCCTAATTGCTAAAAATGTTGAACATTTCTTTGGGCTCTTCTCAGTCATTTGAGATTTCTCTATGGAGAATTATGTTTATATCTGTAACCCAGTTTAAGTGGATTAATTGATTTGTTGATGTCTAAATTCTTGAGTTCTTTTTGCCTCAATACAACAAGTTGGTTAATTATTTGGGAATTTCATACCATGTACAATGAGCACACTCTCTTCCCATTCCTCCCAGGTTTACCCTTCTACTCTTTTCCCCTTTCAAAAAACAAAAATAGAAAGGAAAAAAATACACCAATCCGAATTTGTGTCTCCCATATACTCAGTGGAATACGGTCAAACTCACAGTGTCCAGATCCTTAAAGTTTGCCAAGTTGATTCCCAGCCCCCAGCCCCACAGGAAAACCCATGATTTGTGAAGATCTATATACTTCAGCAACTTTATCAAATTTTCAAAGATTTTCCTTGGTACTCCCTGCCTGGACTGGTTTTATATTCATTTGTTTGTTTGTGGGAGAGGTTTTCACAGCAGCCTTCAATGTCTCTCATTCCTAATAAAGGGTCTGCAAAAGAATATTCCTTGCTCCTAAAATCTGGTGGCAGCAGGAATCACAGACTTCCACATGGACTTCCAGGTTTAGATATTTGTGATGTGAGTCCTCTATTAGATGTGGAGATAGGGAGAATCCTTTTCCAGTCTGTCATCTGCTCTTTTATCTACATGTGTAGTTACACTTTCAAATAAATTATATGTAATTATTGGTCCATGCCTAGTGTATGTCATGACTTCTGGAGAAGCAACCTTGGAAAGGAGAGAAAGCTACCTATTGAGAGACTCTTAAACTTTTCAATTTCATTTTATTTACTTGTGCACATAATATGTGTATATATATATATATGTATGTATACACACATACACACACATACATATATATATATCAACACACATGAACACACACATATACTATTTATGTACATTATCCCTTTTAGGCCATAGAAAACTGTATACATAACACCACCTGAATGAATCAAAAGAAGAATAGCCCCTTGAGATGCAAGCACCAACTGAACCAAAGGAAGAAGTGGTGAGTGATTTGTCTCCCAGCAAAAATGCCCCAATCCCTATGCCTAAGCCCTAAGACACTCTACCTGCCTTTCTCTCCCTGTGAGTCTTGGTGAGGAGCACCTGGGAAATGATCTTCTAACTGCACTTGTCCAGGCCCTGGCCCAGGTAGACCTGGAGCTGGTAACACAGAGCATTGATCTCCTGCTTGGTCTTCTCAGGGTACCGAGAGATACAGGGCTGGTTCAACCTATGAAAAATCTATCCATGTATTCCATCATATATAAACTGAAAGAAAAAACCCATGTTATCATTTCATTAGATGTGGAATAAACATTTGACAAAATTTAGCTCCCCTTCATGATAAAGGTCTTGGGGAGATTAGGGATACAAGGACCATATCTAAATATAATAAAAGCAATATACAGCAATCTGATAGCTAACATCAGATTAAATGGAGAGAAACTCAAAGTGATTCCACTAAAATCAGGAACAAGGCAAGGCTTTCTGCTCTCTCCATATCTTTTCAACATAGTTCTTGAAGTTCTAGCAACAGCAATAAGACAACATGAGGAGATCAAGGGGTTTCGTATTGGAAAAGAAGAAGTTAAACTTTTGTTATTTGCAGATGATATGATAGTGAATATAAGTGACTCCAAAAAATCTACCAGAGAACTCTTACAGCTGATAAATACCTTCAATGAAGTGGCAGGATACAAGATACACTAAAAAATCTGTAGCCCTCCTAAGGATAAAGAAGCTGAGAGGGAAATCAGAGAAACATTACCTTTCACAATAGCAACAAATCACATAAAATATCTTGAGGTAACACTAACAAAGGACATGAAAGACCTGTTTGACAAGAACTTTGTGTCTTTGAAGAAAGAAATTGAAGAAGATACTAGAAAATGAAAAGATCTCCCATGCTCTTGGATAGTAAGGAACAACACAGTAAACATTTCAGTCTTACCAAAGGTAATCTATAGATTCAATGCAATCCCCATCAAAATCCTGACACAATTCTTCACAAACCTTGAAAGAACAATACTCAACTACATATGGAAAAACAAGAAACCCAGGATAGCCAAAACAATCCTGTACAATAAGGAACTTCCAGAGGCATTACCATCCCTGACATCAAGCTCTATTACAGAGCTACAGTAATCAAAACAGCTTGGTTTTGGCATAAAAACAGAGATGTTGACCAATGGAATCCAAATACCTAAGAACACCTGATTTTTGACAAAGTAGCTAATATTATACAATAGGAAAAAAGAAAGCATCTTCAATAAATGGTGCTGGCATAACTAGTTGTCAACCTGTAGAAGAATGAAAATAGATCCGCACAAAACTCAAGTCCAAATGGATTAAAGACCTCAATATAACTCTGACCACACTGAATCTGATAGAGGAGAAAGTGGGAAGTAACTTTCAATGCACGGTCACAGGAGACCACTTCCTAAATATAACCCCAGTAGCACAGACTCTAAGAGCAACAAACAATAAATAGGAACTCCTCAAACTGAGAAGCTTCTGTAGAGCAAAGGACACAGTCAATAAGACAAAAAGGCAGCCTACTGAGTGGGAAAAAATTATCACCAACCCCACATCAGACAAAGGACATATCTCCAAAATATATATTCATAAGCAAAGGACACCGTGCCTCTAGTTCATGATCCTAGAGAAGCTAAGTTATAAGGTGAACCCAAAGAAAAACATATATAGACCCTATTGGAAATTGGAAACAGACAAAAATTTGGGAGCATGGGGGCAGGGAGTAGAAGGATGGGGAGAAAAAGGGTGGTAAATGGGAACTAGAGGGAACGGTATAGTCAAGATGGAGGAAGGACAGAAATGAGAGCAAGGAAAGAGATATCTTGATTGAGGGAGGCATTATTATATTTGGCATAAAATTTGGCATAAAATATTATAGCAACAAACCTGGCCCTAGAAATAGTCCCAGGAATCCACAAGAATGTCCACATCTAAGACCCTAAGCAATAGAGGAGAGGGTGCCTGAACTGATTTTGCCCAGTATTTATACTGATGATTATCTTAAATATCATCATAGAACCTTTCTCCAACAACACATGGATACAGAGGCAGAGAGCCACATGGGAGCACTTAGCTCCCAAGGTCCATGTGAAGAGTGGAAGTAGTGCGAATATGAGCAAGGATGTCAAGACCATGAGGGGTTTGCCCACTGAGATAGTTTTCCTGACCTAATGGGAGCTCACCAACTCCAACTGGACTGAGAGTAAAGGAGCATGGGATCAAATTATTCCCTGTGAATGTGATTCACATTTGGGTCAGACTGAAGGGCCACTGACACGGGCACTGGGATTTGTCTCTACCTCATGTACTGGCTTTTTGGGATTCTATTCTCTTTGGATGTGTATCTTGGTAAACCTAGACGTAGTAGAGA
This sequence comes from Chionomys nivalis, assembly GCF_950005125.1. Classification (NCBI taxonomy): domain Eukaryota; kingdom Metazoa; phylum Chordata; class Mammalia; order Rodentia; family Cricetidae; genus Chionomys; species Chionomys nivalis. The sequence continues at coordinate 1,525,794 of NC_080091.1, read as the reverse complement.
GGGCCTTGGACTTTCCACAGGGCTGGATGCCTTGTCCTCTCTTAGGATTGGAGGGCGATGGGTAGGAATGTGTGAGGAGGCAGTGGGAGAAGGAGGGGGAGTGGGAATTTGAATTGGTATTTTTAAGTAATAATAATAAAATTCACGACCTCATCTCTATTTATTATTGCTACTTATGTAAGTACATATAAATGAAATATGTACTATATCTTATACATGCATATGCCATATAGATCTAGATATAGATGTATATACTACTGTCCTACTGTTTCCAATAACTATCGCCTGTTGAGGGGTGTTTAGGTCTGAACACTGGGATTAGATTTCAGGTGAGTCAACTAATTTTATCATCTCCCCTTCCTCTGTCTTCTCTCCAAAATGCCCCGTATACCCATACATGTCTTATTGAACCCATTCAACTCAATGCCCTATTTTCACATTAATTATTATATTATGTGCATGATATATATGTATTATGATATATATACATATTTTGTTATATATGTACATTACTACATATTCTTAAGAATATAAATGCTATGAATACTATTATTAACTTTGAAATTAGCAAAACAGTGGATCTCCAAGAGAATTTTTACACATTCTTAATTTTACTTAACCTGCCATGTTCTTTAGTCAGTATACCCATGGTAAGATGATACTTCTAAAAATACTGTGAGATTTAGCTAAATGACATCAAGAAATCAGTCTCAAATCAACCACCAAACTTCTTCCCTACTGCCTAGATTTCATAATGATAAAAGGTGCTGTCAAAATGATTGGTGGAGAAAAGACACTAACGGTCTTATCCAACTTTAGACCTAGTATCTGAAATACTTACCTTACAGGTAAGATACATCTGGTGATACAATATTTGCAAGCCTATTATGTAGTAATTAACCACTTTCTAATCAGACTGAAAACTTGCTCTTCAGAATGTTTGTTTCATGTTTTTTTCAAGGCAGTACATTGCAATGCTATCTTGCAAATGGTCATTCCATCAAGTTGCCTTCATATTTTATGTGTGTATACCAATAGAGCTATTCTGATGTCAACCTTAATCATAAAAGCTTATTTTGCAGAGAACAGAAGTCAATGAAGAAGTTCTCAACATATTAAGCATAAAAGACTGAATTCTCAATCCTAAACAGTTCAATTCTCTTAAACCCACCACTACCAACAAGTTTCCAATAACAGCAAGAAGGAGAAAGCAGAGCAAATGTTACAGGAAAGAGTATTACAGGATGCTGTCTTGTGTACATGACACGGCTGTAAAAACCATGGCCTTACAGCAGCTCTGGTTGTCTTCACAGACCTACACAAGATCAGGAAAGCCAAAATCCTAGTGTAGACGTGGCAGATGATTTCTAGATACCACTCAGTTTTGAGGAGATACTGGTAGTTGTTGGAGGATGGAGAATCTTTCATTTTGAGTTTGTGGTTTTGGCATGTTTTCCATGCTCCATGAAATGGTCCCATACTCATTCACATATGGACATGATTACTTGTATTATAAAAAACAAAAATATTTAAGTTAGGAGAAATACATACAAAACAGATAAGAGATCATCTCGGTAGGATTAATGGGATTGGATACGGTCATGTTTAATTGTATACATGTATGCGATTCTGAAAATTGACAAAAAATAATATTAAAGTCAAATAAATAATGCAGGTAGATGTGTTTGATACTTCATCTTCTTGCCTGATGAAATCATGATTGATATGTTCACTTGCTTTATGTTGCTGTGATAAAACACTATAAAACCAATCCAGAGAGAAAAGACATTTATTTCATCTTACAGTTTGTAATCATCATCAAGAGAATCCAACACCAAGTATAGACAGGAACCTGGAGGCAGTACCTAAAGCAGTGACCCTCGAGAAATGCTGCTTAGTGGCATGTTCCTCAGGGTCTTCTCAATTTGTTTCTTTATACAGCCCAGGACCATCAGCTCAGTGGTAGCCCTTCCCACAGTGGGCTAGACCTGCCTGAATCATACATTAACAACAAAAATACCTGTTAAGTTGTTCAAATGTCCCGTTCATGCCTTCTCCCACCTGTGAGATAGAGTCTGGACATCTAGTGTCCCAATTAAGTCTGGCCTCCACTGTCTGTTTCAAGATAGTTTTGAAGCTTCTGCCTAAACACCCCCTATATTTCCCCCAACACACAGGCTCCTTTAACACAACATCAAGCCTGTTCACACAGTGTACATATCTTTGCACCATGGGAAGCACATCCTGTACATCAGTCATGCACCATTTGTCTACCTGATTTCTCTACCTCAAGTCATCTCCAACCTGTAGACCTAGCCTGCACACAACCTCTCTTCTACCTGAACCTGCTCAGTTCAGATTATACTTAGAACTATTAAAGGAAGCTATATACTTAGACATCATCATAAAATACCAACAATATCTAAAACTAGACCAGTATCTTCTCTCTAAAACCAACCAATCCTATAGAAAAGGTTGCCAATGAAAATTATCTAGATGAACCTCATAACCCAGAACTTAAAAGAACAATCATAAATGACATCAGAGACTTCAAATAATATAAGAAGGCCCACAGAAATAGATAAAATGATTTTTTCTTTAATGCCATCATTTATTCTTTTCCTTTTTAGGACAATTCTCTAGAGAATATGCACATTTAAAAACAACAAATCATAACATAGTAAATACCTTCATGTTTAGATAGTAATGCTTAAATTGTCATTCCCTGTTATGTCTCAAATTCAGAACCTCATGTCTGATGTGCACTTCCCAAGCATAATCTAATGGTTTTAAAACAATGCTCAAGCTTGCACTGAGAACTCTCTTCTAGGATTGTTCATTACCTCCAGCTTTTGACGACTCATTCTTCCTCATCCAAAAGCCACTTATTAGGGACAAAGATACAGAAATTCATAGAACAAGGAAATTAAGGAGAAAGAACATAAGGAGAATAAATGCCTGGGTGATCCTGTTCTGGAAGACCCATCAGAGGGGTGAGTGTGTTCTTGAACCGGGGAAGGAGCCCGGAAACAGAGCAAGGACATTCCCCGACCCCCTTCACTCCCTGGTCATTCGGCAGGGGCTGCTCCCCTCTGCTTTGGTGGCCTCTCTCTCCCTAACCCATCCCATCCCAGCTTGCACTCAGGAAACTCCTCCCTTCTTCCTCCCTTCCATGGGGCCACAAGATCTGCCAGCTCAGCCTGTTTGGGTGCTGGGACAGGGTGCTGAGGGCAATGGGGCGGGCGGGAGTTCCTTTGCTTCAATAGCCTGCCTGCAGCAAGGTAGGCCTTTTGTCAGCGAGGTCCCTGGCCAGCAAGGGAACCTGATCCTGTTCCATAAAATCCATCGGATAGCATTTGAAAAAAGAGATGGGCAGGCGCCAAGGCAAGAATTCCCCCACCAATCTGAAAAACAACATGGAAACACCAGAACCCAGTGATCTTACAACAGAAGGTCTTGAACACCCTAATCCAGAAGAAGTGGAAAAAATTGACATTATGAAAGTGATAGAGTCCCTCAAACAGCATGTAAAAAATGCTCTTATAGAAATGGATGGGAAGTATAACAAAAAGTTTGAAGAAATGAATAAATACATAAATGATACCCTGGGAAACCAAGAAAAAACAATCAAACAGGTAATGGAAACAGTTCAAGAACTGAAAACTGAAATGGAGGCACGGAACAAAACACAAACCGAGGGCCAGCTGGATATGGAAAATCTAGGTCAATGAACAGAGACTATAGAAACAAGCATAACCAATAGAATACAAGAGATAGAAGAAAGAATGTCAGACTCTGAAGACACCATAGAGAAAATAAATGCACCAATCAAAGAAAACAGCAAAACCAACAAATTCTCATCACAAAACATTCAGGAAATATGTCTCTTCAATTATTGGGAACAGCCATGAAGCTTCTAAAGAACGAAAGATGCATGACAACTAATTCTATGATTTCTGGGAGGAGGCTGAGCAGCCATTGGAATGGTCTCAGCTCCCCTATGACTTGGGAACCTGAACTTTAATACTTTGCAACAAAAATGGAGTCTGAAGTCAAAATGGCAGACCAAGGTGCTTGCTCCCTTCATAAACCATGGTCATATCTCACCCAGCTCACCCTTGCCACTACCATCTTTCCTTCCCCAGTAGCAGTTGTTACATGCTACATTATATGTTACGGTGCATGCTTCATTACATGTGTTACTTGTTACATATGTGTATGTATGTACATATATATTACTAAGTACATATATGTACCCTGCTCAGTTTGTGTACTGTTGCCAAGATTATTTTGAAACATGGGTTCTGGGGACCTTACTCTGGTCTTCATGCAGCAAGCATGTATCGACTCAAGCCCTGTGCCTGAGCTTTGAACTCCCTGGGGCAGCATTGGGTACACAAAGTTCATATTTGATTGATTGTAGTTATAAGCCTGGAAACATGAATGGAAGGTGAAGCTACTTCTGTTCTTCCCTGAGGTGCAGTTCTGCACGGAACTGACTTATAAATAAGGATTCAGCCAGTTTCCTTTTCCTGTGATGTGGGGGATGGAAATAAAGGCCACTGCAACATCTGACCACCAGAGCTGCACCCAGCCTGGGCTCCGCTTCAGCTTTAGAACCCCGATACCTCTCTCTTGTTACAGTTTTATCATTTCAGAGAAGTTATGTAAGTGTGCTTTAGTGTGATTGTAGTGCTCCACATGGGAGGTGTGGAAACTCTGTGTACTCATGTGTGGCTGTAGTGCTCCACAGGGAGGTGTGGAAACTCTGTGTACTGGAGCATGATCGTAGTGCTTCACATGGGAGGCAGAGTCAGGAGGACAGTGAGTGCGGGCCCCATATGCAAAACAAAGAGCTTATTTCAACTTACAGTTTGTAGTACGTCAGGTGGGAACTCAAGTCAGGAACATGGAGGAGGGGGTTGATACATAGGCCATGGAGTAGTGCTGTTTACTTGCTTGCTCCTCATGACTTGTTCAGCCTACTTTCTTTTTTTTCTTCAAGACACAATATATTTTATTAACAGTTCCTAGGAATGGAATATGAGATTTCTATAAAAATTATCAGTTGTTCCAACAATCCAAGTCTGGTTTTTAGAAAAATTTTAATAAAAACCTTTTTAATGTGAGAGATTATGCATACTAGATGACTCAAATTAAATGTTCATGAAAAATATATGGGGCATGCCTTCTGGACCTCCCTGGATTAACCATCAATCAAGAACACGCACTACAGACTTGCCTGCAGATAGTTTGATGAAGACATTTTCTCAGCTGAGGTTTCTCTTCCCAGATGGCTCTTTCTTGTGTTAAGTTGACCAAAAAAAGTAGTACAGCAACTGTTTTATTTTCTCAGTGTACACACATGTGAGAATGCACATGTGCACGTATGCATGTGCACACACACACGCATGCTCACGTGCACACACACACACACGGTCAAACTGTCTGTCGAGCACTAACCAAGAAGTTCAGTATACTGAATAAACATTAAGTGTTTGATTCTGGATCTCTAAAGTTTAATGCAGGATTTAAAAGCTGATTTTATACATGTATTTCTTTTCTTCTGTGGTCAGGTCTTCTGCAGATGTCCACTGTTGCTGTCGTTGCCATGGTGATGTTGTATCTGGCAGCAACATTTCATGAAGCTCTCCCCCATATTCCAGCTCTTTCGTTCTTTCTGTCCCCTCATCTGAATGTTCCCTGGGTGTTGGGATAGAGATATGACATACGTGTCCTGTCTTGGGTTGAGTGTTTATCATTCATTTATTCTTAGTGCTCCAGCCTGATATGAGTCTATGAAGTACATATCAAATGCTGTTGTTCCTATGCCTCACTAGATAGGACATGAATGTTAGTTCATAACTCTCTCTCCTTAGCAGATGCAGGTGCCATGTGGCTTGTTCACACACGTGGCTTCACACAGCATTCTTCCCTAGTGGTTCTGTTGGGAACTATGTGACTGTATTCCATGTTCAAACTGTTAAGCCACTTCTTGAGAACTTAATATTTCAAAAAACAATTGAAATGATTACGACGGAGGGAGGATTTTTGCGATATTTTCCAGTGTGTCTGGAGAGATTAATCCATAGAAGAAACTTCTAGGTCAAACAGCATGTGGAGTATAAGCTGGCTCAGGCACCGGCTTGCTGTGGCCTGCAAAGGTGAGACTGGGCTTAAATATTCCTAATGGGGCCCTGAAGTCTAGAAATGGAACTGAGCACATGCCACTTTTGCCTCTTTTTGTTTATGAGACAGGATCTCTCTGTCACTCAAAATAGTCTTTAATGGCTATGTAGCCCAGGACCCACTAGTATTGTAAGAGACCGCTTTTTTGTTCCTGACTGCTCAGCCCCAAAATAACCACATAGAAACTGTATTAATTAAATCACTGTTTGGCCTATTACCTCTAGCTTCTTTTTGGCTAGCTCTTACATCTTAGTTTAACCCATTTCTATTAATCTGTGTATTGCTACATGGCTGTGGCTTACAGGCAAGGTTCCATTCAGTGTCTATCTCTGGTGGAGCTACATGGATTCTGTCTGACTCTGCCTTCTTACTACCAGCATTCAGTTCAGTCTTCCCCGCCCACCTCTATACTGGCCTATCACAGGCCCAAGACAGATTCTTTATTAACCAATGGTATTCACAGCTTACAGAGGAGAATGCCATATCACCTCCCATTTTCCGCCTAAATAAAAAGGAAGGTTTTAATTTCAACATAGTAAAATTATGTATAACAAAACAGGTATCAAGCAAGAATTATAGTTACAATATTTATATCTACTTTATCTTTTAGCTTAACTGAGGGAAACTATAACTACCTATTCTTCAACTCCATCAAGACTCCAGAAGGACATAATATTACCTTAGTAAACATGAAGTGCATTGTAAGCAACTTCCAAAACTCTAGAATTGACAGAGACACCTTCCTGCCTGGACAGTCACCCAAAGTTCTTCTGTACCATTTGGGGATCCATCTTCAGCCTACAGGCCCATACTATCCAGCAGAGTTTTCCATGAAGCAGGAAATTTCAAAGACAGTTCAGCCTTTATTGACAGTTTGTCAGTTACTTTCTTCTGTGTCCTGCAGAATGTCTGGCAGTCTTTTTCATAAAGCAGGAATCCCAAAGGACTGTTTCACCTATAGGCCAGTTAAGCAGTCATTTTTCTATGTGTCCTGCAAGTCCAGTTTATACATCATAATATCAAGCAGTCCAGGCAGAGCAGTTTCTTGCCCAAATGGCGAACAAACTCCATGAAGAGCCTCTTTGATGCCCATCTTTCTCTTGAAGTAACTGGTGCTGCCAGGAGCAGCTGTGTCTCACTGTCATGAAAAGTCCTAAGTTCGTAAAACATTTTAAATGCCATATTTCATAGGTCTTTGAAAGGTTTGAAGATTATCTATCTAACTGAAATATATCTCTATATATCTAGAAAACCTAACTAACATGACTACAAAGCTTGACTATTATAGATGATTATCTATTAACATATTTCTTAATTGTACATTAAATTTTTTTGAGACAGGGTTTCTCTGTAGCTTTGGAGCCTGTCCTGGAACTAGCTCTGGTAGACCAGGCTGGCCTCGGACTTATAGAGATCTGCCTGCCTCTGCCTCCTAGTGCTGGGATTAAAGGTGTGCACCACCACCGTGCAGCTTACATTACATTTTTAAATGAGCTACACAAACACAATACCTCAATCAAGAGCAGAAATATACATATAACAAAACTGGCCTAAAATTTGTATCAATAGACCAAGATCTACACCAATGCAAACCTCTATAGCACACTGGCCCCAGTATTCTGTGTCCTGTGATTTCAGAACTATGATACCACACTTAGTAGCTTTTCCTTCTGCCCCATCCTCAACCTTCTCTCCTAGTGCTAAAGATGACATAGGTTATTTTGATAACTAGAGAAGGGGAGGAGCAGGAGAAGATGGAGGAGGAGTGGGAGAGGGAGAGGAGTAGAAGAAGGATGGGAGTGAGAAGGGGAAAAGCAGGGAGAGAAAGGGGAGGAGGAGGAGGATCAGGAAGAGGAGGAGTTGGGAAGAAGGGAGGAAGGAGGAGAAGAAAAAAGAGGTATGGGAGGAGCAATAAGAGGAGGAACCTAGGGAGGAGGAAGGGTGGGGGTGGAAAAGGAGCAGGGGAAGGAGCAGGGGGAAGAGCAGGAGGAAGAGGAACAGATGGAGCCAGGGGAGGAGAAAAAGGAGGAGTGAGAGGAGTGAAAACATTAGGAAATGTTTCTTTGCAGAGTGCAGCTATGAGTATCTCCGTTGTGCTGGAGCAAGTACCCATGTGGACTGAGATCAGCAGAGAGGAGACATCAGCCCTGGGCACCATCGTGCTGGAGACTGTGGAAAGTGCCATGTTGGCCACACTTTCTGACACCCTCTGGAAACGTCAGAGAGACCATTTGGACAGAAAACCTAGGTACTGCATAGCCTTGGGGGCCAGGCTGATTTTCAGGGACAGCATAGTTGGATTCTCAAGACTTTTACCAACATGCCAAACCTCTAATGCACAGCAAAGCAGGTCCATATATTAGTGACATTGACAATTTATCAATCACTTGGCCAGGATTAGAGAGGACACCAAGCGTGTGTCCTTAATACATTCAACGCACATTTGTGGGATGTCTACTATATGTTAAGATGTGATAATCATTTTCTTGTTTAGCTATTTCCAGTTTTCCCTGCCAAGATAATGGTGGATTATACTCCTTGATGTGTTATTAGGAAGGAATTTGTGACTATCACAAATTTTAGAATATTCTTTTCCTTTTCCTTAGTGACTGAGCATCTTAGCACCGCAGCCATTCCACCTTCTCGTGTCTTAGAGTAAAAATAGGGTGCAAATCAATTCATGAAGGACCCAAAGAATTATTGAGAAATATGTGTTATTTTTAATCCTGGAAGACTTCGGAGGCTCTTTGTTACCGCACCATGGCTCATCCTTCCCTGACTGATACATGCTTGATTGCTGACCACTTGGGGATATTGGATGCCACTGATCTTTGTATGCACTTCTCACTCCAGTTATCCATTCTTGTGTTGGTGAGTCCCATGGATATTGGAAATTCTTTTTTAATCACTGCTCTGATTCAGGCATAAGAATGTAGGTAGTATTTTATCAGCTTTAGGAATTTAGACATCTGATATATGTGATATAGATAAAATGTTATCAAGAATAAATCCCATAGACTAAGGAAATTATGAACTAAGATATTCTATGTAGTGTAATCAGGGACTATGACCAGGGCAGTGTGCTGGCAAATTGTGACTGACAAGGACTTTCTTGGTGTATCTTCCATGGCATCTCTCCAGGTGTCTTGGTTTGTGAGAAGGCAGTGGGCGGGTCAGGCCCCCTTTGAGTGAGGGTGGGGCAGTGTAGAGCTGATGGTGCCCATTGGTTCAAACAGGAGAAGGAAGGGGCAGTTTGCAGGCATGGGCTTTCTCACTCTTTCCCTTTGACTCCCAACTGCCACAATGGCTCAAATCCTTGAAGCCAGTGTTTCTTGCTTTAAACTGGTTCTCTCAGAAATCCTTCACATGGTTAATACAGGATGGATATCAGGGATGGGAGGAAGGTGGGGTGAGGAGGAGCTGGGGGTGCTAGTGCTTCTCTTGAACTGAAGTGGCTAGGTTTGGGTTTCCATTCCTAGAGGTGGCATTCCAATCACAGCTCTCCCTCTTTTTCCATGGCTAAAAAGCCTCAAGCAAACAGCTTTTTTCAGAAATCGGTGCCCCACAAATAAAGCATGATTAATCAAAACTCAGAGAGAGGAATTGGGGTTCAATCTGAAGATCCCAAAAGCAAAACAGCAGGCCACTGGCTCTTACCTCTCCCTCACTCTGAAGTGGCGATCCTGCCTCCAGGAATCTCAGAATGAGACTGAGACTAAGAGCTGTTTCTTCCCATTTTATAATCCTCTCTAGGGCTAGGATTAAAGGTGTGCACCACTGGAATTGAAGGCATGTACCACCCAGTTTCTACTGCAACTAATGTGGCTACTGGGATTAAAGGTGTGTGTTACCACTGCCTGGTCTGTAAGGCTGACCAGTGGGGCTCTTTCACTCTGTAATCCTCGGCAAGTTTTGTTTATTAAAATACAAATAAATGCCCCTCATTAAACAACAATGTACATACAGGAAGTCCAATTTATTCAGCTCACTCCGTACCCCTGACTGGCCTCAGATTCATTGAGAGCTGCATGCTTCAGCCTCCTGCATCCCGAGATTAAAGACCCACACCACCATACTTTCAAGATGAGTGATTTCCAGAATAGCTGAAGCTATAAGGAGCAGTCAAGAGGCCAGTGTGACTGAAGTAGAGTGGGCAGTGGTGGCTTTTAGGAGAAAGACTCATGGAAAAAGAGGGAGAGAGTACTGAAAGTTTTGTTGAAGTGAGATGTTGGGGCAGCACTGGAGAATTTGGGGGTAGGGATGGCATTTAACTCACTCTGGCATTGGTACTGACTTTTGATGCTATTGGTGTATCAGTCAGCTTTCTGTTACTGCAACAAATTCCTGAGACACATCAACATTTAAAATGGAAAGGTTTGATTATGGCACATGTTTTCAGAGGTTTTATCCATGGTTGGTTTGGCTCTGTGGAAACACAGCACATTATGGAAGAGTGTGGATTGAAGAGGCCTCTCACTTCATGGTTATGGGAATGAGTGGTAGAGACAGAGTGAGCACAAGAGCAATAGTTCTCTAAGGGATGCCAGTAATGACCTAGCTTTGTCCCAGGCTCCCAGCCTAAGATTTCCATCACTTATTACTGGTGTCACGAATGGGGGACAAAGCCTTCAATGTAAGTATTCTTAGGGGGAAATTCCACAATCAAATTATTGCAGCTGACTTAAACTCTATTGCTCTCTGATGCATCCCCTTAAAATATGATTGCTCCCCTCTCTTTGTCTTCATGTGTGTGCAGGTGTGAATGTGTATATGTGCATGCAAGTGGAGGCCAGAAGACATGCTAGGCTTTAATTTTTCTCAGGCACTGTCTATGTTTCTTTGAAGCAGGGTCTCTCCCTGCCCTGAAACTCACTGTATGGCTTAAGATGGCCAATAGGCCCTAGTGCTTTTCGCAAGTGTGTACCACCATCCCTGCATGTCTCTTATTTGAGGCTTCTGGGAACGGAACCCAAGTTCCATGCTTGTGAGGTGAGCACTTTGCCTACTGAGCTATGGTCCCAGATGGGAAAAACCCCTTCTGAAGTTACAGCGAGGCTTCTCACTACTTTGTTATAAAGCCTGCATAATACAGATGAATGAATTGTTCTGTGCTGTTTAAGCTTACTGAGCCAGCTGTGGAGGTGGGATGAGATCCCCTTCAGACTCAAACATGTTTGGGATAGGTTGCCCTCCAGCACCCTTTGTCCAGGATGGTCCCCCAACTCTGCGAGAAGGGAAATTGAGAATTAAAAGAACAAGAAAAAATTAGCCCAAGTAGAAAAACCATGCCTTTAGAACAGAAAGAGTTACTGCTACAGTGTCTTGAATATGGCTGGGTTGGAGTATAGCATTCTCAGGCACCTTCCAAGATGGAAGAATCAGTTACTGTTCAGCCGGTGATAGAAAGATGTCTGTGGTAGAGATGGCCAGGTGACACTCTCACCCAGGAGAAGATGTCCCCTATGGTACCCTGTGCTATTCAGGACTGGGACTGGCTGTTTAGTTCTCAGACCTGCTGGGGCGGAAGTATTCGATCTGGTCTCTACTGCTTCCACTCTTTGTTTTCTCATTTTATGTCTGTTTGCTGTGCACTTCGTAAGCGAACTGACTCAAAGCCCAAATCACAGCTACGGTGAATTGTCCTACAAACGTAAGACTTCCCATCATCCATCAGGACTCAAGAGTTTCCCTACAATGAACTTGTTTTCCGTGGTTTCTTTTGCTTTCAACTATATATTTGTGTATTTTCTTTTTTAAAGATCTACTTTTCATTATTTTAAATTATGTGTCTTGGTGTGTCTATTTGTGGGTATGTACATGTGAGTGCAGGTGCCTGTGAAGGCCAGAAGAGGGCACTGGATCCCCTGGAGGTGCAGGTGGTTCAGGGAACTGACCCTGGATCCCGTGAAAGAGCAACAAGTGATCTTCATCACTGAACCATGCCACCAGTCCCTGTGCATCTTCGCTGGGCAGAAATCAAATTCAAGATAGATTTACTTTCTGCATGTCTTAACAAAAGCACTCCGTTTTCCTTTTAGACATCGAAAGCAAAGTTATCAATGAAGAATGCAATGATGAGAATGTCTCCTTTAACTTGAAAGCCAGAGGTGATGAGATGAATGTTAGCTGTTCCATCATCGAGGAATCAGAATCCAGAGGTACAGTCGTCCTGAGCACCAAGGTAGTGGAGCGTCAGTCCACCCGCCTACAAATCCTCTATAGTCTTGCAAGGCAGATACGGATGGTGGAGAACAGAGGAGAGGAGAGGCAGGGATAGCACTATGCACTCAGAGTTTTCTACATGGCAGGAATGTCGAACATTAAGGGCTTGACATGGAGCATGTCTCCACCCAGTAGAGTTTGGCCACCAGCCATGTAGGACTCTTGATCTCTTGAGCTGTTGTGAGCCCTCCATCTGGATCATTCTACTGTGAAGCATTCCACTGAGTTCTAAAATTTGATTTTTTGGGGGATCCTCTTTTCCATCATATCACTGTGATACTGCCAGTGTTTCTTTTTATTGACTGTGTCTTTTGTGGTCAGTCTGCCTTTCTTATTTTATCCAGCTGTTTATTTGTATCCTGTTTGGATTCATTGAGTTTATCTGTGTCCTCTTTGATTTTTGTTAAATATTGTTTTACATTTAATGTTTTAAATTTTTAATTGAATTTTACTGAGCTCTACATTTTTCTCTGCTCCCCTTCCTGCCTCTCTTCTCCCTTTAATTATTTTTTTGTTGAGAATATTGTGTTTACATACAATGCATTTTGATAAAATCCAGCCATCATTTTCTCCTTTCCAATCCCTTCACTGCCTCCCACTATTTCCCTTTCTTAACTGTACATTTTTTAAACCCACCAAGTTTACTTCATGCTTCCTGTAAGTGCAAGGGTGTAGGTTCATCTGTGAAGATGGGTAGCTTCTCAAGGTACGCATCCGTGAAGACAATGACTCTCCAGTAGCCATCAGCTGCAAACAGATCTCCTCAACCCTCCCCTTCTTCCCTTCCTTTTACTTCTGCCCCCAATTTTGTCAGGCGATCTTGTCTGTTTCCAATTCCCAGGTGGGTCTATATGTTTTTCTTTGGGTTCACCTTATTACTGAGCTTCTCTAGGATCATGAACTATAGGTTCAAGGGAATTTTTTATTTCTTCTTTAAGTATCTCTATCATCTTCACAAAGTTATTTTTAAGGTTGTTTTCTTTTGCTTCATCTGTGTTGGGATATTCAGGTCTTGCTGTTGTAGAACCACTAGGATCTGGTGATGCAATATTATTCATGTTGTTGAATGTATTCTTACACTCTTTTCTACCCATCTTGGTTTGGGGTAATTATAGGTGCAGGTGTTGATTCTTCCTATAAACTGTGTAGGTGGTGCCTGTGCTTCTGGGGTCACTAAATGCCATGAGGGAATGGTTGATTGGGGAAAGATGATGGGTTCTGTGGGTTTGTGGGGAAGAGTGGGACTTGTTGATTATAGGGTCTAATGGGTGGCAGAACTGATGATGATGCATGGGATGTGCCCTAGGGTCTTGTTGTCCACCCAGGAGACCAGCCACTCCCCTCGTTCTCTTATCAGTGAAGGCAGAGCCTGAACCTCTGTGTGCTGCTGATACTATGGGGAATGGTTGGCCAGGAAGTCAAGGGGAGCATGATGGGTTCTGTGGGTTTTGGGGGCAGAGTGGACTTGTAGATTACAGGGCCCATTGGGTGGTGGGGGTGGTGAAGCTATCTGCCACAGGAGTCTTACCTGCTGTCTGCTTAGTAAGGTTGTGATGGTTGAATGTGGGGCACAGGATGGGTCTCAGGGCCTAGGGCATACAGACCTGGGCTGTCCAGCTGGGAGACCAGATGGTCCCCTCTTCATCCAATCAGTGCAGGCCATCACTTCTTTATTTTCTAAGAAGAGACAGAAAGGGGATGAAGTCTGATAGGAAGCAAGGTGGGGAGGATTCAAGAGGAGTCAAAACTAAAATACCATAATCAGAATATGTTGTATGAAAATATATTTCAGTAACACAAAAATGTGAAACATTCTCTTTCTGATGAGATGATGTGTTCTCTAGAACTTCTTTGAAGTCTGAAATTTCAGAAACCCTTTCTTGTTAAGTGTATGATTATTTGTAGGCCAGTGAAGAATAATTGATTTCTTATGTTCACATGCTTTTTTCTTAGTAATATTTTGTATTCTTTATTAGTATTGCTAAATTATTCATTTTGTTGGTTTATATGAAAAGCTGTGTCCATTTTGAAAATACAGTTTCATAATGAGAATATATTTTCTTAATTATTGGTTTATAGACTTATTTTACTTATTTTTCTATTGCTGAGGTTAAACACCACTATAAAAGCAATGTGTTGAAGAAAGATTCATGATGGTGAGTCAGAGGTAATAGTTGGCAGTGGGTTGCAGAAACAAAGAGAGCTCACATCTAGAAGCCCATCATGAAGCAGAGAGCTTCCTGGGTATAGTAGGAAGATTTTCAAATCTCAAAGTCAGTCCCCAGATACATTCTTCTTCTAGTAAGTATATATCTCTTAATCCTACACATAAAACTCCATCAGCTTCAGGCCACGTATTCAGAAGTCTGAGTATATTGGGGCATCTCATTCAAACTCCCACAGTCTTATTTGCTATTCTGATTTTTTTTCTATATTTGAGACAGGGTTTCTCTGTGCAGCCCTAGCTGTCCTAAAACTTGCTGTGTAGACCTTCATGGCCTTGAACTCACAGCAGTTTTCTTGTCTCTGCCTCTCAACTGTGGGGAGTAAAGGTGTGTGCTACAACCTCTATGCCTATTCTGAAAAAATTGTTTAAAAATTCTACCATAGGCTGAGAAGTCCCATCTGGATGGGTGAGTGTGTGCTATCCTGGGGCGCACTGTCCCGGTAGAGAGCACAAACGCCCCCCCACCCCAGCTCCTGCTGCAAGGCTTTCTTTCCTACACACCCGCCCCCCACCCCCACCCCCAAGCCTGCCTTGTCTGCAAGGTCCTTAGCTGTGGAACAGTTTCCTGCCCTTTCACTAAGGCTACCAACCCAGAGCAGTGAGGGCCTGACTAGAGGGCAGGCCTCAAGGTCCCCGCCAGGGAAAGCGGGCCCCCGCTGCTGGGGCTGCAGTCTCTGCTGTGATCTCCTGGACCTGCTCTGCCTGCGCCCTACTTCCCTTTGTCCCTGGCTCATTGGGGCATCCAGGAGTTCCTGTGTAGGTGCCGAGAAGTTTCATCGGGACGGGTGAGTGTGTGCTATCCTGGGGCGGACTGTCCCGGTAGAGAGCACAAACGCCCCTCCCCCAGCTCCTGCTGCAGGGCTTTCTCTCCTACACACCCGCCCCCACCCCCACCCCCAAGCCTGCCTTGTCTGCAAGGTCCTTAGCTGTGGAACAGTTTCCTGCCCTTTCACTAAGGCTACCAGCCCAGACCAGTGAGTGCCTGACTAGAGGGCAGGCCTCAAGGTCCCCACCAGGGGAAGCAGGCCCCTGCTGCTGGGGTTGCAGTCTCTGCTTGTGATCTCCTGGACCTGCTCTCCCTGCCCCCTATTTCCCTTGGTCCCGGGCTCATTGGGGCCACCAGGAATCCCTGCATAGGTGCTGAGAAGTCCCATCTGGATGGGTGAGTGTGTGCTATCCTGGGGCGCACTGTCCCGGTAGAGAGCACAAACGCCCCCCCCCCCAGCTCCTGCTGCAAGGCTTTCTTTCCTACACACCCGCCCCCCACCCCCACCCCCAAGCCTGCCTTGTCTGCAAGGTCCTTAGCTGTGGAACAGTTTCCTGCCCTTTCACTAAGGCTACCAGCCCAGAGCAGTGAGTGCCTGACTAGAGGGCAGGCCTCAAGGTCCCCGCCAGGGAAAGCGGGCCCCTGCTGCTGGGGCTGCAGTCTCTGCTGTGATCTCCTGGACCTGCTCTGCCTGCGCCCTACTTCCCTTTGTCCCTGGCTCATTGGGGCATCCAGGAGTTCCTGTGTAGGTGCCGAGAAGTTTCATCGGGACGGGTGAGTGTGTACTATCCTGGGGCGGACGGTCCCGGTAGAGAGCACAAACGCCCCTACACTAAGGCTACCCAACCAGAGCAGTGAGTGCCTGCCTAGCGGGCAGGCCTCAGCAACCCCCGAAAGGGAGTGCAGGCACCTCCAGCTTGTACTGCAGTGTCGCCTGTGTTCTACTCGACCCCGCCCGACCCCTTGCATTCGGCCTTCTTTACGCGGGTCATTGGAATACCACGCATCCATGTTTTGGTGTTGAGGAGTTCATCTGGAAGGGAACGGTTCCTGCCCCTACACTGAGGAGATACACCTAGAGAGTTAGTCACAGCAAAGACTGGTCCAAGACATCAGGCCTCTCCTGGCTCCATTTGAAGGAAAAGATGGGCAGGCGCCAATGCAAGAATTCCCCCAACAACTTGAAAGGCAACGTGACATCACCAGGATCCAGGAATACCGAAATGAGAAGTGTACACCCTAATCCAGAAGAATTAGAAGAATTCGACTCAAAAGTGAATTTTATGAAAATAATAGAGGACCTTAAACAGGAGGTGAAAAACTGCCACAACCAATTAGAGATTACAAACAAAAAGGTAGAGGAAATGAATAAATCTCTCAAAGATACCCAAGAAAACCAAGAGAAACAAGAAAAAGTAATCAAACAGGTAAGGGAAACGGTTCAAGACTTGAAGAATGAAGTGGAAGTAATAAAGAAAACACAAACCGAGGGAAGGATGGAGATGGAAAATTTGAATAAACGAACAGGAACTACAGAGACAAGTACCACCAACAGATTACAAGAGATAGAAGAAAGAATCTCAGACACTGAAGATACCATAGAGAAAATAAACACTCTCATCAAAGAAAACAGCATAACCAACAAATTCTCATCACAAAACATTCAGGAAATCTGGGACACAATAAAAAGACCAAACCTAAGAATAATAGGGATAGAAGAAGGAGAAGAAGTACAGCTCAATGGTCCAGAAAATATATTTAATAAAATTATAGAAGAAAACTTTCCCAACCTTAAGAAAGATATTCCTTTGAAGGTCCAAGAAGCATACAGAACACCAAATCGACTGGATCAAAAAAAAACATCTCCTCGTCATATAATAATCAAAACACAAAACATACAGAATAAAGAAAGAATATTAAGAGCTGCAAAGGAAAAAGGTCAAGTTACCTATAAAGGTAAACCTATCAGACTTACACCTGATTTCTCTATGGAAACCATGAAAGCCAGAAGGTCCTGGATAGATATACTGCAGAAACTACGAGACCATGGATGCAAGCCCAGACTACTATACCCAGCCAAGCTTTCATTCACTATAAATGGAGAAAACAAAATTTTCCAGGATAAAAACAAATTTAAACAATACGTAGCCACAAATCCAGCCCTTCAGAAAGTAATTGAAGGAAAATCACAAACCAAGGAGTCCAACAATGCCCACAATAACTCAGACATCTAATGACCCTTCACCAGCACAACTTGAAGAAGGGAAACACACAAACTCTACTACCAAAAGAAGGAAAGAAAGAAAGAAAGGAAAAATGACCGGAGTTAACAACCACTGGTCATTAATATCACTTAATATCAATGGACTCAACTCACCTATAAAGAGGCACAGGCTAAGAGATTGGATACGAAAACAGGATCCAACATTCTGTTGCTTACAAGAAACACACCTCAACCACAAAGACAGACATCTACTCAAAGTAAAGGGCTGGGAAAAGGTTTATCAAGCAAATGGACCTAAGAAACAAGCAGGTGTGGCCATACTAATTTCTAAGAAAGTTGACTTCAAACTAAAATCAATCAAAAGAGATGGAGATGGACATTTTTTACTCATAACAGGAACAATTCACCAGGATGAAGTCTCAATCCTGAATATCTATGCCCCTAATATAAAAGCACCCACTTATGTAAAAGAAACGTTACTAAAACTCAAGGCAGTCATCAAACCACACACACTAATAGTAGGAGATTTCAACACTCCTCTCTCACCAATGGACAGGTCAATCAGACAGAAACCTAACAGAGAAATAAGAGGATTAAGGGAGGTAATGAATCAAATGGACTTAACAGACATCTATAGAACATTCCACTCAAATAAGAAAGAATATACCTTCTTCTCTGCAGCTCATGGAACCTTCTCGAAAATAGACCACATACTCGGTAACAAAGCAAACTTACACAGTTACAAAAAAATATCGGTAACCACCTGTGTCTTATCAGATCACCATGGATTAAAGTTAGAATTCAACAACAATGCTATCCCCAGAAAGCCTATGAACTCATGGAAATTGGACAGTCAACTACTGAACCACACCTGGATCAAGGAAGAAATAAAGAAAGAAATTAAAGTCTTTCTTGAATTCAATGAAAACGAAGACTCAACATACTCAAACCTATGGGACACTATGAAAGCAGTGCTAAGAGGAAAGTTCATAGCATTAAGTGCCCACATAAAGAAAACGGAGAAAGCACACATTGGAGACCTAATAGCCCACCTTAAAGCTTTAGAAAGAAAAGAAGCAGACTCACCTAGGAGAAGTAGAAGACTGGAAATAATCAAATTGAGGGCTGAAATCAACAAAATAGAAACACAGAAA
This sequence comes from Chionomys nivalis, assembly GCF_950005125.1. Lineage (NCBI taxonomy): Eukaryota > Metazoa > Chordata > Mammalia > Rodentia > Cricetidae > Chionomys > Chionomys nivalis. Next base: position 1,507,012 of record NC_080091.1, on the reverse strand, counting down.
ACAATCCAAAGAATCAATGAAACAAAAAGCTGGTTCTTGGAGAAAATCAATAAGATTGATAAACCCCTATCCAAACTAATCAAACGGCGGAGAGAGAATACGCAAATTAACAAAATCAGAAACGAAAAGGGAGACATAACCACAGACACAGACGAAATTCAGAGAATCATTAGATCTTACTACAAAAACCTGTATGCCACAAAATTGGAAAATGTAAAAGAAATGGACACTTTTTTAGATAAGTACCATATACCAAAGTTAAACCAGGACCAGGTGAACAATCTAAATAGACCTGTTAGTCGCGAAGAATTAGAAGTTGTTATAAAAAACCTTCCCACCAAAAAAAGCCCAGGTCCAGACGGCTTTAATGCAGAATTCTACCAGAACTTCCAAGAAGACCTAATACCTATACTCCTTAATGTATTTCACAATATTGAAACAGAGAAGTCATTGCCAAATTCCTTTTATGAAGCTGAAGTTACTCTGATACCAAAACCACACAAAGACACAACCAAGAAAGAGAACTACAGGCCAATCTCACTCATGAACATCGACGCTAAAATACTCAATAAAATACTGGCAAACCGAATCCAAGAACACATTAGAAAAATTATCCATTATGATCAAGTAGGCTTCATCCCAGAGATGCAGGGCTGGTTCAACATACGAAAATCTATCAATGTAATCCATCATATAAATAATCTGAAAGAAAAAAACCATATGATCATTTCATTAGATGCGGAAAAAGCATTTGACAAAATTCAACATCCCTTTATGATAAAGGTCTTAGAGAGATTAGGAATACAAGGGTCGTTCCTAAATATAATAAAAGCAATTTATAGCAAGCCGTCAGCTAACATCAAATTAAATGGAGAGAAACTCAAAGCTATTCCACTAAAATCAGGAACACGACAAGGTTGTCCACTCTCTCCATACCTCTTTAATATAGTGCTTGAAATTCTAGCAATAGCAATAAGACAACATAAGGGGATCAAAGGGATTCAAATCGGAAAGGAAGAAGTTAAACTTTCATTATTTGCAGACGATATGATAGTGTACATAAGCGACCCCAAAAACTCCAGCAAAGAACTCCTTCAGCTGATAAACACCTTTAGTAGCGTTGCAGGATACAAGATCAATTCCAAAAAATCAGTTGCCCTCCTATACACAAAGGATAAGGAAGCAGAGATGGAAATCAGAGAAGCATCACCCTTCACGATAGCCACAAATAGCATAAAATATCTTGGGGTAACCCTAACCAAGGAAGTAAAGGATCTATTTGACAAGAACTTTAAGTCAATGAAGAAAGAAATTGAGGAGGATACCAGAAAATGGAAGGATCTCCCTTGCTCTTGGATAGGGAGGATCAACATAGTAAAAATGGCAATTCTACCAAGGGCAATTTATAGATTCAATGCAATCCCCATTAAAATCCCATCAAAATTCTTCACAGATCTTGAGAGGACAATAATCAACTTTATATGGAGAAACAAAAAACCCAGGATAGCCAAAACAATCTTATATAATAAAGGATCGTCTGGAGGCATTACCATCCCTGACCTCAAACTCTATTACAGAGCCTCAGTATTGAAAACAGCTTGGTATTGGTATAAAAACAGAGAAGTTGATCAATGGAACCGAGTAGAAGACCCTGATTTCAACCCACAAACTTATGAACACCTAATTTTTGATAAAGGAGCTAAAAGTATTCAATGGAAAAAAGAGAGCATCTTCAACAAATGGTGCTGGCAGAACTGGTTGTCAACGTGTAGAAGAATGAAAATAGATCCATATCTATCACCATGCACAAAACTCAAGTCCAATTGGATTAAAGACCTCAATATTAGTCTGAACACACTGAACCTGATAGAAGAAAAAGTTGGAAGTACTCTACAACATATGGGTACAGGAGATCACTTCCTACGTTTATCCCCAGCAGCACAGACATTAAGGGCAACATTGAATAAATGGGACCTCCTGAAACTGAGTAGCTTCTGTAAAGCAAAGGACACTGTCACTAAGACAAAAAGGCAACCCACTGACTGGGAGAAGATCTTCACCAACCCTGCAACAGACAAAGGTCTGATCTCCAAAATATATAAAGAACTCAAGAAACTAGACTTTAAAATGCTAATTAACCCGATAAAAAAATGGGGCACTGATCTGAACAGAGAATTCTCAACAGAAGAAATTCAAATGGCCAAAAGACACCTAAGGTCATGCTCAACCTCCTTAGCGATAAGGGAAATGCAAATTAAAACAACTTTGAGATACCATCTTACACCTGTCAGAATGGCTAAAATCAAGAACACCAATGATAGCCTTTGCTGGAGAGGTTGTGGAGAAAGAGGCACACTCATTCATTGCTGGTGGGAATGCAAACTTGTGCAACCACTTTGGAAATCAGTGTGGCGATTTCTCAGGAAATTTGGGATCAACCTACCCCAAGATCCAGTAATACCACTATTGGGAATATACCCAAGAGATGCCACATCAAATGACAAAAGTATCTGTTCAACTATGTTCATAGCAGCATTGTTTGTAATAGCCAAAACCTGGAAACAACCTAGATGCCCTTCAATGGAGGAATGGATAAAGAAAGTGTGGAATATATACATATTAGAGTACTACTCAGCAGTAAAAAACAATGACTTCTCGAATTTTGCGTGCAAATGGATGGAAATAGAAAACACTATCCTGAGTGAGGTATCCCAGACCCAAAAAGAGGAACATGGGATGTACTCACTCATAATCGGTTTCTAGCCATAAATAAAAGACATTAAGCATATAATGTGTGATCCTATAGAAGTTAAATAAGAAAGTGAACCCAAAGAAAATCATATAGTCATCCGCATGGAGAGGGGGAAGTAGACAAGATTGCAGGGCAAAAACTGGGAACTTGCGGGTGAGGTGGCATGGGGCAAAGGGGAAATGGGATGAGAAATATGAGAAGGGGAGGATGGGAGGAGCTCGGGGGATTGGGATGGTTGGGATATAGGAAGGATGGATACGGGAGCAGCGAAGTATATATCCTATCTAAGGGAGCCATCTTAGGGCTGGCAAGAGACTTGACTCTAGAGGGGTTCGCAGGTGTCCAGGAATATGTCCCCAGCTGGTACCTTGGGCAACTAAGGAGAGGGAACCTGAAATGACCCTATCCTATACTGATGAATTTCTTGCATATCACCTTAGAACCTTCATCTGGCGATGGATCGAGGTAGAGACAGATTCTCAATTTGGAGCAACGGTCTGAGCTCTTAAGGTCCAAATGAGGAGCAGAAGGAGGGAGAACAAGAGCAAAAAATCAGGACCACGAGGGATGCACCCACCCACTGTGACAGTGGAACTGATTTATTAGGAGCCCACCAAGGCCAGCTGGTCTGGGACTGAATAAGCATGGGTTGATTCCGGACTCTCTGAGCATGGCGGTCAATGAAGACTGATGAGAAGCCAAGGACAATGGCACTAGGTTTCAATCCTAATACATGAACTGGCTTTGTGGGAGCTTAGCCTGTTTAGAAGCTCACCTTCCTGGACGTAGATAGAAGACCTTCGTCTTCCCGCAGGGCAGAGAATTTGGACTGCTCTTCAGTATCGAGAGGGAGGGGGAATGGTGTGGGGGGAGGAGAAGAGGAGTGGGGATAGGGGGAGGGGAGTGGGGGGAGGGGGCAATATTTGGGAGGAGGGGAGGGAAATGGGAAACGGGGAGCAGGTGGAAATTTTAATTAAAAAAGAATAAAAAAATAAATAAAAGAAAAAAAAAATTCTACCATAATTAATGCCAATCTTTTTATTGATGTTATTCAATAAATCATGAATCATCTATCCATTGACATAAGAAGATGTTTTTAAGAATAAAAGATCTGAAGTTTTTAAATATGTTTCCTTACATATGTGTCTACATATTTCTAAAATTTTATGTCTTGCGTTCTGAAAAATTTTACCTAAGTAGGCTCATTCAGATAATTATTTATTTTCCTTCCCTCCATATTTGAGTTCCCATAATACTTAACCCATAATTTCACAGAAGAACATACAAAATTCTCCCCAGAAAGTGGTGTCAGGATTATTTGGAAGTATTGACCTGGAGACTTGCATTTAAGGATGTTCCAGGAAGGTGGGGATGAGAACAAAGGCAAGGCTAATGTTATGATAGAAGCAATCTGTACTCACCAGCATCCTAGGTAATCCTGAAAAAATAGTTCAAGAACCTCCATCTTTTCTTAACAGAAGTCACGTTAGGTCTTTTTTTCAAAAGCACATTCTTCAGTCGTAAGCTATTTACATAAATTTTTGAAACACATTTGCATTATTCACAGAAATTTGAAAAAATCTGTGAAGTAACACACAGAACAATATAGTCAGTTCTTCAACTATTTTTCATGTACCATGGGGCTAAATCGTACTTTTAACAGATTTTGAGAAAAAGAGACCTACAAATAAAGAAAACTTTTCTGTGTGATCAGAATGACCCATCTTCTACTAAACAGTGACTAGATTTCCTCAACAACTGATTGACTTTTATGATAAATAATTCAATTTATTTATTTATTTATGTAATTATTTTTTAAATATTTATTTTTTATTATGTATACAATGTTCTGTCTGTATGCCTGCAGGCCAGAAGAGGGCACCAAACCTCATTGCAGATGGTTGTGAGCCACCATGTGGTTGCTGGGAATTGAACTCAGGACCTTTGGAAGAGCAGGCAGTGCTCTAAACCACTGAGCCATCTCTCCAGCCCCCAAGTAATTCAATTTAGATCCACATGAGAACGCTTGTTTCTATCAAATGAGTCTGAAAATTTATCATTGTCTTTTTGTCATGAAAAGCCTTACAATATAATGCTTTATTAAAGCCATTGCTGGAAGCTCTGTGAAGAATAGATACCAGAACCCTTTTCTTGTAGGGCCAACTTCCTAAGACAAGGACTCGGTATGTCTTTATACAGGACGTAAAACCTACTAATTCACAGGATAAAACATCTTTTGCAGAGGATGTTTTACTTCAATTACAATAACTGTAAAGAGACTATTGATTATAACAAATACTTTTTTAGACACCAGCCTGATCAGACCAAAGAGAAGCTTTATAAAAGCTATCAACATGGCTGAGCATTTGATGAATGCTCAAACTATTTAGTTTAGAAGAGCTATTGCTACAAACATTTCCTACAGACAGAGTCAAGAATGTGATATCTTACTATCTGTGTTCAAATCTTATTCAAAATCATTCAAGGAACATGGAAGAGAGGCCCCAGACTTGCAAAACCTATAGTAAATCTTTTCCCTCTCATTTAAATCTAGGTTATCTAAAATTCCATGTTGGAGAGAATCATGTAAATATATCTTATGTACAAAACGCTTCAGGAGATCTTCACACCTCACCAGTCGTAGGAGATTACATTCTGAAGAGACACCATTAAACTGTAAGGAATGTGGGCAGCACTGCAGTGAATGTTTACACCTCATTAAGAATAATAGGATTGATCCCAGAGAGGAGACAGACAGATGCAGCAAGAGTGCCAAGGCCTTTAAAGAGCTCTCGCTTCATAGAATATTCCATGAAATCTGTCCTTTGATAAACCCCACCAGATATGAGAAATATAAAATACATCTCAGGAGCACCTCAAATCTCACCACACACACAATTCTGTCTAAAGTAAGGAAATCTTATACATGTGAGGAATGTGGAAAATGGCTCCAGAACTACCAAAACTCTAGGAGACACCAGAGAATTCATACAGGAGAGAAATCTTTACATCTGTAAGATGTAAAGAATGTGGCAAGTCTTTTGCCCAACACTCATCTCTTAAAGCTCACCACAGAATCCATACTGGTGACAAACCTTACAGATGTAAAGAATGTGGCAAGTCCTTTGCCATCACTCAAATCTTCAAGCTCACCACAGAATCAATACAGAAGGGAAACCTTAGAAATATGAAGCATGTGGAAATTTATTTCCCAGGACTCAAATCTTTAAGCTCACCGTGGAATTTGTTCTTGTGATAAACCTTACAGATGTAAAGAATGTGTCAAGTCCTTTACTCATTTCTCAAGTCTTCACTCACATTACATAATCCATACTCATGACAAACCTGTCATGTCAAGAATGTTAGAAATCCTTTACCAGAACCTCAAATATTAGAAGCCATCAGAAAATTCATATAACGGAAAAGCTTTGTAAATGTCCTTAGAATATCTCACAGTAACTCACTGTATAAGAAAGACTTCATACAGGGACCTGGTTCTATTATATTTTCAAAGACTTCAATTAATTTCAAAGCTTAGTCAATACTAGGGAAGCCTCATTAAGAAGTTCTACACTTTCTGGGTGCTGGTGGAGCATGCCTTTAATCCCAGCACTTGGGAGGCAGAGGCAGGCAGATCTCCGTGAGTTCAAGGCCAACCTGATCTACAAGAACTAGTTCCAGGACAGGCTCCAAAGCCGCAGCGAAACCCTGTCAAAAAAGAATCTTTACACTTGGTATATATTTAGAATTATTCTATGCAGATAGAGACTTCATCATCATAAAATATTTGTTGGAAAGTGAACTATTTATGAAACAGATGCAGAGATATTCTTTCAAACTCTAAGTATTACTAATAAGGAGAGTTTTCCACCTGAAATAACCTAAGCAGTAATATTTTCTGACCTTCTGTCAGTATACTGGTTTAAAGAACTATCCAAAGTCAAAACTATTCAAGATTCTAGTGCATATTTTAGTGTAGTGTGATGCTGTTGTTTGTGTCATATGATGTTTATACAATTTTCAATATAAACATTAACGCCATGATAGTATTTGAGATTGCACATATATTGCAGTTGGTTTTTAACTTCAACTATATTCCTTCTGTTTCTAAACAATAAAATTATTAATTTTTATAGTCAATTTTTACATCTTTTATTTTTGTGGTGAGTGTCTATTCTTTACTGGGAGAGCATCATTAATGTCAGTTGTTTGATCAACAATAATGCCAGGAGAACTAAATTGCACTTGATTTAAATGAGTATGAGGTAGATTATAAAACCAATGTGCATGCCATATTAGACAAAGACAAGCCTACAAGGCCACAACCTTATTCAGAGAACTGTAAGCAATGATTGGGAAAGGAAGTCTTCCCCAGAAAAGAGTACAGCAGTTTTTTTGTTCAATATCAACTGGATGGCCTTAAAACAAATATGCAAGAAACATTGTATGGATTTAGCCAGGTTTCTTTAGGAATATTTATGTATATACGTGTGCATATATCCATGAGATAATTAGCAGAAAAGAAATGTGACCAGAGACCATACCTTTGAAGAACAGGGTTGGAGGTTAATAGAGTTTGGAGGGAGGAAAGTGAAGGTAGAAATGTTGTAATTTGGAGAGAGCAAAAAGTTCTTGCTCTAACAGATAACACTAGGAGAACCATAAAGTTCAAAGAGGTAGGGTTGTCTTTTCTTTCTTTTTTTATTGACTTTATTGAGCTATATATTTTTCTCTGCTCCCCTCCCTTCCTTTCTCCTCCTCTTCTACCCTCTCCCATGCTCCCCATGCTCCCAATTTACTCAGGCGATCTTGCCTTTTTCTACTTCCCATGTAGATTAGACCCATGTGTCCTCTTAGTGTCCTCTTTGTTGTCTAGGTTCTCCATGATTGTAAATTTTAGGCTGGTTTTTCTTTGTTTTATGTCTAAAAGTCACTTATGAGTGAGTACACATGATGTTTGTTTTTCTGGATTTTTGTCTTTCTGGGTCAGGAACAAGGCAAGGTTGTCCACTCTCTCCAAATCTATTCAATATATTTCTGAGGTCTTAGCTAGAGCAATAAGACATGAAAGGAAGATCAAGGGGATACAAATAGGAAAAGAATAAGTCAAACTTTCACTGTTTGCTAATGATATGATATTTTCACATAAGTGATTCCAAAAAATTCTACCAAGGAACATCTACGATTCATAAACATAATATAGCAGGATAAAAGGTTAACTCAAAATAATCAGTAGCCCTCCTATACACAGATGATAAAAGGGCTAGGAAAGAAATCAGAGAAACAATATCCTTCACAATAGCCAAAAATAGCATAAAATAGCTTGGAGTAACTGTAACCAAACAAATGGAAGTCTTGTATGACAAGAACTTTAAATCTTTGGAGAAAGAAATTGACGAAGACACCAGTCAGTGGAAAGATCTCCCATGCTCTTGGGTAGACAGAATTAACAAAGTAAAAATGTTAATCTTAGCAAAAGCAATCTACATATTCAACACAATGCCCATCAAAATCCCAGCAAAATTATTCAAAGACTTTGAAAGAATGGTACTCAACTTCATATGGAAAAACACAAAACCCAGGATAGCCAAAACAATCCTGTACAATAAAAGAACTTCTGGAAACATCACAATTCCTGACTTTAAACTCTACTACAGAGCTACAGGACTGAAAACAGCCTGGTATTGGCATAAGAACAGACAGGAGGACAAATGGAACCGAATAGAAGATCCGGATATTAATCCACACACCTTCAACACCTGATTTTTGACAAAGAAGCAAAAAATATCAAATGGAAAAAAGAAAGGATATTTAACAAATGGTGCTGGCATAACTGGATATCAACATGTAGAAGAATGAAAATAGACCCATATCTATCACCATGCATAAAACTCGAGTGAAAATGGATCAAAGATTTCAACATAAAGTCAGCCACACTGAACGTTATAGAAGAGAAAGTCAGAAGTACACTTGAATGCCTTGGCACAGGAGACCACTTCCTAAATATAACCCCAGCAGCACAGACACTGAGAGAAACAATTAATAAATGGGACCTCCTGAAACTGAAAAGCTTCTGTAAAGCAAAGGACATGGTCAACAAGACAAAATGACAGCCTACAGAATAAGAAAGGTCTTCACCAACCCCACATCAGACAGAGGTCTGATCTCCAAAATATACAAATAACTCAAGAAATTGGTCATCAAAAGATCACAAAATCTAATAAAAAAATGGAGTACGGACCTAACAGAGAAATCTCAACAGAGGAATCCAAAATGGCTAAAAGACACTTAAGGAAATGTTCAACATCCTTAGTCATCAGAGAAATGCAAGTTAAAACAACTCTGAGATTTTATCTTATACCTGTAAGAATGGCCAAAATCAAAAACACTGATGACAACTTATGCTGGAGAGGTTGTGGGGAAAAGGAAACACTTCTGCATTGCTGGTGGGAATGCAGGCTGGTATTTGGACCCTTTGGATGTCACTGTGGTGATTTCTCAGAAAATTCGGAAACAACCTTCCTCAAGACCCAGTAATACCACTTTTGGGTATATATCCAAAGGGTGCTTAATTGTGCCACAAGGACACGTGCTCAACTATGTTCATGGCAGCATTGTTTGCCATAGCCAGAATCTAGAAACAACCTAAATGCCCCTTGACCAAAGAATGGATAAGGAAAATATGGTACATTTACACAACGAAGTATTACACATCAGAAAAAAATAATGACATCTTGAATTTTGCAGGAAAACAGATGGAGCTAGAAAACATCATATTGAGTGAGGTAACCCAGACCCAGAAAGACAATTATCACATGTACTCACTCATAGGTGGTTTTTTAACATTAAGCAAAGAAAGCCAGCCTACAAATCACAATCCTAGAGAACTTAGACAACAATGAGGACACTAAGAGAGACATACATAGATCTAATCTACATGGGAAGTAGAAAAAGACAAGCTCTCCTGAGTAAATTGAGAGCGTGGGGACTTTGGGGAGGGGTTGAAGTGGAGGGGAGAGGCAGGGAGGAGAGGAGAGAAAATGTAGAGCTCAATAAAAATCAATGAATAGAAAATGAGCCTATGTTATTCAAATGTCTTAAATTCCATATTCTGTAGATCTTGGAAGTGTTTCAAGATGACATGTCTATCTAAAATATATATTTGTTTGACCTTGAAAGCATACCTAATGTGACTACAATCTCATTTATATTCGGTGACTAGTTACTAACCTGCATTTCCTCATCATCCTAAATAGTTGGTAATAATAACTTTGAAAGACTAGAAATTTGTATTACATTGTTAAATGAGATATAAGTACAATATCTTGAACAAGATTAAAAACAAATATACAGTATGTTTTAACAAAATTAATCTCATATTTGTATCAATATACAAAATTTGTATACAATACACAAAAAGTCCAATCTAATGTAAAACATTTAAAACTAGTAGTTGCTTTTTTTCCTCTTAATTATTTTTTTTAAAAATACCAATCCAAATTCCCCTCCCTCCCCTCCTCCCTTTCCCTCAATACACCCTTTCACCCCACCCCGTTTAATACTAAGAGAGGGTAAGGCACTTTGCTTTGTGAAAGTCCAAGGCTCTCCCTACTACATCTAGGCTGAGCAAGGTATCCATCAAAAGAGAATAGGATCTTAAAATGCCAGTATGTGCAATACGATAAATCCCAGTGCCACTGTCAGTGGCCCCTCAGTCTGCTCCAACTGTCAACCACATTCAAAGGGACTGGTTTGGTTCTATGCTTGTTCCTTCCCAGTCCAGCTGGAGTAGGTGAGCTCCCATCAGCTCAGTTAAACTGTTTCATTAGATGAACCCTTTATGGTCTTCACCTCTTTGCTCATATTCTCATTCCTTCTACCCCTCAACTTGACGTTAGAGCACAGTTCAGTGCTCTGATGTGGGTCTCTGCCTCTGTTTCTATCTACAAAGGTTCTGTAATGATATTTAAGATAATCATCAAGTTCTCCTCTACCCTCTCCTTTTCCCTTCCCCTTACTCTTCTCCCCTTCCTTCTACCCCTGCCCTCATCCTCCCAATTTTGTAAGGAGATCTTGTCTGTTTCCAATTTCCAGGTGGGTCTATATATGTTTTTCTTGGGGTTCACCTTATTACTTAGCTTCTCTAGGATCATGAACTATAGACTTAATGTGCTTTGTTTGTATCCAATTATGAGTGAGTACATACCATATCCATTTGCAAGATGTTCCTTTGAATTCACTAATTGGTTTATGGGAGTTTTGAATTATATATTTTAGTTTGAGTCTTTAGTGTCTTTATCTTTTCACTGAATCATATCAGATCCAGGGTGTTTTTTTCAATTTTCATTAGCCTTACTTTGTATGTTTTTGGCATCATGAAATCAAATTAATTTATGAATTTGTTTGTTTTCTTGTTCTCTTAAGTTTCATTGAACTGTTTCTTTCCTTTTCTTTATTTTTTGCCATTTTCCCCTAAAATCTTTTATGAAGATTATTATTATTCTTTTAAATTCCTTCTTCTGTACTTTATCAAAGTAATTCTCATTGGCGAATATTTCGTTAGAACTAGCACATTTTGGAGAGGAGATACATAATTGATCATTTACCGTGTTCGTATGTTTTCAATGAGATCTGGGTATGTGGCCTTTTATTATCTCTGTTTCTGATATGGATAGTGCAGTTTGGTGCTGAAGAAAAGATGCTGTAGCATGTGGGGGTCTAGAGATTTGTTTTGGCTTATTAGAAGGAAGGTAAGTAGAGTGAGCTGCCTGAGCTGGTGTGGTGAATGTGGATCATTTACTCTTAGTGTGGAAGTTGTCTGGCTGGGTGGAGACTTCTGAATTATAGTGGGAGGGGTCTATGGGTTAATGACGTAGGTAGGGTTAGATTTTGATGCAGGTATTGGTGTCTAGACTTGGCCAGGGGAATGAATACAGGAGCCAGGTTGGTCTGAAGAGTCGGAGAGGATGTGTGGCATGGAGGATCGTGCATACTCAGTGGGACACACACTAGAGAATAATATGGGAGATTTGCCTGGGTAGATAGGCTTGATGTAGAATCAGCAAATCAGATTGTTTGAAAATATTTATTGAGTTCATTCTCTGAAAATATAATAGTTTTATTCAATGTGTATCAATCTCATATATACTGTTATTTTTCTCTTGAATTAACACAATGATTATTTTATTCATTTTAATCCCAACTTAATGTGCCATTTTATTATTAGTATTATTATTGTTGTTGTTTTTGTTGTTGTGGCTAGTAATAGGCCAGTGAGTCTAAATAGAGCTATTAATGGGTAAAATTTTATGGTTCCATCCACTGTGGCAATGGTAAGACACTATTGACATATTTTCACCAGAAGTGTCCTCCCTTTTCCAGTGACACTCAACCTCCAATAATGTCATAATGTTTTTTTTTTAATTAGAATGGTTAGGGTAGTAAATACTGGAGAATGGAAAGTTTACCCATGACCACTGTACTGAAGAAAATGACTCCTCCTCCACAAGCAACCATTTAAGGCCACTGCCTCTCAAGGAAATCTGAGTCCTTATAATGCTTTCTTCTCTCCAGACAGGAATGTTAAAAAGTTCACTTTTATACAGGTATTTTGGAGCTGTATGCATTTGTTTCAATTAATATTTGTATTGATGCTTTATACCCAGAATCCAGCATTTACACTTAGTCCTCCCAACCCTCTGAAGCTGTATGTTTCCTAATTTCTCTCACACACTGTTCCTGGGTTTAGGAGGTGAGACAGATATCCCATTGAGGAATGCACTTCCAAATCTCTTACTCTAAGACCTTGGTTTTTTCAATGTACATACAGATTAGTAAGTTATAGAATGACTGCAAATGCTGAAGTGCCTACTATAAAGATACCCAAGTGTTCTTTTAAAAAGCCACGGTGTGGTTTCCAGAACTGTGAATGATAAAGGAACAGAAATAATAGATCATATTCTATGAAACTTACTTCTGGTATCAGAAACTATCATTATCATTATTATTATTATTATTATTATTATTCAGTGGATTAGAGAAATCAGTAGTAATGCAACTAATGGTAAATCAAGGAGGAACTATACATTGAAGTAAAAAATAGCAGTATCCTCAGCATCCACAGTGTTTACAATTCACCAAAATTATGGAAGATTTCAACTGTAATAAGAGAGGAGGAGATGGAAATAAGAAGAGATGGTGTAGGAATGAGGGGGGAAAGTACATGGATATTATACTGGAAAATAGAAGACAAAAGTACACTATGGAAATACACAGGAAAGCCAGGAAAGCCAATGAAAAATACATAAATAGGCCGCCCTTCCTGGCCCATCATTGACCTTGGCCTAACAGCAGGGCAGAATCGCAGGTCCCTCCCCAGACATAGCCCTGGGAGGTGGCAGCACTTTGTGGCCAAGGCGGCCATGAGCTCGCCCCCCGGCCAGCCCCATCATCCCTGAGGCCGCCTGTGCCCGCCGGACGCACCAAGGCTCCACTGCCCCCCACCCTGCCACCGCCATGTTCGCGCAAGGCTTCCAGGACTACATCGAAAAGAAGTATCTTAGCGCCTTGGTGCCGGAGGAACTGCAGAAGCTGGCCTGGGTCAGTCTGGTGGGCAGTAGCGGCCCCTCGAAGACCCCGCTGTGCCTGCTACTGGATGCCAATAACTTCCTGCACCACCTCTATGGTGGCTTCTACACCGACTCGGTGAGTGGCGGCCAGTGGAACCATGCGCTCGGCTACATGGTGGCTCTGGCCAAGGCCTGCTTTCGTGGCAACAGAAAGCTCTTTGTCTTCTTCATTGGCGCCCCGGAGAAGGCCCGGCTGCACGAGTGGTCAAGCGGCAGGGCAACAAGGGCCAGGGGGCACAACAGATCCTCAGCCACGTCCAGAATGAGGGCACGCCACTACCCAAGGTCTGGTTCTTGCCACCCACAGGTGTGCATGGCCCACTGGATCTGCCTGGCGCTCATCCGCTTCCATTTCAAGGTTGCACAGAGCATTGAGGATCGCCATCAAAGTGATTGGCTTCCAAAGAGAGAATGGCTTCCATGGCTCGGTGGCGTAAAACTCTGATTATACACCGGGCAACATCCCCTACGACATCATTGCCCATGCCCTGAAACTGAGCCACAGTGGGAAGAGTCTCACCATAAGCCAATATCTGATGCACAAAGTTGCCAAGCAACTTGACCGGAACCCAAATCGTTTTCCTATTTTTGCTGCTCCATTAGGAAACCACATACTACCTGATGAGGATCTGGCTTCCTTTCACTGGAGTTGACTTGGTCCAGAATATCCACTCACCTCACTGAAGGTCCGAGCCCACCAGCTGTTTTTGTCACCCTGTGATGTGGTGATCAAATCCGTAGCTGACTATGTCGGCAACATTCATGACACCTCTGACCTGGATGCCATAGCTAAAGATCTTTTCCAGCATTCACAGTCTAGAACAGATGACCAAGTCATTTGGTTTAAGAGAGCAGTCAGATATCACTCAGCAACTAGCAAGCCTACGCCATTTCACCCTCCACATTACTTAGCCAGAACAAATCCATTTGGATTGTCTGGGATGGTGCCACCATATGTTACCCCTAGATGCTCAACAGTCCACACACTGCTCTGCAAGCAAAGCCCGCAGTCCCACAGGAGCCCAGCCCACGGGGCGGCCCAGGCCAGGGTCCATTTCCATACAGCCTCCCTGACCCTGCCCTCGCCCTGGATACTAGCGGGAAGAACCTGACAGAGCAGAACAGCTACAGCAACATTACTCATGGGGGGAAGCACACACCTCTGTATGAGCGCTCCTTGTCCATCAACCCAGCCCAGCATGGCAGCTCCAGGCATGTGGATTCGGCCGTCTTTCCTGCCTCTTCTACATCATCATCATCAGACAATGATGAGGGCAGTGACGGGGCAGCCAACCACATCGGCGGGAACAAGATTACCTGGGAGAAGACAGGAAGCTATGCGGAGTCCTGGCATGGGGAGACCCAGGAGACCAAGTGAAGGCAGAAGGTTCATCCACTGCCTCTTCATGAAGCCAGCTAGCTGAAGTCAGAGGGAGCCATATGGGCACTGTCCAGCCAATCCCGTGCCTCCTGTCCATGCCCACCTGGAACCACACCTCCTCTGTTCCCGTCGCACCTGAGGTGCTGAGAGTGGCTGAGCACAGGCACAAGAAGTGACTGATGTACCCTACACCGTCCACGTCCTGACGAAGGGTGAAATCAAAACTGCTGTTTCTACTGAAGATGAAGTCAACAGAGACCTGCCTCCGCCCGCCCTGCTCTATAGGCCAGTTCGTCAGTATGTTCACGGAGTCCTGTTTAGTTTGACAGAAAGCAGAAAGAAAACCGAGAGACTTGCTTTTAGAAAGAACAGACTTCCACCAGAACTCTCACCAGTGATCATTAAGGAATGGGCAGCTCACAAGCAGTGGAAGAGCTGGCCTTCCAGCCGCCGGCTGAGGGCTTTCCTGGCCTACATGAGGTCTGACACTGCAGCCATGCGCAACCTCGCCAGTGTGCCCACTCACCTCGTGGTGTTCTGCTCGCATTCTGCGGTGTCAGGAGCTGGATGCCTTCCTGGCTCAGGCATTGTCCCCCAAACTCTATGAGCCAGAACAGCTGCAGGAACTTAAGATTGAAAACCTAGACCCCCCCCCCCCCCCCCCGGAATTCAGCTGTCAGCTCGCTTCATGAGTGGAGTAGACATGGCATTGTTTGCCAATGACGCGTGTGGGCAGCCCATCCCCTGGGAACATTGTTGTCCTAGGATGTATTTTGATGGGAAGCTCTTCCAGTCCAAGCTTCCCAAAGCCAGCCCGAAAAAGACCCCACTCATCGACCTCTGTGATGGTCAGACTGAGCAGGCTGCCAAGAGGAAAAGATGCGCGGGAGCATCCTAGAGGGCTCAACTTCTCCCGGCAGAAGCACCCCCCCCCACTCCTGCTCTGCCCTTCTATCCAGCATCTGTGTACCCTCAGCGCTTTGGGCCAGTCCCACCCTCACAGGACAGGCAGGGGCTTTGCAGGAGTCTGTGGCTTTGGAGGCCACTATGGGGAAACAGTAGCAACAGGCGCTTATCCTGCCTTCTGGGTAGCAACAGCATAGGGACACTGTGGAGCCTTCTCAGGCAGTGGCAGCAGCAGGGTTAGCAAGTCCCAGGGTGGAGTTCAATCTATTCCCTCTCAGGGAGGGAAGCTAGAAATAGCTGGCGCCATGGTCGGTCACTGGACTGGAAGCAGGAGGGGTCCCAAGGGCCGAGGCCCTTCCCTCTGCAGGTGGTGTCTGTAGGAGGACCGACAAGAGGGCGTCCAAGGGGCGTTGTTTCCACTCGGTGATTGGAACATTTGGAAGAGGTGGAAGGTACTATGGCAGAGGCTACAAAAGCCAGGGAGCAGTTCAGGGCCAGCCCCTATTGTGCTGCTTCAGCAGAAGTGGTCAAAGAACTGAAGTCGAAATCTGGGGAATCCAAGTCCTCTGCTGTGTCCTCAGAAGGGTCCCTGGCTGAAAACGGAGTGTTGGCCGAGGAGAAGCCACTGCCCCAACTTAATGAGAGCACAGGCGACACCAGGGCCCCAGCCACTCTGAAAGTGCCTTCAACAGTGACTCTAAAGCGTGCAATACAATTCCTCACTTAAATGCACTAAGTACGGACAGCGCCTGCCGCAGGGAGGCTGCTCTGGAGGCAGCTGTCTTAAATAAAGAAGAGTAAACTTATTTTTTATAGAGGGTGAAGGATGCTGGGAGGGTAAGGATTCAGGAATACCTGGGGAGAAAGAGAGCCTGCAGTTATGTACATTTTGTCCTTTCCGTAAGAGGAAAATGAGGACTTTGCAAATTCAGATCCCTCTTTGATATCAGAGATTCAAAACACTTTTTTTTTCAGTTTTAACCAGTTGTAGTAAAAATGCTGCAATAAAACAAAAAAGAGAGAAAGAAAATGAAGAGCATTTGGCTCCCGCACGTAAAATGAAGTACACAAAGTTTTAACTGGTTATGACAAAAACGTAGAGTTGTGTTTCTTGAACTATAAAGGAAACAAATTTTGGCAGTCTTTAAGTATATATAGCTTAAAATGTAATTTTTAGCTTTTGGCACCTTATGTATGCCATTATATTTTATTTTTGCATTACTGTTTCACAATGAAGCTTTGATTTTTATGATTATGAAAGAAATAAGGCACAACCACAGTTTTTCTTTCTTGAATTTCATCACTGTTGATGTGGTTCTTTTGTGTTAAAAAAAAGTGCAACTATCAAAACTAAAAAAAATTATAGAGTAAACTGCTGTTGTGCTGATTTAGAACACACAGTATGTCATACGTACTTTATAAGCAAGTTCAATGGAGATAAAGTTGAAATCATAGAAGATGCAAATGACCTTTCAAAATCAACACAATGTGTTCTGAAACTTCGTGATTAATAGACCATGCATCTGTGGTCAATGAGCTATGTGTTTTTGATCGGATGTAGACCATTAGTGCTACCAAAGTTGGTCCATAACTTTTAAAGTGTGTAGTTACTGTTATGCATGTTATTGCCCTTTCTTCCCTTCTTACCAGTATGTGCCCATTTGCAAAACAAAAATGCTAATAATCAGGAATAGTCCTATAAAAGATGTTAACTCTGTTTAGTCACTGACTGATCTTGCTCTAACCTTAAAATTTTGTGATTATTGACCTCTGTTGCATTTATTCTAATCTCCCCAAATCATCCAGCCATTTGGAATACCGACATCACCCTGGTGTACTCACTGCTGTGTGCATTACTGTTCTTTGTTGCTGTTTTATGCCTTCATATTAGCAAAATATGAAATTCTGTGAAGAAAAACCCTTTGATCTTAAAAAACAAAACACCCCCCCCCTTCTGTGGCAGGAAACAGATTGCTTGTTCTTGAGAAGTTTCCCATCAGGAATTTAGTAGAAGCAGGTATACTTCTATCATTTTGATGCTTTGTTACTGTTTCCAAACAATGTAATTTGAATCAGAATCACTTCTTACATTTCATATACTTCCGATGCTCTTCATCACATCAGTGATCAGAAGTGAGGTGTAACTCCCCAGCCCCTGCCCGCAAGAGCCAGGCAGGGTCTTACTGTAAGTTGAAGGGAGTTCCACCCTAACTCATGGATTGTGAAGAATGAACTGTCATTGGATCTGATTGACTGTCGATGGATTGTGGTGTGGTGTATCCGGAGGCTTTTGAATGCAATTTACAATGCTTATTAAAAATCTTTATTCTTTTAGTATAAGCTGTTTCCAGACTGGAAAATTGTGATCCAGCTGCCCTCAGTCCCCCTGACTGACAGCGGAACATCCTTGTGGTCTGTAATTGACAAGGATTTTTTGTGTTCTTTCTGGCTGGTGGGTCTCCACAGAAGGAGTAGGTTGCTGGGCAAAATAAAGGTTACTGTTCTTCCACCTGAAAAGAAGCTTCGGTGTATCTGTCCTGGCACCCCTACCCTCACCCCCGCCAGTCTTGGCTATCCAGGCTGCGCTGGCTGCAGCAGAAAATGATTTTCCTGAACTGCACATCTACTAGAGGGCTCACACCCCAAATATCTAAAGACAGCAAGTCCATGGGGAAGTTCGTGATCTCTGCTGCTGCCAGTTGTTTGGGGCAAGGAAACTTCTTTTGCAGACCCATGATTGAGAATGAGAGACATTGAAGCTTGCTGTGGCAACCTCTCCTTCCAAAACAAACAAATCAAAATTAAAAGGGTGGAGACAGGGAGCCATTGAAGAGAGTCCTTAAAATTCTGATAAAGATGCAGAAGTGTATAGATCTTCACAAATGATAGGTTTTCCTGTGGCGGAGGGGGCTAGGGAAGGACTTAGCAATCTGGCCCCTCTGAGTTTGACCATAAACCAATAAGTATATGGGAAACACAAATTCTGCTTGGTGTATTGTTTCTCCTTCCCCCCCCCCCCCCCGTATGGGACAAGGGTAGAAGACTAAACTTGGGATTAATGAGAAGAGAGTGTGATCAGTGTACATTGTATGAAATTCCCAAGTAATTAACAAACTTATTGTACGGAGGTGTAGTGATATGAGCGGCAGGGCTGTGTCCCTGACACCCGGCCGCCCGCATGGCTTTACCTGAAATAATTGCACGGAAACTGTATTCTTTTAAACACTGCCTGGCCCATTAGTTCTAACCTGTTATTGGCTAGCTCTTACATTTTGATATAACCCATTTCTAATATTCTGTGTAGCACCATGAGCTGGCTTACCAGGGAAGATCTTAACCTGCGTCTGTCTGGAGTGTGAGAATCATGGCGACTCCTGACTCAGCTTCTTTCTCCCAGCATTCTGTTCTGTTTACTCCGCCTATCTAAATTCTACCCTATCAGAGGCCAAGCAGTTTCTTTATTAATTAACCAATGAAAGCAACAGATAGAAAGATGACCCTCCTCCATCATGGAGGCAAAAAGAACTCAAGAAATTAGACATCAATCAATCAATAAATCCACTTACAAAAAGGGTACAGATAGATATAAATATAATCGAAATACCTGAGAAAAGCCTAAAGAAATGTTAACATTTGAAGCAATTGGGGAAAGGAAAATCAAAACTACTTTGAGATTCTATTGAACATCTGTCAGAATGACTAAAATCAATAGCACAAGTGACAGCTCACGCTGCTGAAGATGTAGAGCAAGGGGAAGATTCCTCAACTGCTTGTGGGGCTTAAAATTTGTATAACCACTTTGGAAATCAATATGGATGATACAAGCATTGTGGACTCCTCATGGAGGCCTTAGCGTTTGTGGGGATTGGATAGGGTGGGGTGCAGTGAGGTAGGGAGAAGAGGAGAAGCTGGCCACTGCAGTGACCGTGTCCTGGGAGCTGGAGGAGGAGATGCTCCAGTCCGACTGGGATGGGGTGGCAGTGTGGTCCCATGTATTGGAGTTTTCTTTTTTTTTTTTTTTTTTTTTGTATTGGAGTTTTCTAAAAACATGAGTTCCTGTTCATTGTTGCATGGATCAAGATGGAAGGCAAGTTTGCCATACCCTGCCAGAGTGGGACAGGCCAGAGGCAGAGGAGCATTCCCAGGAACAGATGGGGACTCCTGTGCCCGACAGATGGAAGCCTCTGCCTGTGCCATGACCCTGAGGAGTCCTGGAGCGCCACAGAGCCCTACCTAGGCCAAGGAGTGTTCCCCTAACTCCACATCCTCTCCAGCAGTCTATAATTAGTGTGTTTGATCTTAGCCATTCTGAAATGAATAAGATGTTATCTCAGAATTGTTTTGATTTGCATTTCTCTGATGGTTAAGGATGTTGAACCTTTCTTTAAATGTCTTACAGCCATTTGAGATTCTTCTGAGAATTCTGTGTAGTTCTGTACCCCATTTTTAATTGAATTATTTATCTTACATGTGGTTCCAAGCTTTGAATTTTCAGATAAATGTTTTTAATTTGGAGTGTCTGTAAAACTCAAAGCATGAAATGGATCATAGTAGAGAACAGACCTGGAGGGAAGTGGGATAGCAGAGGAAATGCACTGTGGAAGGGGTAAGGAAACCTTGCAAGTGGAAAGTTTTCATCAGCGATGGGAGAAGCGTGGTGGTGGGGAAAGGCTTAACCAAAATTAAGCATGGAGGAAAAATCCTTTTGGAAAAATACTACATTTGAAGTCCTTTAAAACTATTTCAGGGGCTGGTTAAATAGTTTAGCATGTAAAGGTGCTTGCTGCCAGGCATATGCTGTTGAGTTTGATGTTGGGAAACCACACGGTAGAAGGTAAGAAAATGATCCATAAAATGATGCTCTGACCTCTACACATGGACCATGGCTTGCCACCAAGCCTAATGAATGGAGTTGCATCCTTGGAAGCCTAAGTAAAGCAACTGAATGAAGGAGCCCTGCATGCGTGGGTAACGTTAGTCCCAAAGATTAAGTTGACTAAACAAATGTTCCAATACTCTGAGATAGTGTAATCTGATGTGAAGGAAGGGGGCTCCTGTCAAACATTACAGGTTGTTGCCAATGTCCTCATTTACACACGAGAAATAGATTGTTGGACCATTCTGAACACACTATACACTTGGGATATAGGACATTTAGAAGTCATGTTATATCTGTGCTGGCCAGTTTCTGTGCAAGCTACTGGATGAGGAAAGTTCGCGATGATTCTACCCATCTGTAAATGGAGCAGTGGGCTAATTCCTGCCACCCGGCTAGCTTTACACCTGAAATAATTACATGGAAACGGTATTCTTTTAAACACTGCCTGGCCCATTAGTTTTAGCTTCTTATTGGCTAATTCTCACATCTTGATTAACCCATTTCTAATAATCTGTGTAGCACCATGAGGTGGTGTCTTACCAGGAAGGATCTTAACCTGTGTCTATCTCGGAGAGGAGAGGCATGTCGACTGAACACACTGCCTCCTTCCTCCCAGCATTCTGTTTGGTCTACTCCACCTACCTAAATTCTGCCCTATCAGGCCAAACAATTTTCTTTATTAATTAAGCAATAAAAGTAACAGATAGAAAGAAGACACTCCCACATCACCCATCTGTAGATCCTTCATATGACAACTTGCCTGGCAAGATATTATCCATGTGATAGTGTGTTGACTCTTATAGGAACAATAAAGTTTGTGATTTGATTTTAGGTCTACCACACAGTAGGGAACTCTTGGCTGGTTCTGTAAACCTGGTTCAGAGCCCAATGACTGAGGCCATGGTGATGTAATATGGAAATCTCTCTGATTCTAGAGACTGGAACCTTTGCTGGACATCACAGCCAGAGTTCATAACATGCTTTGAGGTCATTTAAGATATAAGGCTGCTATCTTACTGTGTACTCAAACTGATTGTTAACCCATTTTTAAGAGAACAATGCAACAATGACCACTACTTTCCTTGGTCTTCCTACATAGCCACCTTGTACTAACTAAACTAAGACTTAACTGTAATCTTAAATTATTTTCTTCTGTCCCCCAAGATCCAGAACAAATGTGTATCATTTGTATAAAACAGCAAACATAGAGGTTGAAAACACTCTTAAATGAATAGTCACCAAATCAGTTGAACACAGCAGCATTACTAGGCAAACATGGTGTTTGTAATGTTTTTTTGTTGTCTGGGTGAGTTGGGATCAGTTGCAGTTATTACCTTCATCCCTTGTAAGACTCCACATATGATTCTGTAAAGTATCCCACTCCTTCCCCAGATGATTCTTATGGGGAAATTCAATAAAATGGTGAGCAACAAAAGGGGCAGACATACATTTACACACAGAGACAGATGTAGGGACAGACAGACATAGGGACAGACACAGACTCAAACATGAAAACAGGCAAAGGACAGACAGACTTCTTCAGAAAGGCACAGATTTAGATTCATGAAACAGACAGAGAAGACAGGGAACATGTAGAAAATTCAAATCTGGAAATGAATCCCAGTGGAAGTGCTTTTATTTCTTTCCTTAATGCCACACTGATGAAGTATTGGTGACCCTGAGTTTATCACTGATGTGTTAAATCCACACACTAGTCCCTCTGTTGTTGTTTTGTTAAACTTACATAGAATCAAGCTGCCTCCTAAGTACTCTCGCTGACACCTATACATTCGAGCAACTGTGATCCCTAATGACAGAGGCGTCTTTAGTCAATGGGCTCTGGTGAATGCATAGACTCACACCTGGCCAAAGTTTAGAGAATGCATAACTGTGCAGTTCTCAGACCTCAGCAGGACATCTGAACCACAACACCCTCCAAGGCTCCTCCAGGACTACTCTGGAAGAGAGAGGCGGAGGTTGTAGATGGTTTCTGTGAAATGGTGTCAAGGACACAATGATCATCACACACAGGAAGGAGCTCGTAAGGCCCCATCCTCAGTGAGGGACTTTTCTGACTTAATGTGTGCTGGGGGATGTGATTCCATAAAATTACAGGAAAAGGAAATTTAGGTAAGCAGCCACACTTTAACTCTTTGGATGTTAAGGCCAATAGAGTAGTTTGGGTGGTGTTTTTTTACTTATGTTAGAGTTGAGTATGGAAACCTCAACAAGGCTGGTCTGTGACTTAGAAAATCCACTAAAATTCATTGACGCCTATTATTGAACTCCAGTTCCCAAAACTGTAATGGCAGGCTCAGATACCCAGAAATGGGCTCGACCTGGACTTTGGAGGATTTTTGGACGATAGATAAAAGCCAACATTCCTTAAAAACTTGTGAAGCTAGTTCCTCTACCCAAAGGTGTCATTTCTCTTATCACTGGAAGTAGGGAATGTTGGCTGCCTGTGGTGTCTATTACCATAATAAGGTAAAAGACTGGCCTCCAGGCTCCCTCAGTAGCACAAATACCTGCTGTACAGTCCAAAGCCCATGCTAGATCTTCTACCCTCCTGCCCTTTCCTAACCTTCCTCTAGTTCAGAAGCATCCCTACTTCAGCTTCTCATTCTCTTTCTAAGCCTATCTCTCTGTCTCCTCCTGTCTCTATGTTCCTCCCCTCTCTGTGTGTCTCCTCCTCTGTCTCTCTCCCTCTGCCTCTCTGCTTTTGCTTCTTTCATAGTCAGGTGTTCAGCCAACATCTATTCCTGCTCTGTCTGATTTGATATGCCACTATCTGTTCTATATCTGATAGGTATTATTGAAGCTTTCTCCTTAAACATGCCACCAAGACATTATCTCAACAGTTTGTACAATACCAAGAAACAATTTAAAATATTTTTATAATATATTTTAATGAAAAAACTGTTATAACCTTATATACTGAAATCAATATATATGGTGTCAAGAGATATTTAACATTAAACTTTATAAATTTTCTTAAATATTCCTGAAATTGTCATTGTTGTCAGTAGTAGCTCCTCATAGGCTTCAGCAGCAACTAGAAAGAAAAGCAAGAATTATCAGTAGTATCAAGAACATCATTGGTGGCAGCGACAGGATGAGCAGTAACAGAGGCATCACCAGTAGAATCTTATGTAGTGTCAGGTCACAATGAATGTCATTGCAGTTGAGAAGTGGTGACAATGTGGAGTCTCATTTCATTGGCTTTATTCTCACGTGTTGCTTCCTTGGGGGTGTTTATTTCCAAAATGATGCTATCCACATAAGTCACAGTGTATGGACAGAGAAAATAGAAATAATATCTAACAGTTACATTTCTCTGATTAGCCATTCAGACAACACAAGTTCCATGTTAGATGTATTTTCAATATGATTGGAAAAGATAAGCATTTTTTCTAGTTTTAGGTAATGACTAAAGAGTCCTAAATATAGCACAAAATTTATTTATGATATGTATTGGAGCCAAAGAGAAATGGATTTCTAGTGCATAAATCAGCATCTATTTTAAACCACTGCTGTGGTCTAACTTACCTTGTTAAACTCATTTTAATGCATGTCATGTGTTAAATTAGGTTGAATACCCACATCATCACTGTTGACACAAATTTCAGAAACCATATTCCTGTTGTTATCATGAGCAGTGCCATGGTTGCTTCCCAAAGGGGCAGAAACTTGGAGTGAGTTGCATAGTGGGTGTGTTCAGCTGGATTGGTAGCACTGAAATACTCATTAGCACTCTGAGGGTCGAAAGTGTCACCTGGAACATGAACAAGTGCAGATTCCTGATCAGTAGTGAAGCTACCACACTTGTGTTCTCTTCTAAGCAAGTTTCAAGAACAGGGTCAGAATGTTGCCGAGGGGGAGAGAACGAGGAGGAAGGAGGAGAAAATGGCATTCACAGATTACAGTACCTACAGCTAAGCTGCAGCCCAGCAGGGCTACAGTGCTTACACAGCCCAGCCAACTCAACGATATGCACAGACCACCCAGGCGTATGGGAAACAAAGCTATGGAACCTATGGACAGCCTACTGATGTCAGCTCTACCCAGGCTCAGAGCACTGCCACCTACAGGCAGACTGCATATGCAACTTCTTATGGACAGCCTCCCACTGGTGATACCACTCCAACTGCCCCCAGGCATACAGCCAGCCTGTACAAGGATGTGGCACTGGTGCTTATGACACCACCACTGGTCCAGTCACCACAACCCAAGCCTCTTGTGCAGCTCAGTCTGCATATGACACCCAGCCTGCCTACCCAAAATGGCCAGCAGCCAGCAGCCGCTGCACCTGCAAGACCACAGGATGGTAACTGCCCACTGAGACTAGTGAACCTCAATCTAGCACAGGGGGTTATAACCAGCCCAGCCTAGGGTATGGACAGAGAAATTACAGATAGCCCCAGGTACCTGGGAGCTACCCCATGCAGCCAGTCACTGCACCTCTACCCTATCCTCCTACACATCCTATCTTCCTCTTCACAGCCAACTAGTTACGATCAGAGCAGTTACTCTCAGCAGAACATCTATGGGCAACCTAGCAACTATGGACAGCAGAGTAGCTATGGGTCAACAAAGCAGCTATATGGGCAGCAGCCTCCCACTAGTTACCCCCCTCAGACTGAATCCTAAGGCCAGGCTCCAAGTCAATATAGCCAACAGAGCAGCAGCTACGGGGAGCAGAGTTCATTCCGACAGGACCACACCACATGGTGTCAGCGGCAGGAGTCTGGAGGATTTTCCGGACCAGGAGAGAACCAGAGCATGAGTGGCCCTTACAACTGGGAGAGGAGAAGGAGGGGATTTAATCATGGAGGCATGAGCAGAGGTGGGCGGGGAGGAGGACGCGGTGGAATGGGCTCTAGAGAGCGAGGTGGCATCAATAAGCCTGGTGGACCCATGGATGAAGGACCAGGTCCTGATCTAGGCCTTCCTATAGATCCTGATGAAGATTCTGACAACAGTGCAATTTATGTGCAAGGTTTAAATGACAATGTGAGTCTGGATGGTCTGGCAGACTTCTGTAAGCAGTGTGGGGTTGTGAAGATGAACAAGAGAACTGGGCAACGCATGATCCACATCTATTTGGATAAGGAGAGAGGAAAGCCTAAAGGTGACACCACAGTGGCCTAGGAAGATCTGCCAACTGCCAAGGCTGCTGTGGAATGGTTTGATGGAAAAGATTTTCAAGGAAGCAAACTTAAAGCTTCTCTTGCCCGAAAGAAGCCTCCAAAGAATAGCATGTGGAGTGGCATGCCACCTCGTGAGGACAGAGGGATGCCACCACCACTCCGTGGAGGTCATAATAGCCCAAGAGGTCCCAAAGGACCCATGGGTCACATGAGAGGCATTGGAGGAGACAAGGGGGCTTCCCCCCATGAAAACCATGGGGCTCCTGAGGAAATGTCCAGCACTGAGCCGGAGATTGTCAGTGTCCCATGCCGGGCTGTGGAACCTGGAGAACAGAATGCAACCAGTGTAAGAACCCAAACCTTAGGGCTTCCTCCCTCAACCCTTCCAACCTCCTGGATGTGATCGTGGCCAAGGCGGCAGTGGTGGCAGGCAGGGAAGAAGAGTTGGACTGTTGGATTGTGGTGGTCCTGGAGAAATGTTCTGAGGTAGCAGAGGTGGAGAGAAACGTGACTTCTGAGGTGGCCATAGCTTGGACCGAGGTGGACGTGGTGGAGAAATATGACATGGTCCTGGGGGTCCTCCTGGATCATTGATGGAACAGATGGAATCAAGAAGAGGTGGACTTGGAGAACATGGAAGACCTGCATAAATGGATGAAGGCAAGTACGGTCAGGAACTTAGAGACCGGCCCTACTAGAGACCTGCAGAGTTGCATGGATGACCAGATTCATTTTTTAAAAACAGAAAATGTTTTAATTTTTAATTCCGTATTTATAATGTTGGCCCAACATCATGATTATTACTGTCTGTACTTTAGTATTTTCACCATTTGTGAAGAAACATTAAAACAAGTTAAATTGTAGTTTGCTGAGTTTTTTTTTTTTCTTTGAAAGATCGTTGTTTTAGCCTTAAATATGGGAACTCTTGTGAGCATACTCAGTATCATTGTGGAAAACCAAGAGGGCCCCTAATTGTAACAAAGTTCATGGTTGTGATTGTCTTCAAAAACATTTCAAATGTTTATTAACTGTCAAAAAATAATGTTGCAGAGGGTCAATGGTGTTACCAGTGTGCCTACCAGGAGCAAGTTCAGCATCAGCATGTGGTCTTTCCCTTAATGCCCAGTGTAAGTCCTGAAGAACGGGTGTGATCTATTGTGGTGTCGTGAAGTGTAATATTCTCAGAATTTTGAAGAGTGTCACCTCTGTGACTTGTACCTGAAAATGAAGGTAATTCAGTGTCGGCGGTAGGCTCGGGCACAATGCCATCTTCAAAATTTGCAGGAAGAAATCCTTCCGGCTTGATTTCTTCAACCTTTAAGGAAATTTTGAGATGTTAGTTTTCATTAAATATGTCACTGATTTTTATTCACTTTAGAAGAACTTATCTCTTAATGTCAGGGTCTTGATATATAGTCCCCAAATATTTGTTTGCTCAGGGAAATTTTATTACCATAACCACTGATATCGTGTAACCTTTGCTTCCTTTCTATTTGATTCAAAGCCCAGAGTTTGAGAATCTTAAAAGGGGACCTACTTAGCGTTATGTGTGGGGGGGGGGGCAGAGAATAACCCTCATAAGGTGGCTCTCTGTTTTCACCTGGTGAGGCTGCCCTGGTGGCATGCAGCGAGGATGAGGCGGACTTATGGACCGTGCTGGTCCTGGAGAAATGTTCCGACTTGACAGAGGGGTAGACAGAGGTGGCTTCTGAGTTGTCCTTAGCTTGGACCGAGGTGGTTTTGGTGGAGGAATACGACGTGGTCCTGGGGGTCCTCCTGGACCATTGATGGAACAGACAAAATGAAGAAGAGGACTTGGAGGACCTGTGTAAACGGATAAAGGCGACAACAGTGAGGAACTTAGAGTCCGGCCCTACTGGAGAGATCTGCAGAGCTGCATGGATGACCAGATTTATTTTTTAAAGTGACAAATGTTTTAAATTTAGAATTCCATATTTATAATGTTGGCCACAACATCATGATTATTACTGGCTGTACTTTAGTGTTTTCACCTTTTGTGAAGGAACATTAAATAAGTTAAGTGTAGTTTGCTGAGTTTTTTTTCTTTTAAAGATGCGTGTTTTAGGATTCGACAATGGGAACCCCTTGTGAGCATACTCAGTATCATTGTAGAGAAGCAAAAGGTCCCCTTCTTGTACAAAGTTCACGGTTATGGTTGTTTTCAAATACATTCCAAATGTTTATTCACTGTTAAAAAAATAATGTTGCAGAGGTTCCATGGTGTCACTAGTGTGACTACCAGGAACAAGCTCAGCGTCAGCCTGTGGTCTCCCCCTTGCATGTCCAATGTAAGTCCTAAAGAATGTGTGTGATTCATTGTGGTGTTGTGAAGTGTAGTTTCTCAGATTCCAAAGAGTGTCAACTCTGTGACTTGTACCTGGAAATGTAGGTAATTCAGTATCGGCGGTAGGTTGGGCCACAATGCCATCGTCATAATTTGCAGGAAGAGATCCTTCCGGCTTGGTTTCTTCAACCTTTAAGGAAATTTTGAGACGCTCGTTTTCATTAAAATTGTCACTGATTTTAATTCACTTTAGATGAACTTATCTTTTAATGCCAGGGTCTTGATTCATAGTCCCCAAATAATTGTTTGCTCTGGGAAATTTTATCACTGTAACCACTGATATCATGTAACTTTTGCTTCCTTTCTGTTTAATTCAAAGCCCAGAGTTTGAGAATCTTAAAAGGGGACCTGCTCAGCTTTGTTTGTGTGTGTGTGTGTGTGTGTGTGTGTGTGTGTGTGGTGGGGGTGTGGGCTGAGAATAACCCTCATAAGGCGGCTCTCTGTTTTCACCTGGTGAGGCTGCCCTGGTGGCATGCAGCGAGGATGAGGCGGACTTATGGACCGTGGTGGTGCTGGAGAAATGCTCCGAGGTGGCAGAGGTGGAGACACAGGTGGCTTCTGAGTTGTCTGTAGCTTGGACCGAGGTGGTTTTGGTGGAGGAATACGACGTGGTCCTGGGTGATGGAGGAAAGTCATTGATTAATTAATAAAAAAATTGCCTGACCCTCATTGGTTAGAACATAGGTGGGTGGAGTAAACAGAACAGAATGCTCGGAGGAACAGGAAGTGAGCTCAGATGCAGGGCAGCTCCTCTCAGAGCAGACGCCATGAAGCTCCGACCCAGGATGCACGTAGGCTAGAATCTTCCCGGTAAGCGCCCCTTGGGGTGCTACACAGATTATTAGAAATGGGCTAAGTTAATACGTGAGAATTAGCCTAGAAGGGGCTAGATATAATGGGCCAGGCAGTGTTTAAAAGAATACAGTTTGTGTGTTGTTATTTTGAGGCATGAGCTAGCCAGGTGGCCAGGAGCAGGGTGGCAGGAACACAGCCCGAAGCTCCCACTACACCTGGAGTCCTCCTGGACCATTGATGGAAGAGATGGAATGAAGAAGAGGTGGACCTGGAAGACCTGGAGGACCCGTGTAAACGGATAAAGGCGAGAACAGTCAGGGACTAGGAGACCGGCCCTACTAGGGAGACCTGCACAGCTGCATGGATGACCAGATTTATTTTTTAAAACCAGAAAATGTTTTAAATTTAGAATTCCATATTTATAATGTTGGCCACAACATCATGATTATTATTGTCTGTACTTTAGTATTTTCACCATTTGTGAAGAAACATTAAAAAAAAGTTAAATGGTAGTATGCTGAGTTTTTTTTTCTTTTAAAGATGATTGTTTTAAGACCCGACAATGAGAACCCCTTGTGAGCATACTCAGTATCATTGTGGAGAACCAAGAGGGACCCTAATTGTAACAAAGTTCATGGTTGTGATTATTTTCAAATACATTCCAAATGTTTATTAACTGTCAAAAAAATGATGTTGCAGAGGTTCCATGGTGTCACTAGTGTGACTACCAGGAACAAGCTCAGCGTCAGCCTGTGGTCTCCCCCTTGCATGTCCAATGTAAGTCCTAAAGAATGTGTGTGATTCATTGTGGTGTTGTGAAGTGTAGTTTCTCAGATTCCAAAGAGTGTCAACTCTGTGACTTGTACCTGGAAATGTAGGTAATTCAGTATCGGCGGTAGGTTGGGCCACAATGCCATCGTCATAATTTGCAGGAAGAGATCCTTCCGGCTTGGTTTCTTCAACCTTTAAGGAAATTTTGAGACGCTCGTTTTCATTAAAATTGTCACTGATTTTAATTCACTTTAGATGAACTTATCTTTTAATGCCAGGGTCTTGATTCATAGTCCCCAAATAATTGTTTGCTCTGGGAAATTTTATCACTGTAACCACTGATATCATGTAACTTTTGCTTCCTTTCTGTTTAATTCAAAGCCCAGAGTTTGAGAATCTTAAAAGGGGACCTGCTCAGCTTTGTTTGTGTGTGTGTGTGTGTGTGTGTGTGTGGTGGGGGTGTGGGCTGAGAATAACCCTCATAAGGCGGCTCTCTGTTTTCACCTGGTGAGGCTGCCCTGGTGGCATGCAGCGAGGATGAGGCGGACTTATGGACCGTGGTGGTGCTGGAGAAATGCTCCGAGGTGGCAGAGGTGGAGACACAGGTGGCTTCTGAGTTGTCTGTAGCTTGGACCGAGGTGGTTTTGGTGGAGGAATACGACGTGGTCCTGGGTGATGGAGGAAAGTCATTGATTAATTAATAAAAAAATTGCCTGACCCTCATTGGTTAGAACATAGGTGGGTGGAGTAAACAGAACAGAATGCTCGGAGGAACAGGAAGTGAGCTCAGATGCAGGGCAGCTCCTCTCAGAGCAGACGCCATGAAGCTCCGACCCAGGATGCACGTAGGCTAGAATCTTCCCGGTAAGCGCCCCTTGGGGTGCTACACAGATTATTAGAAATGGGCTAAGTTAATACGTGAGAATTAGCCTAGAAGGGGCTAGATATAATGGGCCAGGCAGTGTTTAAAAGAATACAGTTTGTGTGTTGTTATTTTGAGGCATGAGCTAGCCAGGTGGCCAGGAGCAGGGTGGCAGGAACACAGCCCGAAGCTCCCACTACACCTGGAGTCCTCCTGGACCATTGATGGAAGAGATGGAATGAAGAAGAGGTGGACCTGGAAGACCTGGAGGACCCGTGTAAACGGATAAAGGCGAGAACAGTCAGGGACTAGGAGACCGGCCCTACTAGGGAGACCTGCACAGCTGCATGGATGACCAGATTTATTTTTTAAAACCAGAAAATGTTTTAAATTTAGAATTCCATATTTATAATGTTGGCCACAACATCATGATTATTATTGTCTGTACTTTAGTATTTTCACCATTTGTGAAGAAACATTAAAAAAAAGTTAAATGGTAGTATGCTGAGTTTTTTTTTCTTTTAAAGATGATTGTTTTAAGACCCGACAATGAGAACCCCTTGTGAGCATACTCAGTATCATTGTGGAGAACCAAGAGGGACCCTAATTGTAACAAAGTTCATGGTTGTGATTATTTTCAAATACATTCCAAATGTTTATTAACTGTCAAAAAAATGATGTTGCAGAGGTTCCATGGTGTCACTAGTGTGACTACCAGGAACAAGCTCAGCGTCAGCCTGTGGTCTCCCCCTTGCATGTCCAATGTAAGTCCTAAAGAATGTGTGTGATTCATTGTGGTGTTGTGAAGTGTAGTTTCTCAGATTCCAAAGAGTGTCAACTCTGTGACTTGTACCTGGAAATGTAGGTAATTCAGTATCGGCGGTAGGTTGGGCCACAATGCCATCGTCATAATTTGCAGGAAGAGATCCTTCCGGCTTGGTTTCTTCAACCTTTAAGGAAATTTTGAGACGCTCGTTTTCATTAAAATTGTCACTGATTTTAATTCACTTTAGATGAACTTATCTTTTAATGCCAGGGTCTTGATTCATAGTCCCCAAATAATTGTTTGCTCTGGGAAATTTTATCACTGTAACCACTGATATCATGTAACTTTTGCTTCCTTTCTGTTTAATTCAAAGCCCAGAGTTTGAGAATCTTAAAAGGGGACCTGCTCAGCTTTGTTTGTGTGTGTGTGTGTGTGTGTGTGTGTGTGTGGTGGGGGTGTGGGCTGAGAATAACCCTCATAAGGCGGCTCTCTGTTTTCACCTGGTGAGGCTGCCCTGGTGGCATGCAGCGAGGATGAGGCGGACTTATGGACCGTGGTGGTGCTGGAGAAATGCTCCGAGGTGGCAGAGGTGGAGACACAGGTGGCTTCTGAGTTGTCTGTAGCTTGGACCGAGGTGGTTTTGGTGGAGGAATACGACGTGGTCCTGGGTGATGGAGGAAAGTCATTGATTAATTAATAAAAAAATTGCCTGACCCTCATTGGTTAGAACATAGGTGGGTGGAGTAAACAGAACAGAATACTCGGAGGAACAGGAAGTGAGCTCAGATGCAGGGCAGCTCCTCTCAGAGCAGACGCCATGAAGCTCCGACCCAGGATGCACGTAGGCTAGAATCTTCCCGGTAAGCGCCCCTTGGGGTGCTACACAGATTATTAGAAATGGGCTAAGTTAATACGTGAGAATTAGCCTAGAAGGGGCTAGATATAATGGGCCAGGCAGTGTTTAAAAGAATACAGTTTGTGTGTTGTTATTTTGAGGCATGAGCTAGCCAGGTGGCCAGGAGCAGGGTGGCAGGAACACAGCCCGAAGCTCCCACTACACCTGGAGTCCTCCTGGACCATTGATGGAAGAGATGGAATGAAGAAGAGGTGGACCTGGAAGACCTGGAGGACCCGTGTAAACGGATAAAGGCGAGAACAGTCAGGGACTAGGAGACCGGCCCTACTAGGGAGACCTGCACAGCTGCATGGATGACCAGATTTATTTTTTAAAACCAGAAAATGTTTTAAATTTAGAATTCCATATTTATAATGTTGGCCACAACATCATGATTATTATTGTCTGTACTTTAGTATTTTCACCATTTGTGAAGAAACATTAAAAAAAAGTTAAATGGTAGTATGCTGAGTTTTTTTTTCTTTTAAAGATGATTGTTTTAAGACCCGACAATGAGAACCCCTTGTGAGCATACTCAGTATCATTGTGGAGAACCAAGAGGGACCCTAATTGTAACAAAGTTCATGGTTGTGATTATTTTCAAATACATTCCAAATGTTTATTAACTGTCAAAAAAATGATGTTGCAGAGGTTCCATGGTGTCACTAGTGTGACTACCAGGAACAAGCTCAGCGTCAGCCTGTGGTCTCCCCCTTGCATGTCCAATGTAAGTCCTAAAGAATGTGTGTGATTCATTGTGGTGTTGTGAAGTGTAGTTTCTCAGATTCCAAAGAGTGTCAACTCTGTGACTTGTACCTGGAAATGTAGGTAATTCAGTATCGGCGGTAGGTTGGGCCACAATGCCATCGTCATAATTTGCAGGAAGAGATCCTTCCGGCTTGGTTTCTTCAACCTTTAAGGAAATTTTGAGACGCTCGTTTTCATTAAAATTGTCACTGATTTTAATTCACTTTAGATGAACTTATCTTTTAATGCCAGGGTCTTGATTCATAGTCCCCAAATAATTGTTTGCTCTGGGAAATTTTATCACTGTAACCACTGATATCATGTAACTTTTGCTTCCTTTCTGTTTAATTCAAAGCCCAGAGTTTGAGAATCTTAAAAGGGGACCTGCTCAGCTTTGTTTGTGTGTGTGTGTGTGTGTGTGTGTGTGTGTGTGGTGGGGGTGTGGGCTGAGAATAACCCTCATAAGGCGGCTCTCTGTTTTCACCTGGTGAGGCTGCCCTGGTGGCATGCAGCGAGGATGAGGCGGACTTATGGACCGTGGTGGTGCTGGAGAAATGCTCCGAGGTGGCAGAGGTGGAGACACAGGTGGCTTCTGAGTTGTCTGTAGCTTGGACCGAGGTGGTTTTGGTGGAGGAATACGACGTGGTCCTGGGTGATGGAGGAAAGTCATTGATTAATTAATAAAAAAATTGCCTGACCCTCATTGGTTAGAACATAGGTGGGTGGAGTAAACAGAACAGAATGCTCGGAGGAACAGGAAGTGAGCTCAGATGCAGGGCAGCTCCTCTCAGAGCAGACGCCATGAAGCTCCGACCCAGGATGCACGTAGGCTAGAATCTTCCCGGTAAGCGCCCCTTGGGGTGCTACACAGATTATTAGAAATGGGCTAAGTTAATACGTGAGAATTAGCCTAGAAGGGGCTAGATATAATGGGCCAGGCAGTGTTTAAAAGAATACAGTTTGTGTGTTGTTATTTTGAGGCATGAGCTAGCCAGGTGGCCAGGAGCAGGGTGGCAGGAACACAGCCCGAAGCTCCCACTACACCTGGAGTCCTCCTGGACCATTGATGGAAGAGATGGAATGAAGAAGAGGTGGACCTGGAAGACCTGGAGGACCCGTGTAAACGGATAAAGGCGAGAACAGTCAGGGACTAGGAGACCGGCCCTACTAGGGAGACCTGCACAGCTGCATGGATGACCAGATTTATTTTTTAAAACCAGAAAATGTTTTAAATTTAGAATTCCATATTTATAATGTTGGCCACAACATCATGATTATTATTGTCTGTACTTTAGTATTTTCACCATTTGTGAAGAAACATTAAAAAAAAGTTAAATGGTAGTATGCTGAGTTTTTTTTTCTTTTAAAGATGATTGTTTTAAGACCCGACAATGAGAACCCCTTGTGAGCATACTCAGTATCATTGTGGAGAACCAAGAGGGACCCTAATTGTAACAAAGTTCATGGTTGTGATTATTTTCAAATACATTCCAAATGTTTATTAACTGTCAAAAAAATGATGTTGCAGAGGTTCCATGGTGTCACTAGTGTGACTACCAGGAACAAGCTCAGCGTCAGCCTGTGGTCTCCCCCTTGCATGTCCAATGTAAGTCCTAAAGAATGTGTGTGATTCATTGTGGTGTTGTGAAGTGTAGTTTCTCAGATTCCAAAGAGTGTCAACTCTGTGACTTGTACCTGGAAATGTAGGTAATTCAGTATCGGCGGTAGGTTGGGCCACAATGCCATCGTCATAATTTGCAGGAAGAGATCCTTCCGGCTTGGTTTCTTCAACCTTTAAGGAAATTTTGAGACGCTCGTTTTCATTAAAATTGTCACTGATTTTAATTCACTTTAGATGAACTTATCTTTTAATGCCAGGGTCTTGATTCATAGTCCCCAAATAATTGTTTGCTCTGGGAAATTTTATCACTGTAACCACTGATATCATGTAACTTTTGCTTCCTTTCTGTTTAATTCAAAGCCCAGAGTTTGAGAATCTTAAAAGGGGACCTGCTCAGCTTTGTTTGTGTGTGTGTGTGTGTGTGTGTGTGTGTGTGTGGTGGGGGTGTGGGCTGAGAATAACCCTCATAAGGCGGCTCTCTGTTTTCACCTGGTGAGGCTGCCCTGGTGGCATGCAGCGAGGATGAGGCGGACTTATGGACCGTGGTGGTGCTGGAGAAATGCTCCGAGGTGGCAGAGGTGGAGACACAGGTGGCTTCTGAGTTGTCTGTAGCTTGGACCGAGGTGGTTTTGGTGGAGGAATACGACGTGGTCCTGGGTGATGGAGGAAAGTCATTGATTAATTAATAAAAAAATTGCCTGACCCTCATTGGTTAGAACATAGGTGGGTGGAGTAAACAGAACAGAATGCTCGGAGGAACAGGAAGTGAGCTCAGATGCAGGGCAGCTCCTCTCAGAGCAGACGCCATGAAGCTCCGACCCAGGATGCACGTAGGCTAGAATCTTCCCGGTAAGCGCCCCTTGGGGTGCTACACAGATTATTAGAAATGGGCTAAGTTAATACGTGAGAATTAGCCTAGAAGGGGCTAGATATAATGGGCCAGGCAGTGTTTAAAAGAATACAGTTTGTGTGTTGTTATTTTGAGGCATGAGCTAGCCAGGTGGCCAGGAGCAGGGTGGCAGGAACACAGCCCGAAGCTCCCACTACACCTGGAGTCCTCCTGGACCATTGATGGAAGAGATGGAATGAAGAAGAGGTGGACCTGGAAGACCTGGAGGACCCGTGTAAACGGATAAAGGCGAGAACAGTCAGGGACTAGGAGACCGGCCCTACTAGGGAGACCTGCACAGCTGCATGGATGACCAGATTTATTTTTTAAAACCAGAAAATGTTTTAAATTTAGAATTCCATATTTATAATGTTGGCCACAACATCATGATTATTATTGTCTGTACTTTAGTATTTTCACCATTTGTGAAGAAACATTAAAAAAAAGTTAAATGGTAGTATGCTGAGTTTTTTTTTCTTTTAAAGATGATTGTTTTAAGACCCGACAATGAGAACCCCTTGTGAGCATACTCAGTATCATTGTGGAGAACCAAGAGGGACCCTAATTGTAACAAAGTTCATGGTTGTGATTATTTTCAAATACATTCCAAATGTTTATTAACTGTCAAAAAAATGATGTTGCAGAGGTTCCATGGTGTCACTAGTGTGACTACCAGGAACAAGCTCAGCGTCAGCCTGTGGTCTCCCCCTTGCATGTCCAATGTAAGTCCTAAAGAATGTGTGTGATTCATTGTGGTGTTGTGAAGTGTAGTTTCTCAGATTCCAAAGAGTGTCAACTCTGTGACTTGTACCTGGAAATGTAGGTAATTCAGTATCGGCGGTAGGTTGGGCCACAATGCCATCGTCATAATTTGCAGGAAGAGATCCTTCCGGCTTGGTTTCTTCAACCTTTAAGGAAATTTTGAGACGCTCGTTTTCATTAAAATTGTCACTGATTTTAATTCACTTTAGATGAACTTATCTTTTAATGCCAGGGTCTTGATTCATAGTCCCCAAATAATTGTTTGCTCTGGGAAATTTTATCACTGTAACCACTGATATCATGTAACTTTTGCTTCCTTTCTGTTTAATTCAAAGCCCAGAGTTTGAGAATCTTAAAAGGGGACCTGCTCAGCTTTGTTTGTGTGTGTGTGTGTGTGTGTGTGTGTGTGTGTGTGTGGTGGGGGTGTGGGCTGAGAATAACCCTCATAAGGCGGCTCTCTGTTTTCACCTGGTGAGGCTGCCCTGGTGGCATGCAGCGAGGATGAGGCGGACTTATGGACCGTGGTGGTGCTGGAGAAATGCTCCGAGGTGGCAGAGGTGGAGACACAGGTGGCTTCTGAGTTGTCTGTAGCTTGGACCGAGGTGGTTTTGGTGGAGGAATACGACGTGGTCCTGGGTGATGGAGGAAAGTCATTGATTAATTAATAAAAAAATTGCCTGACCCTCATTGGTTAGAACATAGGTGGGTGGAGTAAACAGAACAGAATGCTCGGAGGAACAGGAAGTGAGCTCAGATGCAGGGCAGCTCCTCTCAGAGCAGACGCCATGAAGCTCCGACCCAGGATGCACGTAGGCTAGAATCTTCCCGGTAAGCGCCCCTTGGGGTGCTACACAGATTATTAGAAATGGGCTAAGTTAATACGTGAGAATTAGCCTAGAAGGGGCTAGATATAATGGGCCAGGCAGTGTTTAAAAGAATACAGTTTGTGTGTTGTTATTTTGAGGCATGAGCTAGCCAGGTGGCCAGGAGCAGGGTGGCAGGAACACAGCCCGAAGCTCCCACTACACCTGGAGTCCTCCTGGACCATTGATGGAAGAGATGGAATGAAGAAGAGGTGGACCTGGAAGACCTGGAGGACCCGTGTAAACGGATAAAGGCGAGAACAGTCAGGGACTAGGAGACCGGCCCTACTAGGGAGACCTGCACAGCTGCATGGATGACCAGATTTATTTTTTAAAACCAGAAAATGTTTTAAATTTAGAATTCCATATTTATAATGTTGGCCACAACATCATGATTATTATTGTCTGTACTTTAGTATTTTCACCATTTGTGAAGAAACATTAAAAAAAAGTTAAATGGTAGTATGCTGAGTTTTTTTTTCTTTTAAAGATGATTGTTTTAAGACCCGACAATGAGAACCCCTTGTGAGCATACTCAGTATCATTGTGGAGAACCAAGAGGGACCCTAATTGTAACAAAGTTCATGGTTGTGATTATTTTCAAATACATTCCAAATGTTTATTAACTGTCAAAAAAATGATGTTGCAGAGGTTCCATGGTGTCACTAGTGTGACTACCAGGAACAAGCTCAGCGTCAGCCTGTGGTCTCCCCCTTGCATGTCCAATGTAAGTCCTAAAGAATGTGTGTGATTCATTGTGGTGTTGTGAAGTGTAGTTTCTCAGATTCCAAAGAGTGTCAACTCTGTGACTTGTACCTGGAAATGTAGGTAATTCAGTATCGGCGGTAGGTTGGGCCACAATGCCATCGTCATAATTTGCAGGAAGAGATCCTTCCGGCTTGGTTTCTTCAACCTTTAAGGAAATTTTGAGACGCTCGTTTTCATTAAAATTGTCACTGATTTTAATTCACTTTAGATGAACTTATCTTTTAATGCCAGGGTCTTGATTCATAGTCCCCAAATAATTGTTTGCTCTGGGAAATTTTATCACTGTAACCACTGATATCATGTAACTTTTGCTTCCTTTCTGTTTAATTCAAAGCCCAGAGTTTGAGAATCTTAAAAGGGGACCTGCTCAGCTTTGTTTGTGTGTGTGTGTGTGTGTGTGTGTGTGTGGTGGGGGTGTGGGCTGAGAATAACCCTCATAAGGCGGCTCTCTGTTTTCACCTGGTGAGGCTGCCCTGGTGGCATGCAGCGAGGATGAGGCGGACTTATGGACCGTGGTGGTGCTGGAGAAATGCTCCGAGGTGGCAGAGGTGGAGACACAGGTGGCTTCTGAGTTGTCTGTAGCTTGGACCGAGGTGGTTTTGGTGGAGGAATACGACGTGGTCCTGGGTGATGGAGGAAAGTCATTGATTAATTAATAAAAAAATTGCCTGACCCTCATTGGTTAGAACATAGGTGGGTGGAGTAAACAGAACAGAATGCTCGGAGGAACAGGAAGTGAGCTCAGATGCAGGGCAGCTCCTCTCAGAGCAGACGCCATGAAGCTCCGACCCAGGATGCACGTAGGCTAGAATCTTCCCGGTAAGCGCCCCTTGGGGTGCTACACAGATTATTAGAAATGGGCTAAGTTAATACGTGAGAATTAGCCTAGAAGGGGCTAGATATAATGGGCCAGGCAGTGTTTAAAAGAATACAGTTTGTGTGTTGTTATTTTGAGGCATGAGCTAGCCAGGTGGCCAGGAGCAGGGTGGCAGGAACACAGCCCGAAGCTCCCACTACACCTGGAGTCCTCCTGGACCATTGATGGAAGAGATGGAATGAAGAAGAGGTGGACCTGGAAGACCTGGAGGACCCGTGTAAACGGATAAAGGCGAGAACAGTCAGGGACTAGGAGACCGGCCCTACTAGGGAGACCTGCACAGCTGCATGGATGACCAGATTTATTTTTTAAAACCAGAAAATGTTTTAAATTTAGAATTCCATATTTATAATGTTGGCCACAACATCATGATTATTATTGTCTGTACTTTAGTATTTTCACCATTTGTGAAGAAACATTAAAAAAAAGTTAAATGGTAGTATGCTGAGTTTTTTTTTCTTTTAAAGATGATTGTTTTAAGACCCGACAATGAGAACCCCTTGTGAGCATACTCAGTATCATTGTGGAGAACCAAGAGGGACCCTAATTGTAACAAAGTTCATGGTTGTGATTATTTTCAAATACATTCCAAATGTTTATTAACTGTCAAAAAAATGATGTTGCAGAGGTTCCATGGTGTCACTAGTGTGACTACCAGGAACAAGCTCAGCGTCAGCCTGTGGTCTCCCCCTTGCATGTCCAATGTAAGTCCTAAAGAATGTGTGTGATTCATTGTGGTGTTGTGAAGTGTAGTTTCTCAGATTCCAAAGAGTGTCAACTCTGTGACTTGTACCTGGAAATGTAGGTAATTCAGTATCGGCGGTAGGTTGGGCCACAATGCCATCGTCATAATTTGCAGGAAGAGATCCTTCCGGCTTGGTTTCTTCAACCTTTAAGGAAATTTTGAGACGCTCGTTTTCATTAAAATTGTCACTGATTTTAATTCACTTTAGATGAACTTATCTTTTAATGCCAGGGTCTTGATTCATAGTCCCCAAATAATTGTTTGCTCTGGGAAATTTTATCACTGTAACCACTGATATCATGTAACTTTTGCTTCCTTTCTGTTTAATTCAAAGCCCAGAGTTTGAGAATCTTAAAAGGGGACCTGCTCAGCTTTGTTTGTGTGTGTGTGTGTGTGTGTGTGTGTGTGTGTGGTGGGGGTGTGGGCTGAGAATAACCCTCATAAGGCGGCTCTCTGTTTTCACCTGGTGAGGCTGCCCTGGTGGCATGCAGCGAGGATGAGGCGGACTTATGGACCGTGGTGGTGCTGGAGAAATGCTCCGAGGTGGCAGAGGTGGAGACACAGGTGGCTTCTGAGTTGTCTGTAGCTTGGACCGAGGTGGTTTTGGTGGAGGAATACGACGTGGTCCTGGGTGATGGAGGAAAGTCATTGATTAATTAATAAAAAAATTGCCTGACCCTCATTGGTTAGAACATAGGTGGGTGGAGTAAACAGAACAGAATGCTCGGAGGAACAGGAAGTGAGCTCAGATGCAGGGCAGCTCCTCTCAGAGCAGACGCCATGAAGCTCCGACCCAGGATGCACGTAGGCTAGAATCTTCCCGGTAAGCGCCCCTTGGGGTGCTACACAGATTATTAGAAATGGGCTAAGTTAATACGTGAGAATTAGCCTAGAAGGGGCTAGATATAATGGGCCAGGCAGTGTTTAAAAGAATACAGTTTGTGTGTTGTTATTTTGAGGCATGAGCTAGCCAGGTGGCCAGGAGCAGGGTGGCAGGAACACAGCCCGAAGCTCCCACTACACCTGGAGTCCTCCTGGACCATTGATGGAAGAGATGGAATGAAGAAGAGGTGGACCTGGAAGACCTGGAGGACCCGTGTAAACGGATAAAGGCGAGAACAGTCAGGGACTAGGAGACCGGCCCTACTAGGGAGACCTGCACAGCTGCATGGATGACCAGATTTATTTTTTAAAACCAGAAAATGTTTTAAATTTAGAATTCCATATTTATAATGTT
Source organism: Chionomys nivalis (assembly GCF_950005125.1). Taxonomy (NCBI): domain Eukaryota; kingdom Metazoa; phylum Chordata; class Mammalia; order Rodentia; family Cricetidae; genus Chionomys; species Chionomys nivalis. The sequence goes on along the minus strand of NC_080091.1, from coordinate 1,466,353 downwards.
GGCCACAACATCATGATTATTATTGTCTGTACTTTAGTATTTTCACCATTTGTGAAGAAACATTAAAAAAAAGTTAAATGGTAGTATGCTGAGTTTTTTTTTCTTTTAAAGATGATTGTTTTAAGACCCGACAATGAGAACCCCTTGTGAGCATACTCAGTATCATTGTGGAGAACCAAGAGGGACCCTAATTGTAACAAAGTTCATGGTTGTGATTATTTTCAAATACATTCCAAATGTTTATTAACTGTCAAAAAAATGATGTTGCAGAGGTTCCATGGTGTCACTAGTGTGACTACCAGGAACAAGCTCAGCGTCAGCCTGTGGTCTCCCCCTTGCATGTCCAATGTAAGTCCTAAAGAATGTGTGTGATTCATTGTGGTGTTGTGAAGTGTAGTTTCTCAGATTCCAAAGAGTGTCAACTCTGTGACTTGTACCTGGAAATGTAGGTAATTCAGTATCGGCGGTAGGTTGGGCCACAATGCCATCGTCATAATTTGCAGGAAGAGATCCTTCCGGCTTGGTTTCTTCAACCTTTAAGGAAATTTTGAGACGCTCGTTTTCATTAAAATTGTCACTGATTTTAATTCACTTTAGATGAACTTATCTTTTAATGCCAGGGTCTTGATTCATAGTCCCCAAATAATTGTTTGCTCTGGGAAATTTTATCACTGTAACCACTGATATCATGTAACTTTTGCTTCCTTTCTGTTTAATTCAAAGCCCAGAGTTTGAGAATCTTAAAAGGGGACCTGCTCAGCTTTGTTTGTGTGTGTGTGTGTGTGTGTGTGTGTGTGTGTGTGTGTGGTGGGGGTGTGGGCTGAGAATAACCCTCATAAGGCGGCTCTCTGTTTTCACCTGGTGAGGCTGCCCTGGTGGCATGCAGCGAGGATGAGGCGGACTTATGGACCGTGGTGGTGCTGGAGAAATGCTCCGAGGTGGCAGAGGTGGAGACACAGGTGGCTTCTGAGTTGTCTGTAGCTTGGACCGAGGTGGTTTTGGTGGAGGAATACGACGTGGTCCTGGGTGATGGAGGAAAGTCATTGATTAATTAATAAAAAAATTGCCTGACCCTCATTGGTTAGAACATAGGTGGGTGGAGTAAACAGAACAGAATGCTCGGAGGAACAGGAAGTGAGCTCAGATGCAGGGCAGCTCCTCTCAGAGCAGACGCCATGAAGCTCCGACCCAGGATGCACGTAGGCTAGAATCTTCCCGGTAAGCGCCCCTTGGGGTGCTACACAGATTATTAGAAATGGGCTAAGTTAATACGTGAGAATTAGCCTAGAAGGGGCTAGATATAATGGGCCAGGCAGTGTTTAAAAGAATACAGTTTGTGTGTTGTTATTTTGAGGCATGAGCTAGCCAGGTGGCCAGGAGCAGGGTGGCAGGAACACAGCCCGAAGCTCCCACTACACCTGGAGTCCTCCTGGACCATTGATGGAAGAGATGGAATGAAGAAGAGGTGGACCTGGAAGACCTGGAGGACCCGTGTAAACGGATAAAGGCGAGAACAGTCAGGGACTAGGAGACCGGCCCTACTAGGGAGACCTGCACAGCTGCATGGATGACCAGATTTAATTTTTAAAACCAGAAAATGTTTTAAATTTAGAATTCCATATTTATAATGTTGGCCACAACATCATGATTATTATTGTCTGTACTTTAGTATTTTCACCATTTGTGAAGAAACATTAAAAAAAAGTTAAATGGTAGTATGCTGAGTTTTTTTTTTCTTTTAAAGATGATTGTTTTAAGACCCGACAATGAGAACCCCTTGTGAGCATACTCAGTATCATTGTGGAGAACCAAGAGGGACCCTAATTGTAACAAAGTTCATGGTTGTGATTATTTTCAAATACATTCCAAATGTTTATTAACTGTCAAAAAAATAATGTTGCAGAGGTTCCATGGTGTCACTATTGTGACTACCAGGAACAAGCTCAGCGTCAGCCTGTGGTCTCCCCCTTGCATGTCCAATGTAAGTCCTAAAGAATGTGTGTGATTCATTGTGGTGTTGTGAAGTGTAGTTTCTCAGATTCCAAAGAGTGTCAACTCTGTGACTTGTACCTGGAAATGTAGGTAATTCAGTATCGGCGGTAGGTTGGGCCACAATGCCATCGTCATAATTTGCAGGAAGAGATCCTTCCGGCTTGGTTTCTTCAACCTTTAAGGAAATTTTGAGACGCTCGTTTTCATTAAAATTGTCACTGATTTTAATTCACTTTAGATGAACTTATCTTTTAATGCCAGGGTCTTGATTCATAGTCCCCAAATAATTGTTTGCTCTGGGAAATTTTATCACTGTAACCACTGATATCATGTAACTTTTGCTTCCTTTCTGTTTAATTCAAAGCCCAGAGTTTGAGAATCTTAAAAGGGGACCTGCTCAGCTTTGTTTGTGTGTGTGTGTGTGTGTGTGTGTGTGTGTGTGTGTGTGTGTGTGGTGGGGGTGTGGGCTGAGAATAACCCTCATAAGGCGGCTCTCTGTTTTCACCTGGTGAGGCTGCCCTGGTGGCATGCAGCGAGGATGAGGCGGACTTATGGACCGTGGTGGTGCTGGAGAAATGCTCCGAGGTGGCAGAGGTGGAGACACAGGTGGCTTCTGAGTTGTCTGTAGCTTGGACCGAGGTGGTTTTGGTGGAGGAATACGACGTGGTCCTGGGTGATGGAGGAAAGTCATTGATTAATTAATAAAAAAATTGCCTGACCCTCATTGGTTAGAACATAGGTGGGTGGAGTAAACAGAACAGAATGCTCGGAGGAACAGGAAGTGAGCTCAGATGCAGGGCAGCTCCTCTCAGAGCAGACGCCATGAAGCTCCGACCCAGGATGCACGTAGGCTAGAATCTTCCCGGTAAGCGCCCCTGGGGTGCTACACAGATTATTAGAAATGGGCTAAGTTAATACGTGAGAATTAGCCTAGAAGGGGCTAGATATAATGGGCCAGGCAGTGTTTAAAAGAATACAGTTTGTGTGTTGTTATTTTGAGGCATGAGCTAGCCAGGTGGCCAGGAGCAGGGTGACAGGAACACAGCCCGAAGCTCCCACTACACCTGGAGTCCTCCTGGACCATTGATGGAAGAGATGGAATGAAGAAGAGGTGGACCTGGAAGACCTGGAGGACCCGTGTAAACGGATAAAGGCGAGAACAGTCAGGGACTAGGAGACCGGCCCTACTAGGGAGACCTGCACAGCTGCATGGATGACCAGATTTATTTTTTAAAACCAGAAAATGTTTTAAATTTAGAATTCCATATTTATAATGTTGGCCACAACATCATGATTATTATTGTCTGTACTTTAGTATTTTCACCATTTGTGAAGAAACATTAAAAAAAAGTTAAATGGTAGTATGCTGAGTTTTTTTTTCTTTTAAAGATGATTGTTTTAAGACCCGACAATGAGAACCCCTTGTGAGCATACTCAGTATCATTGTGGAGAACCAAGAGGGACCCTAATTGTAACAAAGTTCATGGTTGTGATTATTTTCAAATACATTCCAAATGTTTATTAACTGTCAAAAAAATGATGTTGCAGAGGTTCCATGGTGTCACTAGTGTGACTACCAGGAACAAGCTCAGCGTCAGCCTGTGGTCTCCCCCTTGCATGTCCAATGTAAGTCCTAAAGAATGTGTGTGATTCATTGTGGTGTTGTGAAGTGTAGTTTCTCAGATTCCAAAGAGTGTCAACTCTGTGACTTGTACCTGGAAATGTAGGTAATTCAGTATCGGCGGTAGGTTGGGCCACAATGCCATCGTCATAATTTGCAGGAAGAGATCCTTCCGGCTTGGTTTCTTCAACCTTTAAGGAAATTTTGAGACGCTCGTTTTCATTAAAATTGTCACTGATTTTAATTCACTTTAGATGAACTTATCTTTTAATGCCAGGGTCTTGATTCATAGTCCCCAAATAATTGTTTGCTCTGGGAAATTTTATCACTGTAACCACTGATATCATGTAACTTTTGCTTCCTTTCTGTTTAATTCAAAGCCCAGAGTTTGAGAATCTTAAAAGGGGACCTGCTCAGCTTTGTTTGTGTGTGTGTGTGTGTGTGTGTGTGTGTGTGTGTGGTGGGGGTGTGGGCTGAGAATAACCCTCATAAGGCGGCTCTCTGTTTTCACCTGGTGAGGCTGCCCTGGTGGCATGCAGCGAGGATGAGGCGGACTTATGGACCGTGGTGGTGCTGGAGAAATGCTCCGAGGTGGCAGAGGTGGAGACACAGGTGGCTTCTGAGTTGTCTGTAGCTTGGACCGAGGTGGTTTTGGTGGAGGAATACGACGTGGTCCTGGGTGATGGAGGAAAGTCATTGATTAATTAATAAAAAAATTGCCTGACCCTCATTGGTTAGAACATAGGTGGGTGGAGTAAACAGAACAGAATGCTCGGAGGAACAGGAAGTGAGCTCAGATGCAGGGCAGCTCCTCTCAGAGCAGACGCCATGAAGCTCCGACCCAGGATGCACGTAGGCTAGAATCTTCCCGGTAAGCGCCCCTTGGGGTGCTACACAGATTATTAGAAATGGGCTAAGTTAATACGTGAGAATTAGCCTAGAAGGGGCTAGATATAATGGGCCAGGCAGTGTTTAAAAGAATACAGTTTGTGTGTTGTTATTTTGAGGCATGAGCTAGCCAGGTGGCCAGGAGCAGGGTGGCAGGAACACAGCCCGAAGCTCCCACTACACCTGGAGTCCTCCTGGACCATTGATGGAAGAGATGGAATGAAGAAGAGGTGGACCTGGAAGACCTGGAGGACCCGTGTAAACGGATAAAGGCGAGAACAGTCAGGGACTAGGAGACCGGCCCTACTAGGGAGACCTGCACAGCTGCATGGATGACCAGATTTATTTTTTAAAACCAGAAAATGTTTTAAATTTAGAATTCCATATTTATAATGTTGGCCACAACATCATGATTATTATTGTCTGTACTTTAGTATTTTCACCATTTGTGAAGAAACATTAAAAAAAAGTTAAATGGTAGTATGCTGAGTTTTTTTTTCTTTTAAAGATGATTGTTTTAAGACCCGACAATGAGAACCCCTTGTGAGCATACTCAGTATCATTGTGGAGAACCAAGAGGGACCCTAATTGTAACAAAGTTCATGGTTGTGATTATTTTCAAATACATTCCAAATGTTTATTAACTGTCAAAAAAATGATGTTGCAGAGGTTCCATGGTGTCACTAGTGTGACTACCAGGAACAAGCTCAGCGTCAGCCTGTGGTCTCCCCCTTGCATGTCCAATGTAAGTCCTAAAGAATGTGTGTGATTCATTGTGGTGTTGTGAAGTGTAGTTTCTCAGATTCCAAAGAGTGTCAACTCTGTGACTTGTACCTGGAAATGTAGGTAATTCAGTATCGGCGGTAGGTTGGGCCACAATGCCATCGTCATAATTTGCAGGAAGAGATCCTTCCGGCTTGGTTTCTTCAACCTTTAAGGAAATTTTGAGACGCTCGTTTTCATTAAAATTGTCACTGATTTTAATTCACTTTAGATGAACTTATCTTTTAATGCCAGGGTCTTGATTCATAGTCCCCAAATAATTGTTTGCTCTGGGAAATTTTATCACTGTAACCACTGATATCATGTAACTTTTGCTTCCTTTCTGTTTAATTCAAAGCCCAGAGTTTGAGAATCTTAAAAGGGGACCTGCTCAGCTTTGTTTGTGTGTGTGTGTGTGTGTGTGTGTGTGTGTGTGGTGGGGGTGTGGGCTGAGAATAACCCTCATAAGGCGGCTCTCTGTTTTCACCTGGTGAGGCTGCCCTGGTGGCATGCAGCGAGGATGAGGCGGACTTATGGACCGTGGTGGTGCTGGAGAAATGCTCCGAGGTGGCAGAGGTGGAGACACAGGTGGCTTCTGAGTTGTCTGTAGCTTGGACCGAGGTGGTTTTGGTGGAGGAATACGACGTGGTCCTGGGTGATGGAGGAAAGTCATTGATTAATTAATAAAAAAATTGCCTGACCCTCATTGGTTAGAACATAGGTGGGTGGAGTAAACAGAACAGAATGCTCGGAGGAACAGGAAGTGAGCTCAGATGCAGGGCAGCTCCTCTCAGAGCAGACGCCATGAAGCTCCGACCCAGGATGCACGTAGGCTAGAATCTTCCCGGTAAGCGCCCCTTGGGGTGCTACACAGATTATTAGAAATGGGCTAAGTTAATACGTGAGAATTAGCCTAGAAGGGGCTAGATATAATGGGCCAGGCAGTGTTTAAAAGAATACAGTTTGTGTGTTGTTATTTTGAGGCATGAGCTAGCCAGGTGGCCAGGAGCAGGGTGGCAGGAACACAGCCCGAAGCTCCCACTACACCTGGAGTCCTCCTGGACCATTGATGGAAGAGATGGAATGAAGAAGAGGTGGACCTGGAAGACCTGGAGGACCCGTGTAAACGGATAAAGGCGAGAACAGTCAGGGACTAGGAGACCGGCCCTACTAGGGAGACCTGCACAGCTGCATGGATGACCAGATTTATTTTTTAAAACCAGAAAATGTTTTAAATTTAGAATTCCATATTTATAATGTTGGCCACAACATCATGATTATTATTGTCTGTACTTTAGTATTTTCACCATTTGTGAAGAAACATTAAAAAAAAGTTAAATGGTAGTATGCTGAGTTTTTTTTTCTTTTAAAGATGATTGTTTTAAGACCCGACAATGAGAACCCCTTGTGAGCATACTCAGTATCATTGTGGAGAACCAAGAGGGACCCTAATTGTAACAAAGTTCATGGTTGTGATTATTTTCAAATACATTCCAAATGTTTATTAACTGTCAAAAAAATGATGTTGCAGAGGTTCCATGGTGTCACTAGTGTGACTACCAGGAACAAGCTCAGCGTCAGCCTGTGGTCTCCCCCTTGCATGTCCAATGTAAGTCCTAAAGAATGTGTGTGATTCATTGTGGTGTTGTGAAGTGTAGTTTCTCAGATTCCAAAGAGTGTCAACTCTGTGACTTGTACCTGGAAATGTAGGTAATTCAGTATCGGCGGTAGGTTGGGCCACAATGCCATCGTCATAATTTGCAGGAAGAGATCCTTCCGGCTTGGTTTCTTCAACCTTTAAGGAAATTTTGAGACGCTCGTTTTCATTAAAATTGTCACTGATTTTAATTCACTTTAGATGAACTTATCTTTTAATGCCAGGGTCTTGATTCATAGTCCCCAAATAATTGTTTGCTCTGGGAAATTTTATCACTGTAACCACTGATATCATGTAACTTTTGCTTCCTTTCTGTTTAATTCAAAGCCCAGAGTTTGAGAATCTTAAAAGGGGACCTGCTCAGCTTTGTTTGTGTGTGTGTGTGTGTGTGTGTGTGTGTGTGTGGTGGGGGTGTGGGCTGAGAATAACCCTCATAAGGCGGCTCTCTGTTTTCACCTGGTGAGGCTGCCCTGGTGGCATGCAGCGAGGATGAGGCGGACTTATGGACCGTGGTGGTGCTGGAGAAATGCTCCGAGGTGGCAGAGGTGGAGACACAGGTGGCTTCTGAGTTGTCTGTAGCTTGGACCGAGGTGGTTTTGGTGGAGGAATACGACGTGGTCCTGGGTGATGGAGGAAAGTCATTGATTAATTAATAAAAAAATTGCCTGACCCTCATTGGTTAGAACATAGGTGGGTGGAGTAAACAGAACAGAATGCTCGGAGGAACAGGAAGTGAGCTCAGATGCAGGGCAGCTCCTCTCAGAGCAGACGCCATGAAGCTCCGACCCAGGATGCACGTAGGCTAGAATCTTCCCGGTAAGCGCCCCTTGGGGTGCTACACAGATTATTAGAAATGGGCTAAGTTAATACGTGAGAATTAGCCTAGAAGGGGCTAGATATAATGGGCCAGGCAGTGTTTAAAAGAATACAGTTTGTGTGTTGTTATTTTGAGGCATGAGCTAGCCAGGTGGCCAGGAGCAGGGTGGCAGGAACACAGCCCGAAGCTCCCACTACACCTGGAGTCCTCCTGGACCATTGATGGAAGAGATGGAATGAAGAAGAGGTGGACCTGGAAGACCTGGAGGACCCGTGTAAACGGATAAAGGCGAGAACAGTCAGGGACTAGGAGACCGGCCCTACTAGGGAGACCTGCACAGCTGCATGGATGACCAGATTTATTTTTTAAAACCAGAAAATGTTTTAAATTTAGAATTCCATATTTATAATGTTGGCCACAACATCATGATTATTATTGTCTGTACTTTAGTATTTTCACCATTTGTGAAGAAACATTAAAAAAAAGTTAAATGGTAGTATGCTGAGTTTTTTTTTCTTTTAAAGATGATTGTTTTAAGACCCGACAATGAGAACCCCTTGTGAGCATACTCAGTATCATTGTGGAGAACCAAGAGGGACCCTAATTGTAACAAAGTTCATGGTTGTGATTATTTTCAAATACATTCCAAATGTTTATTAACTGTCAAAAAAATGATGTTGCAGAGGTTCCATGGTGTCACTAGTGTGACTACCAGGAACAAGCTCAGCGTCAGCCTGTGGTCTCCCCCTTGCATGTCCAATGTAAGTCCTAAAGAATGTGTGTGATTCATTGTGGTGTTGTGAAGTGTAGTTTCTCAGATTCCAAAGAGTGTCAACTCTGTGACTTGTACCTGGAAATGTAGGTAATTCAGTATCGGCGGTAGGTTGGGCCACAATGCCATCGTCATAATTTGCAGGAAGAGATCCTTCCGGCTTGGTTTCTTCAACCTTTAAGGAAATTTTGAGACGCTCGTTTTCATTAAAATTGTCACTGATTTTAATTCACTTTAGATGAACTTATCTTTTAATGCCAGGGTCTTGATTCATAGTCCCCAAATAATTGTTTGCTCTGGGAAATTTTATCACTGTAACCACTGATATCATGTAACTTTTGCTTCCTTTCTGTTTAATTCAAAGCCCAGAGTTTGAGAATCTTAAAAGGGGACCTGCTCAGCTTTGTTTGTGTGTGTGTGTGTGTGTGTGTGTGTGTGTGTGGTGGGGGTGTGGGCTGAGAATAACCCTCATAAGGCGGCTCTCTGTTTTCACCTGGTGAGGCTGCCCTGGTGGCATGCAGCGAGGATGAGGCGGACTTATGGACCGTGGTGGTGCTGGAGAAATGCTCCGAGGTGGCAGAGGTGGAGACACAGGTGGCTTCTGAGTTGTCTGTAGCTTGGACCGAGGTGGTTTTGGTGGAGGAATACGACGTGGTCCTGGGTGATGGAGGAAAGTCATTGATTAATTAATAAAAAAATTGCCTGACCCTCATTGGTTAGAACATAGGTGGGTGGAGTAAACAGAACAGAATGCTCGGAGGAACAGGAAGTGAGCTCAGATGCAGGGCAGCTCCTCTCAGAGCAGACGCCATGAAGCTCCGACCCAGGATGCACGTAGGCTAGAATCTTCCCGGTAAGCGCCCCTTGGGGTGCTACACAGATTATTAGAAATGGGCTAAGTTAATACGTGAGAATTAGCCTAGAAGGGGCTAGATATAATGGGCCAGGCAGTGTTTAAAAGAATACAGTTTGTGTGTTGTTATTTTGAGGCATGAGCTAGCCAGGTGGCCAGGAGCAGGGTGGCAGGAACACAGCCCGAAGCTCCCACTACACCTGGAGTCCTCCTGGACCATTGATGGAAGAGATGGAATGAAGAAGAGGTGGACCTGGAAGACCTGGAGGACCCGTGTAAACGGATAAAGGCGAGAACAGTCAGGGACTAGGAGACCGGCCCTACTAGGGAGACCTGCACAGCTGCATGGATGACCAGATTTATTTTTTAAAACCAGAAAATGTTTTAAATTTAGAATTCCATATTTATAATGTTGGCCACAACATCATGATTATTATTGTCTGTACTTTAGTATTTTCACCATTTGTGAAGAAACATTAAAAAAAAGTTAAATGGTAGTATGCTGAGTTTTTTTTTCTTTTAAAGATGATTGTTTTAAGACCCGACAATGAGAACCCCTTGTGAGCATACTCAGTATCATTGTGGAGAACCAAGAGGGACCCTAATTGTAACAAAGTTCATGGTTGTGATTATTTTCAAATACATTCCAAATGTTTATTAACTGTCAAAAAAATGATGTTGCAGAGGTTCCATGGTGTCACTAGTGTGACTACCAGGAACAAGCTCAGCGTCAGCCTGTGGTCTCCCCCTTGCATGTCCAATGTAAGTCCTAAAGAATGTGTGTGATTCATTGTGGTGTTGTGAAGTGTAGTTTCTCAGATTCCAAAGAGTGTCAACTCTGTGACTTGTACCTGGAAATGTAGGTAATTCAGTATCGGCGGTAGGTTGGGCCACAATGCCATCGTCATAATTTGCAGGAAGAGATCCTTCCGGCTTGGTTTCTTCAACCTTTAAGGAAATTTTGAGACGCTCGTTTTCATTAAAATTGTCACTGATTTTAATTCACTTTAGATGAACTTATCTTTTAATGCCAGGGTCTTGATTCATAGTCCCCAAATAATTGTTTGCTCTGGGAAATTTTATCACTGTAACCACTGATATCATGTAACTTTTGCTTCCTTTCTGTTTAATTCAAAGCCCAGAGTTTGAGAATCTTAAAAGGGGACCTGCTCAGCTTTGTTTGTGTGTGTGTGTGTGTGTGTGTGTGTGTGTGTGTGGTGGGGGTGTGGGCTGAGAATAACCCTCATAAGGCGGCTCTCTGTTTTCACCTGGTGAGGCTGCCCTGGTGGCATGCAGCGAGGATGAGGCGGACTTATGGACCGTGGTGGTGCTGGAGAAATGCTCCGAGGTGGCAGAGGTGGAGACACAGGTGGCTTCTGAGTTGTCTGTAGCTTGGACCGAGGTGGTTTTGGTGGAGGAATACGACGTGGTCCTGGGTGATGGAGGAAAGTCATTGATTAATTAATAAAAAAATTGCCTGACCCTCATTGGTTAGAACATAGGTGGGTGGAGTAAACAGAACAGAATGCTCGGAGGAACAGGAAGTGAGCTCAGATGCAGGGCAGCTCCTCTCAGAGCAGACGCCATGAAGCTCCGACCCAGGATGCACGTAGGCTAGAATCTTCCCGGTAAGCGCCCCTTGGGGTGCTACACAGATTATTAGAAATGGGCTAAGTTAATACGTGAGAATTAGCCTAGAAGGGGCTAGATATAATGGGCCAGGCAGTGTTTAAAAGAATACAGTTTGTGTGTTGTTATTTTGAGGCATGAGCTAGCCAGGTGGCCAGGAGCAGGGTGGCAGGAACACAGCCCGAAGCTCCCACTACACCTGGAGTCCTCCTGGACCATTGATGGAAGAGATGGAATGAAGAAGAGGTGGACCTGGAAGACCTGGAGGACCCGTGTAAACGGATAAAGGCGAGAACAGTCAGGGACTAGGAGACCGGCCCTACTAGGGAGACCTGCACAGCTGCATGGATGACCAGATTTATTTTTTAAAACCAGAAAATGTTTTAAATTTAGAATTCCATATTTATAATGTTGGCCACAACATCATGATTATTATTGTCTGTACTTTAGTATTTTCACCATTTGTGAAGAAACATTAAAAAAAAGTTAAATGGTAGTATGCTGAGTTTTTTTTTCTTTTAAAGATGATTGTTTTAAGACCCGACAATGAGAACCCCTTGTGAGCATACTCAGTATCATTGTGGAGAACCAAGAGGGACCCTAATTGTAACAAAGTTCATGGTTGTGATTATTTTCAAATACATTCCAAATGTTTATTAACTGTCAAAAAAATGATGTTGCAGAGGTTCCATGGTGTCACTAGTGTGACTACCAGGAACAAGCTCAGCGTCAGCCTGTGGTCTCCCCCTTGCATGTCCAATGTAAGTCCTAAAGAATGTGTGTGATTCATTGTGGTGTTGTGAAGTGTAGTTTCTCAGATTCCAAAGAGTGTCAACTCTGTGACTTGTACCTGGAAATGTAGGTAATTCAGTATCGGCGGTAGGTTGGGCCACAATGCCATCGTCATAATTTGCAGGAAGAGATCCTTCCGGCTTGGTTTCTTCAACCTTTAAGGAAATTTTGAGACGCTCGTTTTCATTAAAATTGTCACTGATTTTAATTCACTTTAGATGAACTTATCTTTTAATGCCAGGGTCTTGATTCATAGTCCCCAAATAATTGTTTGCTCTGGGAAATTTTATCACTGTAACCACTGATATCATGTAACTTTTGCTTCCTTTCTGTTTAATTCAAAGCCCAGAGTTTGAGAATCTTAAAAGGGGACCTGCTCAGCTTTGTTTGTGTGTGTGTGTGTGTGTGTGTGTGTGTGTGTGTGGTGGGGGTGTGGGCTGAGAATAACCCTCATAAGGCGGCTCTCTGTTTTCACCTGGTGAGGCTGCCCTGGTGGCATGCAGCGAGGATGAGGCGGACTTATGGACCGTGGTGGTGCTGGAGAAATGCTCCGAGGTGGCAGAGGTGGAGACACAGGTGGCTTCTGAGTTGTCTGTAGCTTGGACCGAGGTGGTTTTGGTGGAGGAATACGACGTGGTCCTGGGTGATGGAGGAAAGTCATTGATTAATTAATAAAAAAATTGCCTGACCCTCATTGGTTAGAACATAGGTGGGTGGAGTAAACAGAACAGAATGCTCGGAGGAACAGGAAGTGAGCTCAGATGCAGGGCAGCTCCTCTCAGAGCAGACGCCATGAAGCTCCGACCCAGGATGCACGTAGGCTAGAATCTTCCCGGTAAGCGCCCCTTGGGGTGCTACACAGATTATTAGAAATGGGCTAAGTTAATACGTGAGAATTAGCCTAGAAGGGGCTAGATATAATGGGCCAGGCAGTGTTTAAAAGAATACAGTTTGTGTGTTGTTATTTTGAGGCATGAGCTAGCCAGGTGGCCAGGAGCAGGGTGGCAGGAACACAGCCCGAAGCTCCCACTACACCTGGAGTCCTCCTGGACCATTGATGGAAGAGATGGAATGAAGAAGAGGTGGACCTGGAAGACCTGGAGGACCCGTGTAAACGGATAAAGGCGAGAACAGTCAGGGACTAGGAGACCGGCCCTACTAGGGAGACCTGCACAGCTGCATGGATGACCAGATTTATTTTTTAAAACCAGAAAATGTTTTAAATTTAGAATTCCATATTTATAATGTTGGCCACAACATCATGATTATTATTGTCTGTACTTTAGTATTTTCACCATTTGTGAAGAAACATTAAAAAAAAGTTAAATGGTAGTATGCTGAGTTTTTTTTTTCTTTTAAAGATGATTGTTTTAAGACCCGACAATGAGAACCCCTTGTGAGCATACTCAGTATCATTGTGGAGAACCAAGAGGGACCCTAATTGTAACAAAGTTCATGGTTGTGATTATTTTCAAATACATTCCAAATGTTTATTAACTGTCAAAAAAATAATGTTGCAGAGGTTCCATGGTGTCACTAGTGTGACTACCAGGAACAAGCTCAGCGTCAGCCTGTGGTCTCCCCCTTGCATGTCCAATGTAAGTCCTAAAGAATGTGTGTGATTCATTGTGGTGTTGTGAAGTGTAGTTTCTCAGATTCCAAAGAGTGTCAACTCTGTGACTTGTACCTGGAAATGTAGGTAATTCAGTATCGGCGGTAGGTTGGGCCACAATGCCATCGTCATAATTTGCAGGAAGAGATCCTTCCGGCTTGGTTTCTTCAACCTTTAAGGAAATTTTGAGACGCTCGTTTTCATTAAAATTGTCACTGATTTTAATTCACTTTAGATGAACTTATCTTTTAATGCCAGGGTCTTGATTCATAGTCCCCAAATAATTGTTTGCTCTGGGAAATTTTATCACTGTAACCACTGATATCATGTAACTTTTGCTTCCTTTCTGTTTAATTCAAAGCCCAGAGTTTGAGAATCTTAAAAGGGGACCTGCTCAGCTTTGTTTGTGTGTGTGTGTGTGTGTGTGTGTGTGTGTGTGTGTGGTGGGGGTGTGGGCTGAGAATAACCCTCATAAGGCGGCTCTCTGTTTTCACCTGGTGAGGCTGCCCTGGTGGCATGCAGCGAGGATGAGGCGGACTTATGGACCGTGGTGGTGCTGGAGAAATGCTCCGAGGTGGCAGAGGTGGAGACACAGGTGGCTTCTGAGTTGTCTGTAGCTTGGACCGAGGTGGTTTTGGTGGAGGAATACGACGTGGTCCTGGGTGATGGAGGAAAGTCATTGATTAATTAATAAAAAAATTGCCTGACCCTCATTGGTTAGAACATAGGTGGGTGGAGTAAACAGAACAGAATGCTCGGAGGAACAGGAAGTGAGCTCAGATGCAGGGCAGCTCCTCTCAGAGCAGACGCCATGAAGCTCCGACCCAGGATGCACGTAGGCTAGAATCTTCCCGGTAAGCGCCCCTTGGGGTGCTACACAGATTATTAGAAATGGGCTAAGTTAATACGTGAGAATTAGCCTAGAAGGGGCTAGATATAATGGGCCAGGCAGTGTTTAAAAGAATACAGTTTGTGTGTTGTTATTTTGAGGCATGAGCTAGCCAGGTGGCCAGGAGCAGGGTGGCAGGAACACAGCCCGAAGCTCCCACTACACCTGGAGTCCTCCTGGACCATTGATGGAAGAGATGGAATGAAGAAGAGGTGGACCTGGAAGACCTGGAGGACCCGTGTAAACGGATAAAGGCGAGAACAGTCAGGGACTAGGAGACCGGCCCTACTAGGGAGACCTGCACAGCTGCATGGATGACCAGATTTATTTTTTAAAACCAGAAAATGTTTTAAATTTAGAATTCCATATTTATAATGTTGGCCACAACATCATGATTATTATTGTCTGTACTTTAGTATTTTCACCATTTGTGAAGAAACATTAAAAAAAAGTTAAATGGTAGTATGCTGAGTTTTTTTTTCTTTTAAAGATGATTGTTTTAAGACCCGACAATGAGAACCCCTTGTGAGCATACTCAGTATCATTGTGGAGAACCAAGAGGGACCCTAATTGTAACAAAGTTCATGGTTGTGATTATTTTCAAATACATTCCAAATGTTTATTAACTGTCAAAAAAATGATGTTGCAGAGGTTCCATGGTGTCACTAGTGTGACTACCAGGAACAAGCTCAGCGTCAGCCTGTGGTCTCCCCCTTGCATGTCCAATGTAAGTCCTAAAGAATGTGTGTGATTCATTGTGGTGTTGTGAAGTGTAGTTTCTCAGATTCCAAAGAGTGTCAACTCTGTGACTTGTACCTGGAAATGTAGGTAATTCAGTATCGGCGGTAGGTTGGGCCACAATGCCATCGTCATAATTTGCAGGAAGAGATCCTTCCGGCTTGGTTTCTTCAACCTTTAAGGAAATTTTGAGACGCTCGTTTTCATTAAAATTGTCACTGATTTTAATTCACTTTAGATGAACTTATCTTTTAATGCCAGGGTCTTGATTCATAGTCCCCAAATAATTGTTTGCTCTGGGAAATTTTATCACTGTAACCACTGATATCATGTAACTTTTGCTTCCTTTCTGTTTAATTCAAAGCCCAGAGTTTGAGAATCTTAAAAGGGGACCTGCTCAGCTTTGTTTGTGTGTGTGTGTGTGTGTGTGTGTGTGTGTGTGTGTGTGGTGGGGGTGTGGGCTGAGAATAACCCTCATAAGGCGGCTCTCTGTTTTCACCTGGTGAGGCTGCCCTGGTGGCATGCAGCGAGGATGAGGCGGACTTATGGACCGTGGTGGTGCTGGAGAAATGCTCCGAGGTGGCAGAGGTGGAGACACAGGTGGCTTCTGAGTTGTCTGTAGCTTGGACCGAGGTGGTTTTGGTGGAGGAATACGACGTGGTCCTGGGTGATGGAGGAAAGTCATTGATTAATTAATAAAAAAATTGCCTGACCCTCATTGGTTAGAACATAGGTGGGTGGAGTAAACAGAACAGAATGCTCGGAGGAACAGGAAGTGAGCTCAGATGCAGGGCAGCTCCTCTCAGAGCAGACGCCATGAAGCTCCGACCCAGGATGCACGTAGGCTAGAATCTTCCCGGTAAGCGCCCCTTGGGGTGCTACACAGATTATTAGAAATGGGCTAAGTTAATACGTGAGAATTAGCCTAGAAGGGGCTAGATATAATGGGCCAGGCAGTGTTTAAAAGAATACAGTTTGTGTGTTGTTATTTTGAGGCATGAGCTAGCCAGGTGGCCAGGAGCAGGGTGGCAGGAACACAGCCCGAAGCTCCCACTACACCTGGAGTCCTCCTGGACCATTGATGGAAGAGATGGAATGAAGAAGAGGTGGACCTGGAAGACCTGGAGGACCCGTGTAAACGGATAAAGGCGAGAACAGTCAGGGACTAGGAGACCGGCCCTACTAGGGAGACCTGCACAGCTGCATGGATGACCAGATTTATTTTTTAAAACCAGAAAATGTTTTAAATTTAGAATTCCATATTTATAATGTTGGCCACAACATCATGATTATTATTGTCTGTACTTTAGTATTTTCACCATTTGTGAAGAAACATTAAAAAAAAGTTAAATGGTAGTATGCTGAGTTTTTTTTTCTTTTAAAGATGATTGTTTTAAGACCCGACAATGAGAACCCCTTGTGAGCATACTCAGTATCATTGTGGAGAACCAAGAGGGACCCTAATTGTAACAAAGTTCATGGTTGTGATTATTTTCAAATACATTCCAAATGTTTATTAACTGTCAAAAAAATGATGTTGCAGAGGTTCCATGGTGTCACTAGTGTGACTACCAGGAACAAGCTCAGCGTCAGCCTGTGGTCTCCCCCTTGCATGTCCAATGTAAGTCCTAAAGAATGTGTGTGATTCATTGTGGTGTTGTGAAGTGTAGTTTCTCAGATTCCAAAGAGTGTCAACTCTGTGACTTGTACCTGGAAATGTAGGTAATTCAGTATCGGCGGTAGGTTGGGCCACAATGCCATCGTCATAATTTGCAGGAAGAGATCCTTCCGGCTTGGTTTCTTCAACCTTTAAGGAAATTTTGAGACGCTCGTTTTCATTAAAATTGTCACTGATTTTAATTCACTTTAGATGAACTTATCTTTTAATGCCAGGGTCTTGATTCATAGTCCCCAAATAATTGTTTGCTCTGGGAAATTTTATCACTGTAACCACTGATATCATGTAACTTTTGCTTCCTTTCTGTTTAATTCAAAGCCCAGAGTTTGAGAATCTTAAAAGGGGACCTGCTCAGCTTTGTTTGTGTGTGTGTGTGTGTGTGTGTGTGTGTGTGTGTGTGTGTGGTGGGGGTGTGGGCTGAGAATAACCCTCATAAGGCGGCTCTCTGTTTTCACCTGGTGAGGCTGCCCTGGTGGCATGCAGCGAGGATGAGGCGGACTTATGGACCGTGGTGGTGCTGGAGAAATGCTCCGAGGTGGCAGAGGTGGAGACACAGGTGGCTTCTGAGTTGTCTGTAGCTTGGACCGAGGTGGTTTTGGTGGAGGAATACGACGTGGTCCTGGGTGATGGAGGAAAGTCATTGATTAATTAATAAAAAAATTGCCTGACCCTCATTGGTTAGAACATAGGTGGGTGGAGTAAACAGAACAGAATGCTCGGAGGAACAGGAAGTGAGCTCAGATGCAGGGCAGCTCCTCTCAGAGCAGACGCCATGAAGCTCCGACCCAGGATGCACGTAGGCTAGAATCTTCCCGGTAAGCGCCCCTTGGGGTGCTACACAGATTATTAGAAATGGGCTAAGTTAATACGTGAGAATTAGCCTAGAAGGGGCTAGATATAATGGGCCAGGCAGTGTTTAAAAGAATACAGTTTGTGTGTTGTTATTTTGAGGCATGAGCTAGCCAGGTGGCCAGGAGCAGGGTGACAGGAACACAGCCCGAAGCTCCCACTACACCTGGAGTCCTCCTGGACCATTGATGGAAGAGATGGAATGAAGAAGAGGTGGACCTGGAAGACCTGGAGGACCCGTGTAAACGGATAAAGGCGAGAACAGTCAGGGACTAGGAGACCGGCCCTACTAGGGAGACCTGCACAGCTGCATGGATGACCAGATTTATTTTTTAAAACCAGAAAATGTTTTAAATTTAGAATTCCATATTTATAATGTTGGCCACAACATCATGATTATTATTGTCTGTACTTTAGTATTTTCACCATTTGTGAAGAAACATTAAAAAAAAGTTAAATGGTAGTATGCTGAGTTTTTTTTTCTTTTAAAGATGATTGTTTTAAGACCCGACAATGAGAACCCCTTGTGAGCATACTCAGTATCATTGTGGAGAACCAAGAGGGACCCTAATTGTAACAAAGTTCATGGTTGTGATTATTTTCAAATACATTCCAAATGTTTATTAACTGTCAAAAAAATGATGTTGCAGAGGTTCCATGGTGTCACTAGTGTGACTACCAGGAACAAGCTCAGCGTCAGCCTGTGGTCTCCCCCTTGCATGTCCAATGTAAGTCCTAAAGAATGTGTGTGATTCATTGTGGTGTTGTGAAGTGTAGTTTCTCAGATTCCAAAGAGTGTCAACTCTGTGACTTGTACCTGGAAATGTAGGTAATTCAGTATCGGCGGTAGGTTGGGCCACAATGCCATCGTCATAATTTGCAGGAAGAGATCCTTCCGGCTTGGTTTCTTCAACCTTTAAGGAAATTTTGAGACGCTCGTTTTCATTAAAATTGTCACTGATTTTAATTCACTTTAGATGAACTTATCTTTTAATGCCAGGGTCTTGATTCATAGTCCCCAAATAATTGTTTGCTCTGGGAAATTTTATCACTGTAACCACTGATATCATGTAACTTTTGCTTCCTTTCTGTTTAATTCAAAGCCCAGAGTTTGAGAATCTTAAAAGGGGACCTGCTCAGCTTTGTTTGTGTGTGTGTGTGTGTGTGTGTGTGTGTGTGTGTGTGTGTGTGTGTGGTGGGGGTGTGGGCTGAGAATAACCCTCATAAGGCGGCTCTCTGTTTTCACCTGGTGAGGCTGCCCTGGTGGCATGCAGCGAGGATGAGGCGGACTTATGGACCGTGGTGGTGCTGGAGAAATGCTCCGAGGTGGCAGAGGTGGAGACACAGGTGGCTTCTGAGTTGTCTGTAGCTTGGACCGAGGTGGTTTTGGTGGAGGAATACGACGTGGTCCTGGGTGATGGAGGAAAGTCATTGATTAATTAATAAAAAAATTGCCTGACCCTCATTGGTTAGAACATAGGTGGGTGGAGTAAACAGAACAGAATGCTCGGAGGAACAGGAAGTGAGCTCAGATGCAGGGCAGCTCCTCTCAGAGCAGACGCCATGAAGCTCCGACCCAGGATGCACGTAGGCTAGAATCTTCCCGGTAAGCGCCCCTTGGGGTGCTACACAGATTATTAGAAATGGGCTAAGTTAATACGTGAGAATTAGCCTAGAAGGGGCTAGATATAATGGGCCAGGCAGTGTTTAAAAGAATACAGTTTGTGTGTTGTTATTTTGAGGCATGAGCTAGCCAGGTGGCCAGGAGCAGGGTGGCAGGAACACAGCCCGAAGCTCCCACTACACCTGGAGTCCTCCTGGACCATTGATGGAAGAGATGGAATGAAGAAGAGGTGGACCTGGAAGACCTGGAGGACCCGTGTAAACGGATAAAGGCGAGAACAGTCAGGGACTAGGAGACCGGCCCTACTAGGGAGACCTGCACAGCTGCATGGATGACCAGATTTATTTTTTAAAACCAGAAAATGTTTTAAATTTAGAATTCCATATTTATAATGTTGGCCACAACATCATGATTATTATTGTCTGTACTTTAGTATTTTCACCATTTGTGAAGAAACATTAAAAAAAAGTTAAATGGTAGTATGCTGAGTTTTTTTTTCTTTTAAAGATGATTGTTTTAAGACCCGACAATGAGAACCCCTTGTGAGCATACTCAGTATCATTGTGGAGAACCAAGAGGGACCCTAATTGTAACAAAGTTCATGGTTGTGATTATTTTCAAATACATTCCAAATGTTTATTAACTGTCAAAAAAATGATGTTGCAGAGGTTCCATGGTGTCACTAGTGTGACTACCAGGAACAAGCTCAGCGTCAGCCTGTGGTCTCCCCCTTGCATGTCCAATGTAAGTCCTAAAGAATGTGTGTGATTCATTGTGGTGTTGTGAAGTGTAGTTTCTCAGATTCCAAAGAGTGTCAACTCTGTGACTTGTACCTGGAAATGTAGGTAATTCAGTATCGGCGGTAGGTTGGGCCACAATGCCATCGTCATAATTTGCAGGAAGAGATCCTTCCGGCTTGGTTTCTTCAACCTTTAAGGAAATTTTGAGACGCTCGTTTTCATTAAAATTGTCACTGATTTTAATTCACTTTAGATGAACTTATCTTTTAATGCCAGGGTCTTGATTCATAGTCCCCAAATAATTGTTTGCTCTGGGAAATTTTATCACTGTAACCACTGATATCATGTAACTTTTGCTTCCTTTCTGTTTAATTCAAAGCCCAGAGTTTGAGAATCTTAAAAGGGGACCTGCTCAGCTTTGTTTGTGTGTGTGTGTGTGTGTGTGTGTGTGGTGGGGGTGTGGGCTGAGAATAACCCTCATAAGGCGGCTCTCTGTTTTCACCTGGTGAGGCTGCCCTGGTGGCATGCAGCGAGGATGAGGCGGACTTATGGACCGTGGTGGTGCTGGAGAAATGCTCCGAGGTGGCAGAGGTGGAGACACAGGTGGCTTCTGAGTTGTCTGTAGCTTGGACCGAGGTGGTTTTGGTGGAGGAATACGACGTGGTCCTGGGTGATGGAGGAAAGTCATTGATTAATTAATAAAAAAATTGCCTGACCCTCATTGGTTAGAACATAGGTGGGTGGAGTAAACAGAACAGAATGCTCGGAGGAACAGGAAGTGAGCTCAGATGCAGGGCAGCTCCTCTCAGAGCAGACGCCATGAAGCTCCGACCCAGGATGCACGTAGGCTAGAATCTTCCCGGTAAGCGCCCCTTGGGGTGCTACACAGATTATTAGAAATGGGCTAAGTTAATACGTGAGAATTAGCTTAGAAGGGGCTAGATATAATGGGCCAGGCAGTGTTTAAAAGAATACAGTTTGTGTGTTGTTATTTTGAGGCATGAGCTAGCCAGGTGGCCAGGAGCAGGGTGGCAGGAACACAGCCCGAAGCTCCCACTACACCTGGAGTCCTCCTGGACCATTGATGGAAGAGATGGAATGAAGAAGAGGTGGACCTGGAAGACCTGGAGGACCCGTGTAAACGGATAAAGGCGAGAACAGTCAGGGACTAGGAGACCGGCCCTACTAGGGAGACCTGCACAGCTGCATGGATGACCAGATTTATTTTTTAAAACCAGAAAATGTTTTAAATTTAGAATTCCATATTTATAATGTTGGCCACAACATCATGATTATTATTGTCTGTACTTTAGTATTTTCACCATTTGTGAAGAAACATTAAAAAAAAGTTAAATGGTAGTATGCTGAGTTTTTTTTTCTTTTAAAGATGATTGTTTTAAGACCCGACAATGAGAACCCCTTGTGAGCATACTCAGTATCATTGTGGAGAACCAAGAGGGACCCTAATTGTAACAAAGTTCATGGTTGTGATTATTTTCAAATACATTCCAAATGTTTATTAACTGTCAAAAAAATGATGTTGCAGAGGTTCCATGGTGTCACTAGTGTGACTACCAGGAACAAGCTCAGCGTCAGCCTGTGGTCTCCCCCTTGCATGTCCAATGTAAGTCCTAAAGAATGTGTGTGATTCATTGTGGTGTTGTGAAGTGTAGTTTCTCAGATTCCAAAGAGTGTCAACTCTGTGACTTGTACCTGGAAATGTAGGTAATTCAGTATCGGCGGTAGGTTGGGCCACAATGCCATCGTCATAATTTGCAGGAAGAGATCCTTCCGGCTTGGTTTCTTCAACCTTTAAGGAAATTTTGAGACGCTCGTTTTCATTAAAATTGTCACTGATTTTAATTCACTTTAGATGAACTTATCTTTTAATGCCAGGGTCTTGATTCATAGTCCCCAAATAATTGTTTGCTCTGGGAAATTTTATCACTGTAACCACTGATATCATGTAACTTTTGCTTCCTTTCTGTTTAATTCAAAGCCCAGAGTTTGAGAATCTTAAAAGGGGACCTGCTCAGCTTTGTTTGTGTGTGTGTGTGTGTGTGTGTGTGTGTGTGTGTGGTGGGGGTGTGGGCTGAGAATAACCCTCATAAGGCGGCTCTCTGTTTTCACCTGGTGAGGCTGCCCTGGTGGCATGCAGCGAGGATGAGGCGGACTTATGGACCGTGGTGGTGCTGGAGAAATGCTCCGAGGTGGCAGAGGTGGAGACACAGGTGGCTTCTGAGTTGTCTGTAGCTTGGACCGAGGTGGTTTTGGTGGAGGAATACGACGTGGTCCTGGGTGATGGAGGAAAGTCATTGATTAATTAATAAAAAAATTGCCTGACCCTCATTGGTTAGAACATAGGTGGGTGGAGTAAACAGAACAGAATGCTCGGAGGAACAGGAAGTGAGCTCAGATGCAGGGCAGCTCCTCTCAGAGCAGACGCCATGAAGCTCCGACCCAGGATGCACGTAGGCTAGAATCTTCCCGGTAAGCGCCCCTTGGGGTGCTACACAGATTATTAGAAATGGGCTAAGTTAATACGTGAGAATTAGCCTAGAAGGGGCTAGATATAATGGGCCAGGCAGTGTTTAAAAGAATACAGTTTGTGTGTTGTTATTTTGAGGCATGAGCTAGCCAGGTGGCCAGGAGCAGGGTGGCAGGAACACAGCCCGAAGCTCCCACTACACCTGGAGTCCTCCTGGACCATTGATGGAAGAGATGGAATGAAGAAGAGGTGGACCTGGAAGACCTGGAGGACCCGTGTAAACGGATAAAGGCGAGAACAGTCAGGGACTAGGAGACCGGCCCTACTAGGGAGACCTGCACAGCTGCATGGATGACCAGATTTATTTTTTAAAACCAGAAAATGTTTTAAATTTAGAATTCCATATTTATAATGTTGGCCACAACATCATGATTATTATTGTCTGTACTTTAGTATTTTCACCATTTGTGAAGAAACATTAAAAAAAAGTTAAATGGTAGTATGCTGAGTTTTTTTTTCTTTTAAAGATGATTGTTTTAAGACCCGACAATGAGAACCCCTTGTGAGCATACTCAGTATCATTGTGGAGAACCAAGAGGGACCCTAATTGTAACAAAGTTCATGGTTGTGATTATTTTCAAATACATTCCAAATGTTTATTAACTGTCAAAAAAATGATGTTGCAGAGGTTCCATGGTGTCACTAGTGTGACTACCAGGAACAAGCTCAGCGTCAGCCTGTGGTCTCCCCCTTGCATGTCCAATGTAAGTCCTAAAGAATGTGTGTGATTCATTGTGGTGTTGTGAAGTGTAGTTTCTCAGATTCCAAAGAGTGTCAACTCTGTGACTTGTACCTGGAAATGTAGGTAATTCAGTATCGGCGGTAGGTTGGGCCACAATGCCATCGTCATAATTTGCAGGAAGAGATCCTTCCGGCTTGGTTTCTTCAACCTTTAAGGAAATTTTGAGACGCTCGTTTTCATTAAAATTGTCACTGATTTTAATTCACTTTAGATGAACTTATCTTTTAATGCCAGGGTCTTGATTCATAGTCCCCAAATAATTGTTTGCTCTGGGAAATTTTATCACTGTAACCACTGATATCATGTAACTTTTGCTTCCTTTCTGTTTAATTCAAAGCCCAGAGTTTGAGAATCTTAAAAGGGGACCTGCTCAGCTTTGTTTGTGTGTGTGTGTGTGTGTGTGTGTGTGTGTGTGTGGTGGGGGTGTGGGCTGAGAATAACCCTCATAAGGCGGCTCTCTGTTTTCACCTGGTGAGGCTGCCCTGGTGGCATGCAGCGAGGATGAGGCGGACTTATGGACCGTGGTGGTGCTGGAGAAATGCTCCGAGGTGGCAGAGGTGGAGACACAGGTGGCTTCTGAGTTGTCTGTAGCTTGGACCGAGGTGGTTTTGGTGGAGGAATACGACGTGGTCCTGGGTGATGGAGGAAAGTCATTGATTAATTAATAAAAAAATTGCCTGACCCTCATTGGTTAGAACATAGGTGGGTGGAGTAAACAGAACAGAATGCTCGGAGGAACAGGAAGTGAGCTCAGATGCAGGGCAGCTCCTCTCAGAGCAGACGCCATGAAGCTCCGACCCAGGATGCACGTAGGCTAGAATCTTCCCGGTAAGCGCCCCTTGGGGTGCTACACAGATTATTAGAAATGGGCTAAGTTAATACGTGAGAATTAGCCTAGAAGGGGCTAGATATAATGGGCCAGGCAGTGTTTAAAAGAATACAGTTTGTGTGTTGTTATTTTGAGGCATGAGCTAGCCAGGTGGCCAGGAGCAGGGTGGCAGGAACACAGCCCGAAGCTCCCACTACACCTGGAGTCCTCCTGGACCATTGATGGAAGAGATGGAATGAAGAAGAGGTGGACCTGGAAGACCTGGAGGACCCGTGTAAACGGATAAAGGCGAGAACAGTCAGGGACTAGGAGACCGGCCCTACTAGGGAGACCTGCACAGCTGCATGGATGACCAGATTTATTTTTTAAAACCAGAAAATGTTTTAAATTTAGAATTCCATATTTATAATGTTGGCCACAACATCATGATTATTATTGTCTGTACTTTAGTATTTTCACCATTTGTGAAGAAACATTAAAAAAAAGTTAAATGGTAGTATGCTGAGTTTTTTTTTCTTTTAAAGATGATTGTTTTAAGACCCGACAATGAGAACCCCTTGTGAGCATACTCAGTATCATTGTGGAGAACCAAGAGGGACCCTAATTGTAACAAAGTTCATGGTTGTGATTATTTTCAAATACATTCCAAATGTTTATTAACTGTCAAAAAAATAATGTTGCAGAGGTTCCATGGTGTCACTAGTGTGACTACCAGGAACAAGCTCAGCGTCAGCCTGTGGTCTCCCCCTTGCATGTCCAATGTAAGTCCTAAAGAATGTGTGTGATTCATTGTGGTGTTGTGAAGTGTAGTTTCTCAGATTCCAAAGAGTGTCAACTCTGTGACTTGTACCTGGAAATGTAGGTAATTCAGTATCGGCGGTAGGTTGGGCCACAATGCCATCGTCATAATTTGCAGGAAGAGATCCTTCCGGCTTGGTTTCTTCAACCTTTAAGGAAATTTTGAGACGCTCGTTTTCATTAAAATTGTCACTGATTTTAATTCACTTTAGATGAACTTATCTTTTAATGCCAGGGTCTTGATTCATAGTCCCCAAATAATTGTTTGCTCTGGGAAATTTTATCACTGTAACCACTGATATCATGTAACTTTTGCTTCCTTTCTGTTTAATTCAAAGCCCAGAGTTTGAGAATCTTAAAAGGGGACCTGCTCAGCTTTGTTTGTGTGTGTGTGTGTGTGTGTGTGTGTGTGTGTGTGTGTGTGTGTGTGGTGGGGGTGTGGGCTGAGAATAACCCTCATAAGGCGGCTCTCTGTTTTCACCTGGTGAGGCTGCCCTGGTGGCATGCAGCGAGGATGAGGCGGACTTATGGACCGTGGTGGTGCTGGAGAAATGCTCCGAGGTGGCAGAGGTGGAGACACAGGTGGCTTCTGAGTTGTCTGTAGCTTGGACCGAGGTGGTTTTGGTGGAGGAATACGACGTGGTCCTGGGTGATGGAGGAAAGTCATTGATTAATTAATAAAAAAATTGCCTGACCCTCATTGGTTAGAACATAGGTGGGTGGAGTAAACAGAACAGAATGCTCGGAGGAACAGGAAGTGAGCTCAGATGCAGGGCAGCTCCTCTCAGAGCAGACGCCATGAAGCTCCGACCCAGGATGCACGTAGGCTAGAATCTTCCCGGTAAGCGCCCCTTGGGGTGCTACACAGATTATTAGAAATGGGCTAAGTTAATACGTGAGAATTAGCCTAGAAGGGGCTAGATATAATGGGCCAGGCAGTGTTTAAAAGAATACAGTTTGTGTGTTGTTATTTTGAGGCATGAGCTAGCCAGGTGGCCAGGAGCAGGGTGGCAGGAACACAGCCCGAAGCTCCCACTACACCTGGAGTCCTCCTGGACCATTGATGGAAGAGATGGAATGAAGAAGAGGTGGACCTGGAAGACCTGGAGGACCCGTGTAAACGGATAAAGGCGAGAACAGTCAGGGACTAGGAGACCGGCCCTACTAGGGAGACCTGCACAGCTGCATGGATGACCAGATTTATTTTTTAAAACCAGAAAATGTTTTAAATTTAGAATTCCATATTTATAATGTTGGCCACAACATCATGATTATTATTGTCTGTACTTTAGTATTTTCACCATTTGTGAAGAAACATTAAAAAAAAGTTAAATGGTAGTATGCTGAGTTTTTTTTTCTTTTAAAGATGATTGTTTTAAGACCCGACAATGAGAACCCCTTGTGAGCATACTCAGTATCATTGTGGAGAACCAAGAGGGACCCTAATTGTAACAAAGTTCATGGTTGTGATTATTTTCAAATACATTCCAAATGTTTATTAACTGTCAAAAAAATGATGTTGCAGAGGTTCCATGGTGTCACTAGTGTGACTACCAGGAACAAGCTCAGCGTCAGCCTGTGGTCTCCCCCTTGCATGTCCAATGTAAGTCCTAAAGAATGTGTGTGATTCATTGTGGTGTTGTGAAGTGTAGTTTCTCAGATTCCAAAGAGTGTCAACTCTGTGACTTGTACCT
This sequence comes from Chionomys nivalis, assembly GCF_950005125.1. NCBI lineage: Eukaryota > Metazoa > Chordata > Mammalia > Rodentia > Cricetidae > Chionomys > Chionomys nivalis. Next base: position 1,439,829 of record NC_080091.1, on the reverse strand, counting down.
GGAAATGTAGGTAATTCAGTATCGGCGGTAGGTTGGGCCACAATGCCATCGTCATAATTTGCAGGAAGAGATCCTTCCGGCTTGGTTTCTTCAACCTTTAAGGAAATTTTGAGACGCTCGTTTTCATTAAAATTGTCACTGATTTTAATTCACTTTAGATGAACTTATCTTTTAATGCCAGGGTCTTGATTCATAGTCCCCAAATAATTGTTTGCTCTGGGAAATTTTATCACTGTAACCACTGATATCATGTAACTTTTGCTTCCTTTCTGTTTAATTCAAAGCCCAGAGTTTGAGAATCTTAAAAGGGGACCTGCTAAGCTATGTGTGTGTGTGTGTGTGTGTGTGGGTGTGTGTGTGTGTGTGTGTGTGTTGGGGGGCGTGGGCTGAGAATAACCTTCATAAGGTGGCTCTCTGTTTTCACCTGGTGAGGCTGCCGTGGTGGCATGCGGCGAAGATCAGGCGGACTTATGGACCGTGGTGGTGCTGGAGAAATGTTTCGAGGTGGTAAATGTGAAGACACAAATTGCTTCAGACTTGTCAGTAGCTTGGACCGAGATCGTTTTGGTGGAGGAATATGACGTGGTCCTGGGTGATGGAGGAAGGTCATTGATTAATTAATAAAAAAACTGCCTGGCCCTCATTGGTTGGAACATAGGTGGGTGGAGTAAACAGAACAGAATGCTGGGAGGAAGGGGAAGTGAACTCAGAGGCAGAGCCGCTCCTCTCAGAGCAGACACCATGAAGCCCTGACCCAGGATGGAAGTAGGCTAGAATCTTCCCGGTAAGCGCACCTTGGAGTGCTACACAGATTATTAGAAATTGGCTAAATTAATACGTGAGAATAGCTTAGAAGGGCTAGATATAATGGGCCAGGCAGTGTTTAAAAGAATACAATTTGTGTGTTGTTACTTTGGGGCATAAACTAGCCAGGTGGCCAGGAGCAGGGTGGCAGGAACGCAGACCGCAGCTCCCACTACACCTGGAGTCCTCCTGGACCATTGATGGAACAGATGGAATGAAGAAGGGGTGGACCTGGAGGACCCGCAGGACCTGCGTAAACGGATAAAGGCGAGAATGGACAGGAACTTTGAGACCGGCCCTACTAGGGAGACCTGCACAGCTGAATGGATGACCAGATTTATTTTTAAAACCAGAAAATGTTTTAAATTTAGAATTCCATATTTATAATGTTGGCCACAACATCATGATTATTATTGTCTGTACTTTAGTATTTTCACCATTTGTGAAGAAACATTAAAAAAACTTAAATGGTAGTTTGCTGAGTTATTTTTTTTCTTTTAAAGATTCTTGTTTTAAGACTCAACAATGGGAACCCCTTGTGAGCATACTCAGTATCATTATGAAGAACAAAGAGGGACCCTAATTGTAACAAAGTTCATGGTTGTGATTGTTTTCAAATACATTCCAAGTGTTTATTAACTGTCAAAAAAATAATGTTGCAGGGGTTCCATGGTGTCACTAGTATGGCTACCAGGAGCAGGCTCAGCGTCAGACTGTGGTCACCTACTTGCATGTCCAATGTAAGTCCTAAAGAATGTGTGTGATTCATTGTGGTGTCGTAAAGTGTAGCTTCTCAGATTCCAAAGAGTGTCAACTCTGTGACTTGTACCTGGAAATGTATTTAAATCAGTGTCGGCGGTAGGTTGGGTCACAATGCCGTCGTCATAATTTGCAGGAAGAAATCCTTCCGGCTTGGTTTCATCAACCTTTAAGGAAATTTTGAGATGTTAGTTTTCATTAAATATGTCACTGATTTTTATTCACGTTAGAAGAACTTATCCTTTAATGCCAGGGTCTTGATTTATAGGCCCCAAATAATTGTTTGCTCCGGGACATTTTATTACTGTAACCACTGTTATTCTGTAATTTTTTTTTCCTGTTTGATTCAAAGCCCCGAGTTTGAGAATCTTAAAAGGGGACGTGCTAAGCTATGTGTGTGTGTGTATGTGTGTGTGTGTGTGTTGGGGAGCGTAAGCTGAAAATAACCTTCATAAGGTGGCTCTCTGTTTTCACCTGGTGAGGCTGCCTTGGTGGCATGCAGCGAGGATCAGGCGGACTTATGGACCGTGGCGGTGCTGGAGAAATGTTCCGAGGTGACAAAGGTGAAGACACAAATTGCTTCAGACTTGTCAGTTTCTTGGACCGAGATCGTTTTGGTGGAGGAATACGACGTGGTCCTGGGTGATGGAGGAAGGTCATTGATTAATTAATAAAAAAACTGCCTGGCCCTCATTGGTTCGAACATAGGTGGGTGGAGTAAACAGAACAGAATTCTAGGAGGAAGAAGAAGTGAACTCAGATGCAGGGCAGCTCCTCTCAGAGCAGACTCCATGAAGCCCTGACCCAGGATGGAAGTAGGCTAGAATCTTCCCGGTAAGCGCCCCTTGGGGTGCTACACAGATTATTAGAAATTGGCTACATTAGTACGTGAGAATTAGCCTAGAAGGGGCTAGATATAATGGGCCAGGCAGTGTTTAATAGAATACAATTTGTGTGTTGTTATTTTGGGGCATGAACTGGCCAGGTGGCCAGGAGCAGGGTGCCAGGAACGCAGCCCGCAGCTCCCACTACACCTGGAGTCCTCCTGGACCATTGATGGAACAGATGGAATGAAGAAGGGGTGGACCTGGAGGACCCGCAGGACCTGCGTAAACGGATAAAGGCGAGAATGGACAGGAACTTAGAGACCGGCCCTACTAGGGAGACCTGCACAGCTGCATGGATGACCAGATTTATTTTTTAAAAGCAAAAAATTTTTTTTTTTTTTTGGGTTTTTCGAGACAGGGTTTCTCTGTGGTTTTGGAGCCTGTCCTGGAACTAGCTCTTGTAGACCAGGCTGGTCTCGAACTCACAGAGATCCGCCTGCCTCTGCCTCCCAAGTGCTGGGATTAAAGGCGTGCGCCACCACCGCCCGGCCCAGAAAATGTTTTAAATTTAGAATTCCATATTCATAATGTTGGCCACAACATTATTATTATTGTTGTCTGTACTTTAGTATTTTCACCATTTGTGAAGAAACATTAAAAAAACTTAAATGGTAGTTTGCTGAGTTTTTTTTTTTTTCTTTTAAAGATGCTTGTTTTTAGACTCAGCAATGAGAATCCCTTGTGAGCATACTCAGTATCATTGTGGAGAACCAAGAGGGACCCTAATTGTAACTAAGTTCATGGTTGTGATTATTTTCAAATACATTCCAAGTGTTTATTAACTGTCAAAAAAATAATGTTGGAGGGGTTCCATGGTGTCACTAGTGTGGCTACCAGGAGCAAGCTCAGGGTCAGCCTGTGGTCTCCCCCTTGCATGTCCAATGTAAGTCCTAAAGAATGTGTGTGATTCATTGTGGTGTCGTGAAGTGTAGCTTCTCAGATTCCAAAGAGTGTCACTCTGTGACTTGTACCTGGAAATGAGGGTAATTCAGAGTCAGCGGTAGGTTGGGGCACAATGCCGTCGTCATAATTTGCAGGAAGAAATCCTTCCGGCTTGGTGTCATCAACCTTTAAGGAAATTTTGAGATGTTAGTTTTCATTAAATATGTCACTGATTTTTATTCACTTTAGAAGAACTTATCTATTAATGCCAGGGTCTTGATTTATAGTCCCCAAATAATTGTTTGCTCCGGGACATTTTATCACTGTAACTACTGTTATCGTGTAATTTTTTTTTCCTGTGTGATTCAAAGCCCCGAGTTTGAGAATCTTAAAAGGGGACCAGCTCAGCCTTATGTGTGTGTGTATGTGTGTGGGGGGGGGTGTTTGTGTTGGGGGGCATTGGCTGAGAATAACCTTCATAAGGTGGCTCTCTGTTTTCACCTGGTGAGGCTGCCTTGGTGGCATGCAGCGAGGATCAGGCGGACTTATGGACCGTGGTGGTGCTGGAGAAATGTTCCGAGGTGACAAAGGTGAAGACACAAATTGCTTCAGACTTGTCAGTATCTTGGACCGAGATCGTTTTGGTGGAGGAATATGACGTGGTCCTGGGTGATGGAGGAAGGTCATTGATTAATTAATAAAAAAACTGCCTGGCCCTCATTGGTTCGAACATAGGTGGGTGGAGTAAAGAGAACAGAATGCTGGGAGGAAGGGGAAGTGAACTCCGATGCAGGGCAGCTCCTCTCAGAGCAGACTCCATGAAGACCTGACCCAGGATGGAAGTAGGCTAGAATCTTCCCGGTAAGTGCACCTTGGGGTGCTACACAGATTATTAGAAATTGGCTACATTAGTACGTGAGAATTAGCCTAGAAGGGGCTAGATATAATGGGCCAGGCAGTGTTTAAAAGAATACAATTTGTGTGTTGTTATTTTGGGGCATGAACTAGCCAGGTGGCCAGGAGCAGGGTGGCAGGAACGCAGCCCGCAGCTCCCACTACACCTGGAGTCCTCCTGGACCATTGATGGAACAGATGGAATGAAGAAGGGGTGGACCTGGAGGACCCGCAGGACCTGCGTAAACGGATAAAGGCGAGAATGGACAGGAACTTAGAGACCGGCCCTACTAGGGAGACCTGCACAACTGCATGGATGACCAGATTTATTTTTAAAACCAGAAAATGTTTTAAATTTAGAATTCCATATTTATAATGTTGGCCACAACATCATGATTATTATTGTCTGTACTTTAGTATTTTCACTATTTGTGAAGAAACATTAAAAAAACTTAAATGGTAGTTTGCTGAGTTTTTTTTTTCTTTTAAAGATGCTTGTTTCAAGACTCGACAATGGGAACCCCTTGTGAGCATACTCAGTATCATTGTGGAGAACCAGGAGGGACCCTAATTGTAACAAACTTCATGGTTGTGATTGGTTTCAAATACATTCCAAGTGTTTATTAACTGTCAAAAAAATAATGTTGCAGAGGTTCCATGGTGTCACTAGTGTGGCTACCAGCAGAAGGCTCAGCGTCAGCCTGTGGTCTCCCCCTTGCATGTCCAATGTAAGTCCTAAAGAATGTGTGTGATTCATTGTGGTGTCGTGAAGTGTAGCTTCTCAGATTCCAAAGAGTGTCAACTCTGTGACTTGTACCTGGATATGTAGGTAATTCAGTGTCAGCGGTAGGTTGGGGCACAATGCCGTCGTCATAATTTGCAGGAAGAAATCCTTCCGGCTTGGTTTCATCAACCTTTAAGGAAATTTTGAGATGTTAGTTTTCATTAAATATGTCACTGATTTTTATTCACTTTAGAAGAACTTATCTTTTAATGCCAGGGTCTTGATTTATAGTCCCCAAATAATTGTTTGCTCCGGGAAATTTTATCACTGTAACCACTGTTATCGTGTAATTTTTTTTCCTGTGTGATTCAAAGCCCCGAGTTAGAGAATCTTAAAAGGGGACCTGCTAAGCTATGTGTGTGTGTGTGTGTGTGTGTGTGTGTGTTGGGGGGCGTGCGCTGAGAATAACCTTCATAAGGTGGCTCTCTGTTTTCACCTGGTGAGGCTGCCTTGGTGGCATGCAGCGAGGATCAGGCGGACTTATGGACCATGGTGGTGCTGGAGAAATGTTCCGAGGTGACAAAGGTGAAGACACAAATTGCTTCAGACTTGTCAGTATCTTGGACCGAGATCGTTTTGGTGGAGGAATATGACGTGGTCCTGGGTGATGGAGGAAGGTCATTGATTAATTAATAAAAAAACTGCCTGGCCCTCATTGGTTTGAACAAAGCTGGGTAGAGTAAAGAGAACAGAATGCTGGGAGGAAGGGGAAGTGAACTCCGATGCAGGGCAGCTCCTCTCAGAGCAGACACCATGAAGCCCTGACCCAGGATGGAAGTAGGCTAGAATCTTCCCGGTAAGCGTACCTTGGGGTGCTACAGAGATTATTAGAAATTGGCTACATTAGTACGTGAGAATTAGCCTAGAAGGGGCTAGATATAATGGGCCAGGCAGTGTTTAAAAGAATACAATTTATGTGTTGTTATTTTGGGGCATGAACTAGCCAGGTGGCCAGGAGCAGGGTGGCAGGAACGCAGCCCGCAGCTCCCACTACACCTGGAGTCCTCCTGGACCATTGATGGAACAGATGGAATGAAGAAGGGGTGGACCTGGAGGACCCGCAGGACCTGCGTAAACGGATAAAGGCGAGAATGGACAGGAACTTAGAGACCGGCCCTACTAGGGAGACCTGCACAACTGCATGGATGACCAGATTTATTTTTAAAACCAGAAAATGTTTTAAATTTAGAATTCCATATTTATAATGTTGGCCACAACATCATGATTATTATTGTCTGTACATTAGTATTTTCACTATTTGTGAAGAAACATTAAAAAAACTTAAATGGTAGTTTGCTGAGTTTTTTTTTTCTTTTAAAGATGCTTGTTTCAAGACTCGACAATGGGAACCCCTTGTGAGCATACTCAGTATCATTGTGGAGAACCAGGAGGGACCCTAATTGTAACAAACTTCATAGTTGTGATTGGTTTCAAATACATTCCAAGTGTTTATTAACTGTCAAAAAAATAATGTTGCAGAGGTTCCATGGTGTCACTAGTGTGGCTACCAGCAGAAGGCTCAGCGTCAGCCTGTGGTCTCCTCCTTGCATGTCCAATGTAAGTCCTAAAGAATGTGTGTGATTCATTGTGGTGTCGTGAAGTGTAGCTTCTCAGATTCCAAAGAGTGTCAACTCTGTGACTTGTACCTGGATATGTAGGTAATTCAGTGTCAGCGGTAGGTTGGGGCACAATGCCGTCGTCATAATTTGCAGGAAGAAATCCTTCCGGCTTGGTTTCATCAACCTTTAAGGAAATTTTGAGATGTTAGTTTTCATTAAATATGTCACTGATTTTTATTCACTTTAGAAGAACTTATCTTTTAATGCCAGGGTCTTGATTTATAGTCCCCAAATAATTGTTTGCTCCGGGAAATTTTATCACTGTAACCACTGTTATCGTGTAATTTTTTTTCCTGTGTGATTCAAAGCCCCGAGTTTGAGAATCTTAAAAGGGGACCTGCTAAGCTGTGTGTGTGTGTGTGTGTGTGTGTGTGTGTGTGTGTGTTGGGGGGCGTGGGCTGAGAATAACCTTCATAAGGTGGCTCTCTGTTTTCACCTGGTTAGTCTGCCTTGGTGGCATGCAGCAAGGATCAGGCGGACTTATGGACCGTGGTGGTGCTGGAGAAATGTTCCGAGGTGACAAAGGTGAAGACACAAATTGCTTCAGACTTCTCAGTTTCTTGGACCGAGATCGTTTTGGTGGAGGAATATGACGTGGTCCTGGGTGATGGAGGAAGGTCATTGATTAATTAATAAAAAAACTGCCTGGCCCTCATTGGTTTGAACATAGGTGGGTGGAGTAAACAGAACAGAATGCTGGGAGGAAGGGGAAGTGAACTCAGATGCAGGGCAGCTCCTCTCAGAGCAGACACCATGAAGCCCTGACCCAGGATGGAAGTAGGCTAGAATCTTCCCGGTAAGTGCTCCTTGGGGTGCTACACAGATTATTAGAAATTGGCTACATTAGCACGTGAGAATTAGCCTAGAAGGGGCTAGATATAATGGGCCAGGCAGTGTTTAAAAGAATACAATTTGTGTGTTGTTATTTTGGGGCATGAACTAGCCAGGTGGCAAGGAGCAGGGTGGCAGGAACGCAGCCCGCAGCTCCCACTACACCTGGAGTCCTCCTGGACCATTGATGGAACAGATGGAATGAAGAAGGGGTGGACCTGGAGGACCCGCAGGACCTGCGTAAACGGATAAAGGCGAGAATGGACAGGAACTTAGAGACCGGCCCTACTAGGGAGACCTGCACAACTGCATGGATGACCAGATTTATTTTTAAAACCAGAAAATGTTTTAAATTTAGAATTCCATATTTATAATGTTGGCCACAACATCATGATTATTATTGTCTGTACATTAGTATTTTCACTATTTGTGAAGAAACATTAAAAAAACTTAAATGGTAGTTTGCTGAGTTTTTTTTTTTCTTTTAAAGATGCTTGTTTCAAGACTCGACAATGGGAACCCCTTGTGAGCATACTCAGTATCATTGTGGAGAACCAGGAGGGACCCTAATTGTAACAAACTTCATAGTTGTGATTGTTTTCAAATACATTCCAAGTGTTTATTAACTGTCAAAAAAATAATGTTGCAGAGGTTCCATGGTGTCACTAGTGTGGCTACCAGCAGAAGGCTCAGCGTCAGCCTGTGGTCTCCCCCTTGCATGTCCAATGTAAGTCCTAAAGAATGTGTGTGATTCATTGTGGTGTCGTGAAGTGTAGCTTCTCAGATTCCAAAGAGTGTCAACTCTGTGACTTGTACCTGGATATGTAGGTAATTCAGTGTCAGCGGTAGGTTGGGGCACAATGCCGTCGTCATAATTTGCAGGAAGAAATCCTTCCGGCTTGGTTTCATCAACCTTTAAGGAAATTTTGAGATGTTAGTTTTCATTAAATATGTCACTGATTTTTATTCACTTTAGAAGAACTTATCTTTTAATGCCAGGGTCTTGATTTATAGTCCCCAAATAATTGTTTGCTCCGGGAAATTTTATCACTGTAACCACTGTTATCGTGTAATTTTTTTTCCTGTGTGATTCAAAGCCCCGAGTTTGAGAATCTTAAAAGGGGACCTGCTAAGCTATGTGTGTGTGTGTGTGTGTGTGTGTGTGTGTGTGTGTGTGTTGGGGGGCGTGCGCTGAGAATAACCTTCATAAGGTGGCTCTCTGTTTTCACCTGGTGAGGCTGCCTTGGTGGCATGCAGCGAGGATCAGGCGGACTTATGGACCGTGGTGGTGCTGGAGAAATGTTCCGAGGTGACAAAGGTGAAGACACAAATTGCTTCAGACTTGTCAGTATCTTGGACCGAGATCGTTTTGGTGGAGGAATATGACGTGGTCCTGGGTGATGGAGGAAGGTCACTGATTAATTAATAAAAAAACTGCCTGGCCCTCATTGGTTTGAACAAAGCTGGGTAGAGTAAACAGAACAGAATGCTGGGAGGAAGGGGAAGTGAACTCCGATGCAGGGCAGCTCCTCTCAGAGCAGACACCATGAAGCCCTGACCCAGGATGGAAGTAGGCTAGAATCTTCCCGGTAAGCGCACCTTGGGGTGCTACACAGATTATTAGAAATTGGCTACATTAGTACGTGAGAATTAGCCTAGAAGGGGCTAGATATAATGGGCCAGGCAGTGTTTAAAAGAATACAATTTATGTGTTGTTATTTTGGGGCATGAACTAGCCAGGTGGCCAGGAGCAGGGTGGCAGGAACGCAGCCCGCAGCTCCCACTACACCTGGAGTCCTCCTGGACCATTGATGGAACAGATGGAATGAAGAAGGGGTGGACCTGGAGGACCCGCAGGACCTGCGTAAACGGATAAAGGCGAGAATGGACAGGAACTTAGAGACCGGCCCTACTAGGGAGACCTGCACAACTGCATGGATGACCAGATTTATTTTTAAAACCAGAAAATGTTTTAAATTTAGAATTCCATATTTATAATGTTGGCCACAACATCATGATTATTATTGTCTGTACTTTAGTATTTTCACCATTTGTGAAGAAACATTAAAAAAACTTAAATGGTAGTTTGCTGAGTTTTTTTTTTCCTTTAAAGATGCTTGTTTTAAGACTCAACAATGGGAATCCCTTGTGAGCATACTCAGTATCATTTTGGAGAACCAAGAGGGACCCTAATTATAACAAAGTTCATGGTTGTGATTGTTTTCAAATACATTCCAAGTGTTTATTAACTGTCAAAAAATAATGTTGCAGAGGTTCCATGGTGTCACTAGTGTGGCTACCAGCAGAAGGCTCTGCGTCAGCCTGTGGTCTCCCCCTTGCATGTCCAATGTAAGTCCTAAAGAATGTGTGTGATTCATTGTGGTGTCATGAAGTGTAGCTTCTCAGATTCCAAAGAGTGTCAACTCTGTGACTTGTACCTGGATATGTAGGTAATTCAGTGTCAGCGGTAGGTTGGGGCACAATGCCGTCGTCATAATTTGCAGGAAGAAATCCTTCCGGCTTGGTTTCATCAACCTTTAAGGAAATTTTGAGATGTTAGTTTTCATTAAATATGTCACTGATTTTTATTCACTTTAGAAGAACTTATCTTTTAATGCCAGGGTCTTGATTTATAGTCCCCAAATAATTGTTTGCTCCGGGAAATATTATCACTGTAACCACTGTTATCGTGTAATTTTTTTTCCTGTGTGATTCAAAGCCCCGAGTTTGAGAATCTTAAAAGGGGACCTGCTAAGCTATGTGTGTGTGTGTGTGTGTGTGTGTGTGTGTGTGTGTGTTGGGGGGCGTGCGCTGAGAATAACCTTCATAAGGTGGCTCTCTGTTTTCACCTGGTGAGGCTGCCTTGGTGGCATGCAGCGAGGATCAGGCGGACTTATGGACCGTGGCGGTGCTGGAGAAATGTTCCGAGGTGACAAAGGTGAAGACACAAATTGCTTCAGACTTCTCAGTTTCTTGGACCGAGATCGTTTTGGTGGAGGAATATGACGTGGTCCTGGGTGATGGAGGAAGGTCATTGATTAATTAATAAAAAAACTGCCTGGCCCTCATTGGTTTGAACAAAGCTGGGTAGAGTAAACAGAACAGAATGCTGGGAGGAAGGGGAAGTGAACTCCGATGCAGGGCAGCTCCTCTCAGAGCAGACACCATGAAGCCCTGACCCAGGATGGAAGTAGGCTAGAATCTTCCCGGTAAGCGTACCTTGGGGTGCTACAGAGATTATTAGAAATTGGCTACATTAGTACGTGAGAATTAGCCTAGAAGGGGCTAGATATAATGGGCCAGGCAGTGTTTAAAAGAATACAATTTATGTGTTGTTATTTTGGGGCATGAACTAGCCAGGTGGCCAGGAGCAGGGTGGCAGGAACGCAGCCCGCAGCTCCCACTACACCTGGAGTCCTCCTGGACCATTGATGGAACAGATGGAATGAAGAAGGGGTGGACCTGGAGGACCCGCAGGACCTGCGTAAACGGATAAAGGCGAGAATGGACAGGAACTTAGAGACCGGCCCTACTAGGGAGACCTGCACAACTGCATGGATGACCAGATTTATTTTTAAAACCAGAAAATGTTTTAAATTTAGAATTCCATATTTATAATGTTGGCCACAACATCATGATTATTATTGTCTGTACATTAGTATTTTCACTATTTGTGAAGAAACATTAAAAAAACTTAAATGGTAGTTTGCTGAGTTTTTTTTTTCTTTTAAAGATGCTTGTTTCAAGACTCGACAATGGGAACCCCTTGTGAGCATACTCAGTATCATTGTGGAGAACCAGGAGGGACCCTAATTGTAACAAACTTCATAGTTGTGATTGGTTTCAAATACATTCCAAGTGTTTATTAACTGTCAAAAAAATAATGTTGCAGAGGTTCCATGGTGTCACTAGTGTGGCTACCAGCAGAAGGCTCAGCGTCAGCCTGTGGTCTCCTCCTTGCATGTCCAATGTAAGTCCTAAAGAATGTGTGTGATTCATTGTGGTGTCGTGAAGTGTAGCTTCTCAGATTCCAAAGAGTGTCAACTCTGTGACTTGTACCTGGATATGTAGGTAATTCAGTGTCAGCGGTAGGTTGGGGCACAATGCCGTCGTCATAATTTGCAGGAAGAAATCCTTCCGGCTTGGTTTCATCAACCTTTAAGGAAATTTTGAGATGTTAGTTTTCATTAAATATGTCACTGATTTTTATTCACTTTAGAAGAACTTATCTTTTAATGCCAGGGTCTTGATTTATAGTCCCCAAATAATTGTTTGCTCCGGGAAATTTTATCACTGTAACCACTGTTATCGTGTAATTTTTTTTCCTGTGTGATTCAAAGCCCCGAGTTTGAGAATCTTAAAAGGGGACCTGCTAAGCTGTGTGTGTGTGTGTGTGTGTGTGTGTGTGTGTGTGTGTGTGTTGGGGGGCGTGGGCTGAGAATAACCTTCATAAGGTGGCTCTCTGTTTTCACCTGGTTAGTCTGCCTTGGTGGCATGCAGCAAGGATCAGGCGGACTTATGGACCGTGGTGGTGCTGGAGAAATGTTCCGAGGTGACAAAGGTGAAGACACAAATTGCTTCAGACTTCTCAGTTTCTTGGACCGAGATCGTTTTGGTGGAGGAATATGACGTGGTCCTGGGTGATGGAGGAAGGTCATTGATTAATTAATAAAAAAACTGCCTGGCCCTCATTGGTTTGAACATAGGTGGGTGGAGTAAACAGAACAGAATGCTGGGAGGAAGGGGAAGTGAACTCAGATGCAGGGCAGCTCCTCTCAGAGCAGACACCATGAAGCCCTGACCCAGGATGGAAGTAGGCTAGAATCTTCCCGGTAAGTGCTCCTTGGGGTGCTACACAGATTATTAGAAATTGGCTACATTAGCACGTGAGAATTAGCCTAGAAGGGGCTAGATATAATGGGCCAGGCAGTGTTTAAAAGAATACAATTTGTGTGTTGTTATTTTGGGGCATGAACTAGCCAGGTGGCCAGGAGCAGGGTGGCAGGAACGCAGCCCGCAGCTCCCACTACACCTGGAGTCCTCCTGGACCATTGATGGAACAGATGGAATGAAGAAGGGGTGGACCTGGAGGACCCGCAGGACCTGCGTAAATGGATAAAGGCGAGAATGGACAGGAACTTAGAGACCGGCCCTACTAGGGAGACCTGCACAACTGCATGGATGACCAGATTTATTTTTAAAACCAGAAAATGTTTTAAATTTAGAATTCCATATTTATAATGTTGGCCACAACATCATGATTATTATTGTCTGTACTTTAGTATTTTCACCATTTGTGAAGAAACATTAAAAAAACTTAAATGGTAGTTTGCTGAGTTTTTTTTTTCCTTTAAAGATGCTTGTTTTAAGACTCAACAATGGGAATCCCTTGTGAGCATACTCAGTATCATTTTGGAGAACCAAGAGGGACCCTAATTATAACAAAGTTCATGGTTGTGATTGTTTTCAAATACATTCCAAGTGTTTATTAACTGTCAAAAAATAATGTTGCAGAGGTTCCATGGTGTCACTAGTGTGGCTACCAGCAGAAGGCTCTGCGTCAGCCTGTGGTCTCCCCCTTGCATGTCCAATGTAAGTCCTAAAGAATGTGTGTGATTCATTGTGGTGTCGTGAAGTGTAGCTTCTCAGATTCCAAAGAGTGTCAACTCTGTGACTTGTACCTGGATATGTAGGTAATTCAGTGTCAGCGGTAGGTTGGGGCACAATGCCGTCGTCATAATTTGCAGGAAGAAATCCTTCCGGCTTGGTTTCATCAACCTTTAAGGAAATTTTGAGATGTTAGTTTTCATTAAATATGTCACTGATTTTTATTCACTTTAGAAGAACTTATCTTTTAATGCCAGGGTCTTGATTTATAGTCCCCAAATAATTGTTTGCTCCGGGAAATTTTATCACTGTAACCACTGTTATCGTGTAATTTTTTTTCCTGTGTGATTCAAAGCTCCGAGTTTGAGAATCTTAAAAGGGGACCTGCTAAGCTATGTGTGTGTGTGTGTGTGTGTGTGTGTGTGTGTGTGTGTGTGTGTGTGTGTTGGGGGGCGTGCGCTGAGAATAACCTTCATAAGGTGGCTCTCTGTTTTCACCTGGTGAGGCTGCCTTGGTGGCATGCAGCGAGGATCAGGCGGACTTATGGACCGTGGTGGTGCTGGAGAAATGTTCCGAGGTGACAAAGGTGAAGACACAAATTGCTTCAGACTTGTCAGTATCTTGGACCGAGATCGTTTTGGTGGAGGAATATGACGTGGTCCTGGGTGATGGAGGAAGGTCATTGATTAATTAATAAAAAAACTGCCTGGCCCTCATTGGTTTGAACAAAGCTGGGTAGAGTAAACAGAACAGAATGCTGGGAGGAAGGGGAAGTGAACTCCGATGCAGGGCAGCTCCTCTCAGAGCAGACACCATGAAGCCCTGACCCAGGATGGAAGTAGGCTAGAATCTTCCCGGTAAGCGCACCTTGGGGTGCTACACAGATTATTAGAAATTGGCTACATTAGTACGTGAGAATTAGCCTAGAAGGGGCTAGATATAATGGGCCAGGCAGTGTTTAAAAGAATACAATTTATGTGTTGTTATTTTGGGGCATGAACTAGCCAGGTGGCCAGGAGCAGGGTGGCAGGAACGCAGCCCGCAGCTCCCACTACACCTGGAGTCCTCCTGGACCATTGATGGAACAGATGGAATGAAGAAGGGGTGGACCTGGAGGACCCGCAGGACCTGCGTAAATGGATAAAGGCGAGAATGGACAGGAACTTAGAGACCGGCCCTACTAGGGAGACCTGCACAACTGCATGGATGACCAGATTTATTTTTAAAACCAGAAAATGTTTTAAATTTAGAATTCCATATTTATAATGTTGGCCACAACATCATGATTATTATTGTCTGTACTTTAGTATTTTCACCATTTGTGAAGAAACATTAAAAAAACTTAAATGGTAGTTTGCTGAGTTTTTTTTTTCCTTTAAAGATGCTTGTTTTAAGACTCAACAATGGGAATCCCTTGTGAGCATACTCAGTATCATTTTGGAGAACCAAGAGGGACCCTAATTATAACAAAGTTCATGGTTGTGATTGTTTTCAAATACATTCCAAGTGTTTATTAACTGTCAAAAAATAATGTTGCAGAGGTTCCATGGTGTCACTAGTGTGGCTACCAGCAGAAGGCTCTGCGTCAGCCTGTGGTCTCCCCCTTGCATGTCCAATGTAAGTCCTAAAGAATGTGTGTGATTCATTGTGGTGTCATGAAGTGTAGCTTCTCAGATTCCAAAGAGTGTCAACTCTGTGACTTGTACCTGGATATGTAGGTAATTCAGTGTCAGCGGTAGGTTGGGGCACAATGCCGTCGTCATAATTTGCAGGAAGAAATCCTTCCGGCTTGGTTTCATCAACCTTTAAGGAAATTTTGAGATGTTAGTTTTCATTAAATATGTCACTGATTTTTATTCACTTTAGAAGAACTTATCTTTTAATGCCAGGGTCTTGATTTATAGTCCCCAAATAATTGTTTGCTCCGGGAAATATTATCACTGTAACCACTGTTATCGTGTAATTTTTTTTCCTGTGTGATTCAAAGCCCCGAGTTTGAGAATCTTAAAAGGGGACCTGCTAAGCTATGTGTGTGTGTGTGTGTGTGTGTGTGTGTGTGTGTGTGTGTTGGGGGGCGTGCGCTGAGAATAACCTTCATAAGGTGGCTCTCTGTTTTCACCTGGTGAGGCTGCCTTGGTGGCATGCAGCGAGGATCAGGCGGACTTATGGACCGTGGCGGTGCTGGAGAAATGTTCCGAGGTGACAAAGGTGAAGACACAAATTGCTTCAGACTTCTCAGTTTCTTGGACCGAGATCGTTTTGGTGGAGGAATATGACGTGGTCCTGGGTGATGGAGGAAGGTCATTGATTAATTAATAAAAAAACTGCCTGGCCCTCATTGGTTTGAACAAAGCTGGGTAGAGTAAACAGAACAGAATGCTGGGAGGAAGGGGAAGTGAACTCCGATGCAGGGCAGCTCCTCTCAGAGCAGACACCATGAAGCCCTGACCCAGGATGGAAGTAGGCTAGAATCTTCCCGGTAAGCGCACCTTGGGGTGCTACACAGATTATTAGAAATTGGCTACATTAGTACGTGAGAATTAGCCTAGAAGGGGCTAGATATAATGGGCCAGGCAGTGTTTAAAAGAATACAATTTATGTGTTGTTATTTTGGGGCATGAACTAGCCAGGTGGCCAGGAGCAGGGTGGCAGGAACGCAGCCCGCAGCTCCCACTACACCTGGAGTCCTCCTGGACCATTGATGGAACAGATGGAATGAAGAAGGGGTGGACCTGGAGGACCCGCAGGACCTGCGTAAACGGATAAAGGCGAGAATGGACAGGAACTTAGAGACCGGCCCTACTAGGGAGACCTGCACAACTGCATGGATGACCAGATTTATTTTTAAAACCAGAAAATGTTTTAAATTTAGAATTCCATATTTATAATGTTGGCCACAACATCATGATTATTATTGTCTGTACATTAGTATTTTCACTATTTGTGAAGAAACATTAAAAAAACTTAAATGGTAGTTTGCTGAGTTTTTTTTTTCTTTTAAAGATGCTTGTTTCAAGACTCGACAATGGGAACCCCTTGTGAGCATACTCAGTATCATTGTGGAGAACCAGGAGGGACCCTAATTGTAACAAACTTCATGGTTGTGATTGGTTTCAAATACATTCCAAGTGTTTATTAACTGTCAAAAAAATAATGTTGCAGAGGTTCCATGGTGTCACTACTGTGGCTACCAGCAGAAGGCTCAGCGTCAGCCTGTGGTCTCCCCCTTGCATGTCCAATGTAAGTCCTTAAGAATGTGTGTGATTCATTGTGGTGTCGTGAAGTGTAGCTTCTCAGATTCCAAAGAGTGTCAACTCTGTGACTTGTACCTGGATATGTAGGTAATTCAGTGTCAGCGGTAGGTTGGGGCACAATGCCGTCGTCATAATTTGCAGGAAGAAATCCTTCCGGCTTGGTTTCATCAACCTTTAAGGAAATTTTGAGATGTTAGTTTTCATTAAATATGTCACTGATTTTTATTCACTTTAGAAGAACTTATCTTTTAATGCCAGGGTCTTGATTTATAGTCCCCAAATAATTGTTTGCTCCGGGAAATTTTATCACTGTAACCACTGTTATCGTGTAATTTTTTTTCCTGTGTGATTCAAAGCCCCGAGTTTGAGAATCTTAAAAGGGGACCTGCTAAGCTATGTGTGTGTGTGTGTGTGTGTGTGTGTGTGTGTGTGTGTGTGTGTTGGGGGGCGTGCGCTGAGAATAACCTTCATAAGGTGGCTCTCTGTTTTCACCTGGTGAGGCTGCCTTGGTGGCATGCAGCGAGGATCAGGCGGACTTATGGACCGTGGTGGTGCTGGAGAAATGTTCCGAGGTGACAAAGGTGAAGACACAAATTGCTTCAGACTTGTCAGTATCTTGGACCGAGATCGTTTTGGTGGAGGAATATGACGTGGTCCTGGGTGATGGAGGAAGGTCATTGATTAATTAATAAAAAAACTGCCTGGCCCTCATTGGTTTGAACAAAGCTGGGTAGAGTAAACAGAACAGAATGCTGGGAGGAAGGGGAAGTGAACTCCGATGCAGGGCAGCTCCTCTCAGAGCAGACACCATGAAGCCCTGACCCAGGATGGAAGTAGGCTAGAATCTTCCCGGTAAGCGCACCTTGGGGTGCTACACAGATTATTAGAAATTGGCTACATTAGTACGTGAGAATTAGCCTAGAAGGGGCTAGATATAATGGGCCAGGCAGTGTTTAAAAGAATACAATTTATGTGTTGTTATTTTGGGGCATGAACTAGCCAGGTGGCCAGGAGCAGGGTGGCAGGAACGCAGCCCGCAGCTCCCACTACACCTGGAGTCCTCCTGGACCATTGATGGAACAGATGGAATGAAGAAGGGGTGGACCTGGAGGACCCGCAGGACCTGCGTAAATGGATAAAGGCGAGAATGGACAGGAACTTAGAGACCGGCCCTACTAGGGAGACCTGCACAACTGCATGGATGACCAGATTTATTTTTAAAACCAGAAAATGTTTTAAATTTAGAATTCCATATTTATAATGTTGGCCACAACATCATGATTATTATTGTCTGTACTTTAGTATTTTCACCATTTATGAAGAAACATTAAAAAAACTTAAATGGTAGTTTGCTGAGTTTTTTTTTTTCCTTTAAAGATGCTTGTTTTAAGACTCAACAATGGGAATCCCTTGTGAGCATACTCAGTATCATTGTGGAGAACCAAGAGGGACCCTAATTGTAACAAAGTTCATGGTTGTGATTGTTTTCAAATACATTCCAAGTGTTTATTAACTGTCAAAAAAATAATGTTGCAGAGGTTCCATGGTGTCACTAGTGTGGCTACCAGCAGAAGGCTCTGCGTCAGCCTGTGGTCTCCCCCTTGCATGTCCAATGTAAGTCCTAAAGAATGTGTGTGATTCATTGTGGTGTCATGAAGTGTAGCTTCTCAGATTCCAAAGAGTGTCAACTCTGTGACTTGTACCTGGATATGTAGGTAATTCAGTGTCAGCGGTAGGTTGGGGCACAATGCCGTCGTCATAATTTGCAGGAAGAAATCTTTCCGGCTTGGTTTCATCAACCTTTAAGGAAATTTTGAGATGTTAGTTTTCATTAAATATGTCACTGATTTTTATTCACTTTAGAAGAACTTATCTTTTAATGCCAGGGTCTTGATTTATAGTCCCCAAATAATTGTTTGCTCCGGGAAATATTATCACTGTAACCACTGTTATCGTGTAATTTTTTTTCCTGTGTGATTCAAAGCCCCGAGTTTGAGAATCTTAAAAGGGGACCTGCTAAGCTATGTGTGTGTGTGTGTGTGTGTGTGTGTGTGTGTGTGTGTGTGTGTGTTGGGGGGCGTGCGCTGAGAATAACCTTCATAAGGTGGCTCTCTGTTTTCACCTGGTGAGGCTGCCTTGGTGGCATGCAGCGAGGATCAGGCGGACTTATGGACCGTGGCGGTGCTGGAGAAATGTTCCGAGGTGACAAAGGTGAAGACACAAATTGCTTCAGACTTCTCAGTTTCTTGGACCGAGATCGTTTTGGTGGAGGAATATGACGTGGTCCTGGGTGATGGAGGAAGGTCATTGATTAATTAATAAAAAAACTGCCTGGCCCTCATTGGTTTGAACAAAGCTGGGTAGAGTAAACAGAACAGAATGCTGGGAGGAAGGGGAAGTGAACTCCGATGCAGGGCAGCTCCTCTCAGAGCAGACACCATGAAGCCCTGACCCAGGATGGAAGTAGGCTAGAATCTTCCCGGTAAGCGCACCTTGGGGTGCTACACAGATTATTAGAAATTGGCTACATTAGTACGTGAGAATTAGCCTAGAAGGGGCTAGATATAATGGGCCAGGCAGTGTTTAAAAGAATACAATTTATGTGTTGTTATTTTGGGGCATGAACTAGCCAGGTGGCCAGGAGCAGGGTGGCAGGAACGCAGCCCGCAGCTCCCACTACACCTGGAGTCCTCCTGGACCATTGATGGAACAGATGGAATGAAGAAGGGGTGGACCTGGAGGACCCGCAGGACCTGCGTAAACGGATAAAGGCGAGAATGGACAGGAACTTAGAGACCGGCCCTACTAGGGAGACCTGCACAACTGCATGGATGACCAGATTTATTTTTAAAACCAGAAAATGTTTTAAATTTAGAATTCCATATTTATAATGTTGGCCACAACATCATGATTATTATTGTCTGTACATTAGTATTTTCACTATTTGTGAAGAAACATTAAAAAAACTTAAATGGTAGTTTGCTGAGTTTTTTTTTTCTTTTAAAGATGCTTGTTTCAAGACTCGACAATGGGAACCCCTTGTGAGCATACTCAGTATCATTGTGGAGAACCAGGAGGGACCCTAATTGTAACAAACTTCATGGTTGTGATTGGTTTCAAATACATTCCAAGTGTTTATTAACTGTCAAAAAAATAATGTTGCAGAGGTTCCATGGTGTCACTACTGTGGCTACCAGCAGAAGGCTCAGCGTCAGCCTGTGGTCTCCCCCTTGCATGTCCAATGTAAGTCCTTAAGAATGTGTGTGATTCATTGTGGTGTCGTGAAGTGTAGCTTCTCAGATTCCAAAGAGTGTCAACTCTGTGACTTGTACCTGGATATGTAGGTAATTCAGTGTCAGCGGTAGGTTGGGGCACAATGCCGTCGTCATAATTTGCAGGAAGAAATCCTTCCGGCTTGGTTTCATCAACCTTTAAGGAAATTTTGAGATGTTAGTTTTCATTAAATATGTCACTGATTTTTATTCACTTTAGAAGAACTTATCTTTTAATGCCAGGGTCTTGATTTATAGTCCCCAAATAATTGTTTGCTCCGGGAAATTTTATCACTGTAACCACTGTTATCGTGTAATTTTTTTTCCTGTGTGATTCAAAGCCCCGAGTTTGAGAATCTTAAAAGGGGACCTGCTAAGCTATGTGTGTGTGTGTGTGTGTGTGTGTGTGTGTGTGTGTGTGTTGGGGGGCGTGCGCTGAGAATAACCTTCATAAGGTGGCTCTCTGTTTTCACCTGGTGAGGCTGCCTTGGTGGCATGCAGCGAGGATCAGGCGGACTTATGGACCGTGGCGGTGCTGGAGAAATGTTCCGAGGTGACAAAGGTGAAGACACAAATTGCTTCAGACTTCTCAGTTTCTTGGACCGAGATCGTTTTGGTGGAGGAATATGACGTGGTCCTGGGTGATGGAGGAAGGTCATTGATTAATTAATAAAAAAACTGCCTGGCCCTCATTGGTTTGAACAAAGCTGGGTAGAGTAAACAGAACAGAATGCTGGGAGGAAGGGGAAGTGAACTCCGATGCAGGGCAGCTCCTCTCAGAGCAGACACCATGAAGCCCTGACCCAGGATGGAAGTAGGCTAGAATCTTCCCGGTAAGCGCACCTTGGGGTGCTACACAGATTATTAGAAATTGGCTACATTAGCACGTGAGAATTAGCCTAGAAGGGGCTAGATATAATGGGCCAGGCAGTGTTTAAAAGAATACAATTTGTGTGTTGTTATTTTGGGGCATGAACTAGCCAGGTGGCCAGGAGCAGGGTGGCAGGAACGCAGCCCGCAGCTCCCACTACACCTGGAGTCCTCCTGGACCATTGATGGAACAGATGGAATGAAGAAGGGGTGGACCTGGAGGACCCGCAGGACCTGCGTAAACGGATAAAGGCGAGAATGGACAGGAACTTAGAGACCGGCCCTACTAGGGAGACCTGCACAACTGCATTGATGACCAGATTTATTTTTAAAACCAGAAAATGTTTTAAATTTAGAATTCCATATTTATAATGTTGGCCACAACATCATGATTATTATTGTCTGTACATTAGTATTTTCACTATTTGTGAAGAAACATTAAAAAAACTTAAATGGTAGTTTGCTGAGTTTTTTTTTTCTTTTAAAGATGCTTGTTTCAAGACTCGACAATGGGAACCCCTTGTGAGCATACTCAGTATCATTGTGGAGAACCAAGAGGGACCCTAATTGTAACAAACTTCATGGTTGTGATTTGTTTCAAATACATTCCAAGTGTTTATTAACTGTCAAAAAAATAATGTTGCAGAGGTTCCATGGTGTCACTACTGTGGCTACCAGCAGAAGGCTCAGCGTCAGCCTGTGGTCTCCCCCTTGCATGTCCAATGTAAGTCCTAAAGAATGTGTGTGATTCATTGTGGTGTCGTGAAGTGTAGCTTCTCAGATTCCAAAGAGTGTCAACTCTGTGACTTGTACCTGGATATGTAGGTAATTCAGTGTCAGCGGTAGGTTGGGGCACAATGCCGTCGTCATAATTTGCAGGAAGAAATCCTTCCGGCTTGGTTTCATCAACCTTTAAGGAAATTTTGAGATGTTAGTTTTCATTAAATATGTCACTGATTTTTATTCACTTTAGAAGAACTTATCTTTTAATGCCAGGGTCTTGATTTATAGTCCCCAAATAATTGTTTGCTCCGGGAAATTTTATCACTGTAACCACTGTTATCGTGTAATTTTTTTTCCTGTGTGATTCAAAGCCCCGAGTTTGAGAATCTTAAAAGGGGACCTGCTAAGCTATGTGTGTGTGTGTGTGTGTGTGTGTGTGTGTGTGTGTGTGTGTTGGGGGGCGTGCGCTGAGAATAACCTTCATAAGGTGGCTCTCTGTTTTCACCTGGTGAGGCTGCCTTGGTGGCATGCAGCGAGGATCAGGCGGACTTATGGACCGTGGCGGTGCTGGAGAAATGTTCCGAGGTGACAAAGGTGAAGACACAAATTGCTTCAGACTTGTCAGTATCTTGGACCGAGATCGTTTTGGTGGAGGAATATGACGTGGTCCTGGGTGATGGAGGAAGGTCATTGATTAATTAATAAAAAAACTGCCTGGCCCTCATTGGTTTGAACATAGTTGGGTGGAGTAAACAGATCAGAATGCTGGGAGGAAGGGGAAGTGAACTCCGATGCAGGGCAGCTCCTCTCAGAGCAGACACCATGAAGCCCTGACCCAGGATGGAAGTAGGCTAGAATCTTCCCGGTAAGCGCACCTTGGGGTGCTACACAGATTATTAGAAATTGGCTACATTAGTACGTGAGAATTAGCCTAGAAGGGGCTAGATATAATGGGCCAGGCAGTGTTTAAAAGAATACAATTTGTGTGTTGTTATTTTGGGGCATGAACTAGCCAGGTGGCCAGGAGCAGGGTGGCAGGAACACAGCCCGAAGCTCCCACTACACCTGGAGTCCTCCTGGACCATTGATGGAACAGATGGAATGAAGAAGGGGTGGACCTGGAGGACCCGGAGGGCCTGCGTAAACGGATAAAGGCGAGAATGGACAGGAACTTAGAGACCGGCCCTACTAGGGAGACCTGCACAGCTGCATGGATGACCAGATTTATTTTTTAAAACCAGAAAATGTTTTAAATTTAGAATTCCATATTTATAATGTTGGCCACAACATCATGATTATTATTGTCTGTACATTAGTATTTTCACTATTTGTGAAGAAACATTAAAAAAACTTAAATGGTAGTTTGCTGAGTTTTTTTTTCCTTTAAAGATGCTTGTTTTAAGACTCAACAATGGGAATCCCTTGTGAGCATACTCAGTATCATTGTGGAGAACCAAGAGGGACCCTAATTGTAACAAAGTTCATGGTTGTGATTGTTTTCAAATACATTCCAAGTGTTTATTAACTGTCAAAAAAATAATGTTGCAGAGGTTCCATGGTGTCACTACTGTGGCTACCAGCAGAAGGCTCAGTGTCAGCCTGTGGTCTCCCCCTTGCATGTCCAATGTAAGTCCTAAAGAATGTGTGTGATTCATTGTGGTGTCGTGAAGTGTAGCTTCTCAGATTCCAAAGAGTGTCAACTCTGTGACTTGTACCTGGATATGTAGGTAATTCAGTGTCAGCGGTAGGTTGGGGCACAATGCCGTCGTCATAATTTGCAGGAAGAAATCCTTCCGGCTTGGTTTCATCAACCTTTAAGGAAATTTTGAGATGTCAGTTTTCTTTAAATATGTCACTGATTTTTATTCACTTTAGAAGATCTTTTCTGTTAATGCCAGGGTCTTGATTTATAGTCCCCAAATATTTGTTTGCTCAGGGAATTTTTCTCACTGTAACCACTGATATCGTGTAACCTTTCTTTCCTTTCTGTTTGGTTCAATGCCCAGAGTTTGAGAATCTTAAAAGGGTCCTGCTCTGGTTCATTTGTATGTGTGTTTGTGTCTCTGTATATGTGTGCATGTATATTTGTGTTTCTTTTTGTGAGGGGCAAAGAAGAACCTTCAGGAATGACTCTCTCCTTTTTTCCTGTTGTGAGATGATTTTTCAGTGATTCAGCTGCTTTTCGTTTTTCACTCTGACTGGTTTGTAGGTTTAAGGGCTGTTCTACTCTCTGCCTCTAATCTAGATATCTGTGTTTTGGGATTATGTATGGCAGACACTTGCTGTTGTTGTGTTCTCTGAGATATAACTCAGTACATTAGAGTTACAATGTTAGTGCTCTGACCTGTTCGCATGTGTGTGTTTCTGTGTTTGTGTGTGTTCTCGCTTTTTAATGAAAAGATGACTGTGTTTGAGAGGGGAGAGAGTTGAAGATAGAGACAGAGATTGGTTTTTAGCAGTTCAGAATGAATATGGAGTAAACTCATTGAGATGTGAGGTTTTTCTTTTTCCTAGGCATAGCATCATCTTTGTGCCTTTGTGGCCTGTGTCCTTTCTCCGCATGCCTGGCTGGACCTCTTCATGAAGTCTCCTACTTAATATTCTGTTAGCATCAGGAACCAACATTATCTCGCTGGGGTTGGTGATTTTATACTCACTATGCTGCAATTGCCAGATAATGGATTCTGGAGAACTCATGTGTTAATATCATTTTATGCAACTCTAACCTCAGAAAAGTGATGTCTGCTTTTATTTCAGTCGCATCTTTGAAGGATAGAAACCACTGATGTTTTGCTTTAGTTGCATCAAGAATATGCTAATATCTTAATCTGTTAGTGATATTGTGGTTTGTAGTCTAACCTTTGCATATCCATGATGTTGTTCCCTTCATGCCAAGGGAAACACTCCATGGTTGCCACACTCATCACATTACCATTGACTTTCTGTATCAGCCTAAAACTTCTGCATTAGTCTAATACTTCTATTTATATTAATCATGTTACTTTTTATGCTAATGAATTTTCACTGAAATCTTGGAAGATGTCTGGCAAGTGAATGTCTGCTCATTAAAATCTCTTGAGATCTATCTCCCTGCTAAGACCTCCCTTGACCAATTACTCATTTGTTCATACATAATAGCTAATAATAATTTAGAAAGCAAATTGGATTAGGCCTAAAAGACAGAACACTTGAGTTTAGTTTTAAAAATATTAAAATTACAGCTACCAATGGTTTCATTAGGTGTAATAGTTATGTCGAATCTGTTTCTGTCTCTCGTAATGTTGAACTGAGATGCTTAAAGTTAATTAGGTAGCTCTTAAGCTATTGGAGATTGGTAAGTGGTGTAAGTAAGGTAGCTCTTTTACTTGCTTTATACCTTATCTTGAATTTTGAATGAAAATTGATGGAGCTAGAAAACATTATTTTGAGTGAGGTAACCCAGACACAGAAAGACAATTATCATATGCACTCACTCATAGGTGAATTTTAAACATAAAGCAAAGAAAGCCAGCCTACAAACCACAATCCCAGAGAACTTAGACAACAATGAGGACACTAAGAGAGACTTGTATAGATATAATCTTCATGAGAAGTAGAAAAAGACAAGCTCTCCTGAGTAAATTGGGAGCATGGGGACCTTGGGGGAGAGTTGAAGGGGGAGAGGCAGGAAGAGGAGCAGAGAAAAATGTAGAGCTCAATAAAAATCAATAAAAAACACAAAAGAAAATGACCATTTCCTTTACAATTTCCAGTTTTGTGGAGTACAGGTTTCAAGTATGATCTGATGATTCACTGGATTTCCTCAGTGTCTGATGTTATGTCCCCCTTCTCATTTCTGATTTTGTTAATTTGGATATTCTCTGTTTTTCTTTTGGGCTCTTTAGATAAGGGTTTGTCTATATTGTTGATATTCTACAAAAAAAAGCAGCTCTTTGTCCTACTGACTCTTTGTATTGTTTTCTTTGTTTCTGTTTTATTGATTTTAGTCCTCAATCTGATTATTCCCTGCCATCTCCTCCTCCTGGGTGAGTTTGCTGTTTTATTCTACAGCTTTCTAGTGTGCTGTTGAGACTGTAGTGTGAGTTTTTTCAGCTTCTTTATGTAGGTACTTGTTGCTAAGAATTTTCCTGTTCGTACTGCTTTCAAAGTATCTCAAAGAATTGGGTATGTTGTGCATTCATTTTTATTAAATTCTAGGAAGTCTTCCTTTATTTCTATTGAAAATTGTTCAGTATCCATGAGTTTGTGAGATTTTTGCAATTAGTGTTGTTGAATTCCAACTTTAAACCAAAGGTCATTCGATAAGACGTGGTTATTTCAATTTTTTTTATCTGTTGAGATTTGCTTTGTTACCGGGTATGTGGTTGAATTTAGAGAAACCCACAGAAATAGTTGACCAAAGAAAGTGGGAGCTCACTGGCTCTTGACTGACAACTGGGTAACGTGCATACGACCAAACTAGGCCTGGTGAATATGGGTGACAGTTATATGGCCTGGAGAGCTTTGTTGGGCCACAGGAAGTGGGACCAGGAATTATTTATCCCTAGTGTATGAACTGGCTTTTTTGGAGCCCATTCCCTATGGAGGGATACTTTGCTCAGTCTAGATACAGGGAGGATGGCCTTGGTCCTGCCTCAAGGGATATGACAGACTTTGTTGACTCCACATGGGAGACCTCATCCTCTCTGCAAAATGGATGGGGAGAGGGTGGGGGATGGTAGGGGGAGAAAGAGGGAGGGAAGGACAGGGATCTGGGATTGGTATGTAAAATAAAAAAGATTGTCTTAAAATAATAAAAGAAAAAATGAATACAATAAATAAAAACACTAATGAAGGTTATTCCTTTTATACCTGCTGTGACAAAATGCTAACAGAGATTATTGAAGGAAGGAAGGAAGGAAGGAAGGAAGGAAGGAAGGAAGGAAGGAAGGAAGACTCATGGCTACAGGAAACTCCTGCTTGCCTTCCCTACTATAACTGAATGACGTTCCCTCCAGCAGTTGAAGAAGGGAAAGCAAACAGAGAGGCTTTGTCTGTGGCAGTGGTCTATTGCTTCTCACATGCTGGTAGACAGGGAAGCATACAACCCAGAACTGGTTCCAAATATAGGGATGACCTTTAAGACCCACCACAGACAACATTCTGCTAGCTAGACCATATCCCAAAGGTTAACCAGTCTCCTAAATGGTAACAAAAGTATTTAAACATTGAAACATGTGCTATCCCTTCATTCTCTGTCTTGCTCTTTCTTTTGCTTGGTGGTGGTGGTGGTGGTGGTGGTGTGTGTGTGTGCACGTGCCTGTGTGCATGCATGTGTGAGTGTGTGCATGTGTATGTACATGCCTGCATGTAAAATTACAGTTATGAAGTTTTGAATTAGCAGCAAAAATCATTTTACGGTTAGGGTCACCACAACATGAGGAACTGTATTAAATGGTCACAGCATTAGAGAGATTGAGATCTACTGCCTAAGAAGGTCACTAACTAGCATGGGTATTCCCAGGAGTGAGGGTATGAAGGAGGTGAAGGATGTATTTGTGACTGGGTTCCTCTTTTCTGACACTATTTGCAACTATGCAGACATAGATACACAAAGGCATCACTCCCCTCATAAGCAATTATGTTAATTTTCAAGTTATTGGGAATTACAATCAAGCATGTTTTTTTCTAGAGTATTCAGGCATTGCCTCTCCCAGAGAACTTAGGTTCATCACTGATTTTCTTAGAACTGCTTTTTCTCTCTTCTTTATTGTGGCCATCTTGTTAGAATATAGAAATTGTTTCTGTATGTTCTGCAATGAAAAGACAGAGGATCGACTTTCCTGGTTTGATTAGGAAATGAACTCTTTTGATTTGGGGTGCACAATTTCAAAACTACTTTATCCCTTACCAGGACAAGGTATTGAGACATGGAAAGTAGAAACTATTACTTAAAAGTAAAATATCTGCTAATATGCTTATCTATTTACAAATTACTATGATAAGTAAAAATATTTCTGCTAACTAGATTGAGAAAATCATGAACTGAGAAACTGGGTTTTTCCCTGTGACTGAGACTGAACTGAACTCACCATATTTTAAAATTTCTGAATCTCATGTGAGATGATTATTAATTTTAATAGGCCCCTTTCATCAGAGTTTCTCTTCTACGTTTGGGATGCAAAATGCATGTTATTTTCCATTTGTAAATAAACTCTCGCTTACTAGTGTCCTCCATATCATAGCATCTGTGAAACTGCTTTAGAGAAACCCACTGGTACACTGAGTCACACTCAAAAGTCATTAATATTCAACTTCTGATTCACACAAACCCTTACTTTAGGGCTCCAGGTTACAAACAGGTTTCCGGACCTCTAGCAGTGCATGGTGATGAGAACACTTTACTATGAATAGTTAAATGTCTGATTACAACCCTAAAATATTGTAAATGTGTGAACATGATACAAAGAATCAGAGTGTATATTATTGTCAAATAGAGAACCAATATCCAGAAATCAAAGTCTTACTATATGGTAACTGAATCTGAACATCCACAGCTGCTGGCTAATGGGGAAAACACTTACTGTGTGACTGGAGGAAGAGTTCTCATTATCCTCCTAGTGGAATCAAATAGAAAACACGCTGTAATCTCTTCATAATGAAAACTTGGTTGAACACATTACAAATAGCTAAATTTCCACATTTTTTGCTAGTGTAAACACAGAAACAAAGAGACAAACAGAGTAGATGCTCTTATCTGTGATCCTGAAATAGGAATATCAAAGGGAAGAGAAAACCTACCTGCAATTATGCTGAAGGAAAAGGTACCTGGGTGATGCCTGGACCACTGCAATAACTGGACCAGTTAAAATGTATTCAGGTGCATCACCTCAATCGTTTTTAAAATCAGTCTAATGTGTATTTATTTCTGCAAGCCATCCTTGGTCAAACATCAGGCACCTTCCTGTGTTTCCAGCTCATTCTCCTATTGGGCCACTGCTACCTGCAAGGACTTACTGCTAACTGGAATTTATAAAAAGGATGGTTCACAAATACCAAACGCTTTTCTCTGACCAAATCTCCATATAAAACTGTGATAGGTAGACTGCTGCTGCATTTTAACAAAATTCATAAGAAAACGAATTTCACAAAGGAGAATTTTACCTTAATAGCAGAGGTACTGCCCTTGTCCTCTGTTCTAGATTCAGGCACATCAAGATTTTCAGAGATCCTTTAGAATACAAACATGTAGTGTTGGGTGAGTTTGGTCCTTAGAGAAACTCTGTTGAAAGATTTATTACCTGCCCTTCCAAGGTGTGCAGGTTTCAGGTGCCTAAGAGCCTAAAGCAGGCACAAAGTCCAGTGGTCTCCATGAAAGAAGAGCCTTAAGCAGTATGACCTCTGCCCTCCCTCAGGCTGCAGATCTAGAAAGTATGTTTCTCCCTGGTAGACCCTGACTGTCCCCAACATTTTCCACCCCTCCTGCCCCTCGCCCATCCCTGGGCCCCATTACCTGCCCCTCCTGTCGATTTCGTTTATGTGGTATTCGCTGCCATTTTCAACTAATGCCACATCACCCACTATGGCCGCCCTTTGCAGCTGCCCCACAGGGTCATACAGTTGAAATTGCGGCCGTTTCCAATCAAAGCACCCATGACCCGGGCATGCGGGCCACAGGCAGGTGTACCAGCGATTCCGCTGAGGGGCTCTAAAAGTCAGGGCATCATCTTCGAAGTCATCCTGCATGTTGAGCCTCAAGGCTCTGCAGGTCCTCCGGGCCCTGGGGGCCCTCCCGGCCCTCCGGGCCCTCCCGGCCCTCCCGACCCTCCCTTCTTTCCCCTTTAGCTACCCGCACCCTCCCAACCCAACAAGAAATGTTCAAAACCCTAGTTACGTTTCCCCACTGAACCAAATAAGCGTCCTGCTAGGGCAGATCCTTAGCTCAGTGTGAGCTGAACTCTGCTTCCTCCTTAGCAACAGAGTTCCATGGGCATAGTGATGCGCTGTGAGCACACAATGGCGCTCAGCAGCTGTGCACCATGTGTGTTCTGCGTATGCCCATGTCAGACTCCACCAACAAAAGCATACAATACTCAGCACATGTAGACAAATATTGTATGTTTTCTCTTTTAAGGATGTTCCCTTTTCAGGTTCTGATATTTCAACTACAATCATAATACACAGAGGTTTGAAATCTACAAAGGGACCAGAAAGGAGGAGAGTATCTCTCAAGGAAAGGAAGTAGTCTATAGTGTTTGGAAACTAAAAGGAAAACTAGAATTGGATGGTTTAATAAAAGGGGGATGGGACAGAAAGGTAAAGAAGGGAAAATAGAGAGGGACAAGCAATACTAAAGGTTCTTTGAAAACCTATATGGAAACCGAGTACCCTAAAAGCTTCCTATACATAGGTGAAAGGAACCCACAGTGAGACAAAAAAAAACAGCAGGGGAGAGAAGGCTTCGGCTAGACAACTGTGCCACCAAATGAAACCTCCAGTGCCAGGAACAGGTTACAGCCTGTTGAGTCGTTAACCAGAGACCCATGGAAACCAGCAAACAGCAGAGCTATTGCTAAGGCTCTTGGTTGCTCACAAAACCTGATGTTAGGGTCTTGTTTCTGAAGGTGACACTTCTGTCACTGAATATGGAGAAGTTGAGCTACTGTCTAACTAGATTATTCACCTACTAACCAGAGTTCAGGGTACTGGAAGGCACTCTGCAGGCTCCTGGAGGAGAAAGGCAGTCCTCAGTACCTCAGCACAAACCCTTCAACCTACAACCACACCTACATGGAAGGAAGCTCACAGACATCTGTAAATTTATTTCTAGGGGATCTAGCACCCTCTTGTGTCTTTGCAGGCACCAGACTTGCACACATACATGCATGCAGACATATATATATGTACACATACATACATGCAGACAAAACATACATAGACATGAAAGAAATGTGATCTATAAATATTGAGAAGTAATTTATGCAGTAAGTTCACTCTTTTAAAGTATACAACCTAATAGTTTTTTAGTATGTTCTTAAAATTATGCAACCATCACCCTATCTATTTATTTATTAAAGATTTCTGCCTCCTCCCTGCTGCCGCCTCCCATTTCCCTCCCCCTCCCCCAATCAAGTCCCCCTCCCTCATCAGCCCAAAGAGTAGTCAGGATTCCCTGCCCTTTCGGAAGTTCAAGGACCTCCCACCTCCTTCCAGGTCTAGTAAGGTGAGCATCCAAACTGCCTAGGCTCCCACAAAGCCAGTACGTGCAGTAGGATCAAAACCCAGTGCCATTGTTCTTGACTTCTCAGCAGTCCTCATTGTCCGTTATGTTCAGCAAGTCCGGTTTTATCCCATGCTTTTTTCGACCCAGTCCAGCTGGCCTTGGTGAGCTCCCGAAAGATCATCCCCATTGTCTCAGTATGTGGGTGCACCCTATTTATTTTTAAAACATTTTCATTGTTTGAGACAAAAACCCTTTATTCGTCAGTAGTTACTCTTTGTTCATCCAGACCCAAGCCCCTATCAGTTACAAATATAACTTTTTGCTTCAAGTGTCTTATTCTGGGTATTTAATAGAAATCAAATCATCTAATAAAGAAGTGTCCCATTCTTCAGTCCTTTGGCTACTTTCGACTGAGATTAATGTTTGTGATATTTATTCATGGTATAGGATGTATCAGTTCTCTACCCCTTTCCATGGCTAGAAACTAGACCATTGTATTAACACACCACCCTTCGTTTACCCACTCATCAAGCAGTAGGTAATTAGGGTTTCACCCTTCTTTCTTTTATAAATGATCAGGTGCTAGTGGCTGCACTATCTTCATCTACAATTACAGCAATGACATAGCAGGTTCCTGTTCTCCGGTATCTTTACACTTTCATCTGTGTCCCAGCATCTGTGCATGCAGACAAGTGCTCTACCTGTGACCCCAGCATGCAACATGTACTTCTCGATTTTTATACCAGATTTTGTTGACCAACTTCAACCTTATATATGTGACACACACACACACACGTACACACACACACACGCTTTCCTCTGCCAAGTGCTGGGATTGTAGAGCTGTGCCACCATGATTGACTCATATTTTGCATTTTCACCATCTTAATGATATCAAGTATCATCTCATTGAGTTTTAATTTGCAGTACTTGAGGGTTGATGGTGTTAAAGAACTCCCAGTGTGCCAATAGGACATTTGGAAATCTTTCCAGGTCCCATAGCACGTGGGTGAGGTTCAAACCACGGCTCATAAGGGAAAGACAAATATGCCATGCAGATGAAAGGGTTGTGTAAAGGAAAGGACAGGAGGAAGGGAGAGAAAGAGAGAGAGAGTGAGGAGGGAGAAAGAAAAGAGGCTGAGACCTGCTTGCCTCAGTGGGGAAAAAGAGAAAAAGAGAGAAGGGGAAGGTAGGGAGGGAAGGAAGGAGGGAGAAAGAGAGCACTAGAGAGACTGGGAGTAGCCAGACCATCTCTTAATGGGACAGGGTACCATTTGCTATACAGCCAGACATAGGGCATGAGGTGCTGTGACAGGGTGTGCCTAAAT
This sequence comes from Chionomys nivalis, assembly GCF_950005125.1. Classification (NCBI taxonomy): domain Eukaryota; kingdom Metazoa; phylum Chordata; class Mammalia; order Rodentia; family Cricetidae; genus Chionomys; species Chionomys nivalis. Next base: position 1,408,113 of record NC_080091.1, on the reverse strand, counting down.
ACTAACAAAATGTCTCTTGAGATCCATTGCCCTCTGTGACACTGGGCTCTCATTCTAGTGTTGAGTCATAACAAATCTATACATTCTGAAAAAAATTCCTATAGGTCTATATATGGTTATATATAACACAAGGGAATAAATCCAACAGCAGGAGATATACAAATGATTTCTTCCAGACCCAAAGGAATAAGGAAAAGAGGGACTTGATCATCAGGTCCTTGTGTTTTATACAATTACTGACTGCACTGAAAAATATTTAGTTACCTTAAAATGTTCTTCCTTTTTTTTTCAGTGTTAGAGAGAAGAGCTGGACCCTTCCTTCCATGTATGAGGCAAGCTCACACTATGCCCAAGCTGCATGCACAGCCCTATGTTTTCCTTAATAGCTATCATTTTACAAGCACTTGTTTATTTAAGAGGGGAGAAGAATATAAGAAACAATTCTCTGTTTTACTTTTTAATGGAAAGAATATTACCGGGAAGAAACCCTGAGAATAGGGCCACTGATGTCTCAGCACCTAAGACCATTTTCCATAAAAGCCTGATAACCTGAATTCCATACCTGGAATCCATGATATGAGAATTAAACCAACGCCCAGATGGTGTCATCTGACCTCTACATTTATATCTTGTCTTTCAACACACACACATACATATGCGCACACACATACACACAGAGAGAGAGAAAGAGAGAGAGAGAGACAGAGAGAGACATAGAGAGACAGAGAGAGAGAGACAGAGAGAGAGAGAAGCCAAGGAGGATCACTACTTATTGACCTGTTCCCTATAGATTTCTCAGCCTGCTTTCTTATGGGAATGAGGACCCTCTGTACAGATTGCTACTACCCACTTGCCTTGTCTACTCTACCAAAGTATTTGGTGATATGGATAATATTTAAAGAGGTGGCACTTGGTTTGCATTTCCCTGATGGCTAAGGAAGTTGAGCATGACCTTAAGTGTCTTTTGGCCATTTGAACTTCTTCTGTTGAGAATTCGCTGTTCAGCTCAGTGACCCATTTTATAATTGGGGTGATTAGCCTTTTACAGTCTACTTTCTTGAGTTCTTTATACATTTTGGAGATTAGACCTTTGTCAGTTGCGGGGTTGGTGAAGATCTTCTCCCAGTCAGTGAGTTGCTTTTTTGTCTTAGTGACAGTGTTCTTTGCTTTACAGAAGCTTCTCAGTCTCAGGAGGTCCCATTTATTCAATGATGCCCTTAATGTCTGTGCTTCTGGTGTTATACATAGGAAGTGGTCTCCTGTGCCCATGTGTTGTAGAGTACTTCCCACTTTCTCTTCTAACAGGTTCAGTGTGTTTGGACTGATATTGAGGTCTTTAATCCATTTGGACTTGAGTTTTGTGCATGGTGATAGATGTGGATCTATTTTCATTCTTCTACAGATTGACATACAGTTTTGCCAGTACAATTTGTTGAAGATGCTCTCTTTTTTCCATGGTATACTTTTAGCTCCTTTATTGAAAATCAGGTGTTCATAGGTTTATGGGTTAAAGTCCGGGTCTTCTGTTCGATTCCATTGGTCGACTTCTCTGTTTTTATGCCAATACCAAGCTGTTTTCAATACTGTAGCTCTGTAATAGAGTTTGAAGTCAGGGATGGTAGTACCTCCAGAAGATCCTTTATTGTATAAGATTCTTTTAGCTATTCTGGGTTTTTTGTTTTTCCATATAAAGTTGATTATTGTCTTCTCAAGGTCTGTGAAGAATTTTGATGGGACTTTGATGGGGATTGCGTTGAATCTATAGATTGCTTTTGGTAGAATTGCCATTTTTACTATGTTGGCCTCCCAATCCAAGAGCAAGGGAGATCCTTCCATTTTCTGGTGTCCTCTTCAATTTCTTTCTTCAAAGACTTAAAGTTCTTGTCAAGTAGATCTTTCACTTCCTTGGTCAGAGTTACCCCACGATATATTATGCTATTTGTGGCTATTGTGAAAGGTGATGCTTCTCTGATTTCCCTCTCTGTTTCCTTATCCTTAGTGTATAGGAACGCAAGTGATTTCTTGGAGTTGATCTTGTATCCTGCCATATTACTAAAGGTGTTTCTCAGCTGTAGGAGTTCTTTGGTGGAGTTTTTGGGGTCGCTTATGTATACTATCATATCATCTGCAAATAATGAAAGTTTAACTTCTTCCTTTCCAATACGAGTCCCCTTGATCCCCTTATGTTGTCTTATTGATATTGCTAGAACTTCAAGCACTATATTGAAGAGGTATGGAGAGAGTGGACAGCCTTGTCTGGTTCCTGATTTTGGTGGGATGGCTTTGAGTTTTTCTCTGTTTAATTTAATGTTGGCTGTTGGCTTGCTGTAAATAGCTTTTATTATATTTAGGTATGACCCTTCTATCCCTAATCTCTCCAAGACCTTTATCATAAAGGGGTGTTGAATTTTGTCAAATGCTTTTTCAGCATTTAAGGAAATGATCATATGGTTTTTTCTTTCAGTTTATTTATATGGTGGATTACATTGATAGATTTTCTTATTTTGAACCAGCCCTGCATCTCTGGGATGAAGCCTACCTGATCATAACGGAAAATTTTTCTAATGTGTTCTTGGATTCGGTTTGCAAGTATTTTATTGAGGATTTTCGCATCGATGTTCATGAGTGAGACTGGCCTGTAATTCTCTTACTTGGGCAGAAGGACTGGTACTGAGGGATGAGCTTGAAAGAAACAAGCATGCACTTGAGCAGAAACTAGACAGAAAAGTTCAACGTCAACACTACATTCCAAAATGAGAAGAATGCAATATGCCAATGGTTGCACCCAGAATTTTTTATCATCTAGCGAAATGCCGGATAGTTTTCCATTGTTATCTATTCAACAACCATGTACTAGGACAAGCAGTAGACTCATGACAAGATCCATTATACAGAAACCATAAGATATGAACTGAGTAAGTGGATTCAAGTGCACCACGACACCTACTGGCAGGCAACAGTTACTGCATCTACTCCAGCTGATTAAACCACAGGTGAGATTTATTATTCTAACTATAGTCCATAAGTTACTGATCTAAAACAGGCAATACGTCAGACAATCTAGTCATCCAATCTTTCAATAGCCTTTTCATTTACAACATGTGTGAGGTCTTACAAGATGCATATGATGTCCCTCCTACATTGCTATCCCTATTTCTAGGGTTTAGATTTGAACTCAATATTTTTTTACTGAAAAATATGGTTTGACAATAGGAAAAGGAGCAACCTTTAGAGACTGAACCTTGCCTTCTAAAGAAAGAAGTTGAAAATCTAAAAAAAGACACAACCACCTTAACTAACAATTGTCAAGTCAGCTGAGGTACTTTTAAACACTGTATAAACTGGTACCAAGCTTCTTAAAGAGGAGGTCATACATCTACAAGAGAAAACAAACACTTTGAATACCAAAACCCAGTCGAATGAGGTGCTTTCAGAAGTGGTACAGACTAATAACAAACTTTGTGAAAAAGAGATTGCATATCTGAAGGAGGATACTAGGACTTTGCTTAACAAGACTCGGTCAACTGAGATATCTTTGGAAAAGGAACAGTCTGATAGCAATTTATTTAAAGAGAGATTCAACACTCTGCAGAAAGAAAAAGCTAATTTGGCATATAATAGTACTTCATTTAAAGAGATTCAGCATTCTGGAGGAGGAAACAGCTGATTTGACACATATAAGTAGTTCATTTAAAGAGAGATTAAGCACTCTGGAGAAGGAAACAGTTGATTTGGCACATAAAACTTAGTCATGGCACTGGGTGCTGAAACATAAACATTATTTTAGAGAATTGGCACTGTTGAATGTATTAATCGCACTCTGTTGAAGTGGTATGACAGATTGACTTATAGAATGTCTCTCTGAGAAGGTAAAATGCATGCCATAGAGATTATGTCCAAGGATGAGACATTATCTCTACTGGACAGACTTTATACCTTAGAATCCTCAATGAGGGCATTAGAGCACAATACTCGACAGGAGGTCTAGACTTTCAAAGGGCAGTGGTAAACTGATTTGAAAAGATTGTGGGAATCATTAACTTTGATGACCAGGAGCAAAAGGTATAAAGGCAAAATTTAACTTCATCAATATGTAAAACTCTCCAGGATAGCTTTCCCAGAGTTATACCTGACTTTCCAGTAATAACATCAGAAAAGGTATCCAGCTCCAAATACCCTAAGCTTGTCAAGGAATATACATGGGAGCCCATACATAACACCGATTAAAAAGAAATTAAACAAGCAATTGTAGCTTACAGACTACATTCATCTTATGTTAGGGAAATGGTTAAAACGTTGGCCTTCAGTAGCAAAGCCACACCTCATGATTGGGCTCGGTTAATCTTAGCTGTTCTAGAATGTGGACCACAATTGCATTGGAGATGCTTTCTTAAAGAGGAAGCAAGAATTTTAGAGCAACAAGAAAAAGCAAAAGGAACTGGGATTTCCATAGATCAAATTCTAGGTGAAGGACTTTACTCTGATTCTCAGGACCAAGCTCTCTATAATGACCACTCCTTGTCCCTATGGACCGCAGCAGCTTTAAAGGCTTGGGACAGAATTCAGGAACTAGGACAGGGAGTTGAGTCATATCTTATGGGTCAGAGAGAAACTTTTAGTGAGTTTTTGCAAAGATTAACTAAGGATGTAGAAACAGGGATAACTGACCCAGAAACTAGACATATAATAATTGAATCTCTGGCTTATGAGAATGCCAACATCGAGTGCAAAGAGATCCTAGGGCCTTTAAACATCAGATCAGCACCCATGGATGAATGAGTTTTACAAACATTGAATGTCGAGACACTTGACTATGTTACTGAAGCATGGGTAGGAGAATCAATTTACAATGGTAAGAGAAGACATCAAAATACCAGATGTTTTAATTGTGGTAGAATGGGACATATGAGAAGGGACTGTAGGCAATGGATTTCCAGGAATAATACCTCATCTGGGAGTGACAGAAATAGGAGGACTCAGCCTTCAGGCATATGTAGGAGGTGTGGCAAAGGCTGACATGGGACCAATGAATTTAGGTCAACAAAAGATAGACAAGGCAACCTGATACCATTCAGAAATGGCATGGGGGGGCCTTTCACATGCCCCCATGACAAATGTTGTCCAGTCATTCCCACTTACTGTGGAGAATGTGTCTCATCAGGAAAATTAAACAGTCCCATGCTTGCTGTCAAAAGTAATACTGGTCTGAATGATGAGATAAATGTGGAGAATGAGTCAAGAGCTCTGCTGAGACAGAGGAAAGGTATATTCTGACAGACTTCTGTAAATGACCAAAGACCAACGCTAAACATGTGTAGAAATGGCATTTTTATTGAAGGCTTATTAGACACAGCGTGGATGTAAGTATCATTAATACAAAATCTTGGCAGCCGAATTGGCCTCTTCAGGAGGTAGATGTTCAGTCCATGGGAATTGGAACCCTATCTTGGGTAAGACAAAGCACAAGATGGGTTGAATGCACAGGGCCAGAAAGGCAAATAGGAAAACTAAGGCCATATATAGTCAATATTGCAGTGAATTTGTAGGGTCATGACCTATTGCAGCAATGGAATATCCAGATTAATATTCCTGAAGCCCCTAAAGCCTATGTTTCTGAAGAAAATGTTAGAAGATATTACAGATGATGAGCAGCAGTCTTTTGGGCTGTACAAGGACATAAAGCAATTGATAACCCTTTAGATGTACCAACAGCCCTGCCTTTAAAATGGTTCACTGAGAAACCAATATTGGTTAAGCTATAGCCCCTAGCTGAGGAATAGTTTCAGGCCTTAGAATAGCTGGTACAAGAGCAATTAGATGCCTGACATATAAAAGAATCTATCAGCCCTTAAAGTTCTCCTTTATTTGTTAAGGAAAAATCTGGAAAATGGAGAATGGTGACAGACCTTAGAGCTATCAACAAGGTTATTCAATCAACGGGCCCTCTGCATCTGGAATTCCTCTCCATTACCAAAGTGATGGTCTCTCATAGTTATTGATTTAAAGGATTGTTTCTTCCCTATACCTTTACAAGAAAAAGATAGAGAAAAGTTTATCTTCACAGTGCCTACTTGTAATCATTCTCAGCCTACTAGGAGGTACCAATGGACTGTCCTCCCACAAGGAATGCTCAACAACCCCACCCTGTGTCAATACTTTGTAAGTCAGCCATTCGAAATAATATGTAAGCAATTTCCTATAATTTATCCTTACATGGGCCTGCCCTGCTGTCTGCTAGGGCCTCTGCTCAAGAACAATTTTCCTGCTCCTACACTAAGGCTACCCACCCAGAGCGATGACTGCCTGCCTACCAGGCAGGCTTCAAGGTCCCCCTCCCCCACAAGGGAACGTGGGTACCTTCAGCTTGGGCTGGAGGGTCTCCTGTGCTCTACTGGACCCTGCCCTGCCTGCCACGTTCTTCCTTTTGTCCCCGACTCATTGGGCTACCAGGAGTCCCTGTTTAGGTGCTGAGGGGTTCCATCTGGACGGGTGAGTGTGAGCTATCCAGGAGCAGACTGTCCCAGAAGAGAGCACAAACACCACTCCCCCAGCTCCTCCTGCAGGGCTTTCTTTCCTATACACCCCCCACAACAAGCCTGTCTTATCTGCAAGGTCCTTTGCTGAGAAACAGTATCTTGCTCCTACACTAAGGCGACCCACCCCCCGCAAGGGAGCGCAGGCACCTTCAGCTTGGGCTGTAGGGTCTCCTGTGCTCTACTGTACCCTGTTCTGCCTGCCACATTCTTCATTTTGTCCCCGGGTCATTGGGCTACAAAGCGTCCCTGTTTAGCTACTGAGGAGTTCCATCTGGACAGGCTTATTGGGCTACCAGGCGTCCCTGTTTAGGTGCTGAGGAGTTCAATCTGCACAGGTGAGTGTGTGCTATCCAGGGGCTGACTGTCCCGGAAGAGAGCACAAACCCCCCTCCCCCAGCTCCTGCTGCAGGGCTTTCTTTCCTACACACGACTCCCCCCCCCCCAAGCCTGCCATGTCTGCAAGGTCCTTTCGTCCAAGAGTCATTAGACTCCCAGGCATCCATGTTTCAGTGCTGAGGAGTCCATCTGGAAGGAAACGGTTTCTGTTCCAACATGGAGGAGATACACCCAGGGAGTCAGTCACAGCAAAGACTGGACCAAGACACCAGGACTCTCCTGGCTCCATTTGAAGGAAGAGATGGGCAGGCACCAATGCAAGAATTACTCCAACAACCTGAAAGGCAACATGACATCACCAGAATCCAGGAATCCCAAAATAAGAATAATTGTACACCCTACTCCAGAAGAATTAGAAGAATTCGACTCAAAAGTGAATTATATGAAAATAGTAGAGGACCTTAAACAGGAGGTGAAAAACTGCCATAAACAATTAGAGATTACAAACAAAAAGGTAGAGGAAATGAATCAATCTCTCAAAGATACCCAAGAAAACCAAGAGAAAAAGAAAAAGCAATCAAACAGGTAAGGGAAATGGTTCAAAACTTGAAGAATGAAATGGAAGTAATGAAGAAAAGACAAACCGAGGGAAGGATGGAGATGGAAAATCTGGGTAAATGAACAGGAACTACAGAGGCAAGTACTACCAACAGATTATAAGAGATAGAAGAAAGAATCTCAGACACTGGAGATACCATAGAGAAAATAAACACACTGATCAAAGAAAACAGCAAAACCAACAAATTCTCTTCACAAAACATTAACAAAATCTGGGACACAATAAAAAGACCAAACCTAAGAATAATAGGGATAGAAGAAGAAGTACAGCTCAATGGTCCAGAAAATGTATTTAATAAAATTATAGAAGAAAACTTCCCCAACCTTAAGAAAGATATTCCTTTGAAGGTCCAAGAAGCATACAGAACACCGAATCGACTGGATCAAAAAAACACATCTCCTCATCATATAATAATCAAAACACAAAACATACAGAATAAAGAAAGAATATTAAGAGCTGCAAAGGAAAAAGGTCAAGTTACCTATAAAGGTAAACCTATCAGACTTACACCTGATTTCTCTATGGAAACCATGAAAGCCAGAAGGTCCTGGATAGATGTACTGCAGAAACTAAGAGACCATGGATGCAAGCCCAGGCTACTATACCCAGCCAAGCTTTCGTTCACTATAAATGGAGAAAACAAAATTTTCCAGGATAAAAACAAATTTAAACAATACGTAGCAACAAATCCAGCCTTACAAAAAGTAATAGAAGGAAAATCACAAACCAAGGAGTCCAACAATGCCCACAATAACTCAGACATCTAATGACCCTTCACCAGCACAACTTGAAGAAGGGAAACACACAAACTCTACTACCAAAAGAAAGAAAGAAAGACAGGAAAAATGACCGGAGTTAACAACCACTGGTCATTAATATCACTTAATATCAATGGACTCAACTCACCTATAAAGAGGCACAGGCTAAGAGATTGGATACGAAAACAGGATCCATCATTCTGCTGCTTACCAGAAACACACCTTAACCACAAAGACAGACATCTACCCAGAGTAAAGGGCTGGGAAAAGGTTTATCAAGCAAACGGAACTAAGAAACAAGAAGGTGTGGTCATACTAATTTCTAAGAAAGTTGACTTTAAACTAAAATCAATCAAAAGAGATGGAGAGGGACATTTTTTACTCATAACAGGAACAATTCACCAGGATGAAGTCTCAATCCTGAATATATATGCCCCTAATATAAAAGCACCCACTTATGTAAAAGAAACGTTACTAAAACTCAAGGTAGTCATCAAACCACACACACTAATAGTAGGAGATTTCAACACTCCTCTCTCACCAATGGACAGGTCAATCAGACAGAAACCTAACAGAGAAATAAGAGGATTAAGGGAGGTAATGAATCAAATGGACTTAACAGACATCTATAGAACATTCCACTCAAATAGGAAAGAATATACCTTCTTCTCTGCAGCTCATGGAACCTTCTCAAAAATAGACCACATACTCGGTAACAAAGCAAACTTACACAGTTACAAAAAAATATCGGTAACCACCTGTGTCTTATCAGATCACCATGGATTAAAGTTAGAATTCAATAACAATGCTATCCCCAGAAAGCCTATGAACTCATGGAAACTGGACAGTCAACTACTGAACCACACCTGGATCAAGGAAGAAATAAAGAAAGAAATTAAAGTCTTTCTTGAATTCAATGAAAACGAAGACTCAACATACTCAAACCTATGGGACACTATGAAAGCAGTGCTAAGAGGAAAGTTCATAGCACTAACTGCCCACTTAAAGAAAACGGAGAAAGCACACATTGGAGACTTAATAGCCCACCTGAAAGCGTTAGAAAATAGGAAGGAGACACACCTAGGAGAAGTAGAAGACTGGAAATAATCAAATTGAGGGCTGAAAAAAACAAAATAGAAACACAGAAAACAATCCAAAGAATCAATGAAACAAAAAGCTGATTCTTGGAGAAAATCAATAAGATTGATAAACCCCTATCCAAACTAATCAAACGGCAGAGAGAGAATACGCAAATTAACAAAATCAGAAACGAAAAGGAAGACATAACCACAGACACAGAGGAAATTCAGAGAATCATTAGATCTTACTACAAAGACCTGTATGCCACAAAATTGGAAAATGTAAAAGAAATGGACACTTTTTTAGATAAGTACCATATACCAAAGTTAAACCAGGACCAGGTGAACAATCTAAATAGACCTGTTAGTCGCGAAGAATTAGAAATTGTTATAAAAAACCTCCCCACCAAAACAAGCCCAGGTCCAGACGGCTTCAATGCAAAATTCTACCAGAACTTCCAAGAAGATCTAATACCTATACTCCTTAATGTATTTCACAATATAGAAACAGAGAAGTCATTGCCAAATTCCTTTTATGAAGCTACAGTAACTCTGATACCAAAACCACACAAAGACACAACCAAGAAAGAGAACTACAGGCCAATCTTACTCATGAACATCGACGCAAAAATACTCAATAAAATACTGGCAAACCGAATCCAAGAACACATTAGAAAAATTATCCATTATGATCAAGTAGGCTTCATCCCAGAGATGCAGGGCTGGTTCAACATACGAAAATCTATCAATGTAATCCATCATATAAATAAACTGAAAGAAAAAAAACATATGATCATTTCATTAGATGCTGAAAATTTGACAAAATTCAACATCCCTTTATGATAAAGGTCTTAGAGAGATTAGGAATACAAGGGTCGTACTTAAGTATAATAAAAGCTATTTATAGCAAGCCGTCAGCTAACATCAAATTAAATGGAGAGAAACTCAAAGCTATTCCACTAAAATCAGGAACACGACAAGGTTGTCCACTCTCTCCATACCTCTTTAATATAGTGCTTGAAATGCTAGCAATAGCAATAAGACAACATAAAGGGATCAAAGGGATTCAAATTGGAAAGGAAGAAGTTAAACTTTCATTATTTGCAGACGATATGATAGTGTACATAAGCGACCCCAAAAACTCTAGCAAAGAACTCCTTCAGCTGATAAACACCTTTAGTAGCATTGCAGGATACAAGATCAATTCCAAAAAATCAGTTGCCCTCCTATACACAAAGGATAAGGAAGCAGAGAGGGAAATAAGAGAAGCATCACCCTTCACGATAGCCACAAAAAGCATAAAATATCTTGGGGTAACTCTAACCAAGGAAGTGAAGGATCTATTTGACAAGAACTTTAAGTCTATGAAGAAAGAAATTGAAGAGGATACCAGAAAATGGAAGGATCTCCCTTGCTCTTGGATTGGGAAGATCAACATAGTAAAAATGGCAATTCTACCAAGGGCAATTTATAGATTAAATGCAATCCCCATTAAAATCCCATCAAAATTCTTCACAGATCTTCAGAGGACAATAATCAACTTTATATGGAGAAACAAAAAACCCAGGATAGACAAAACAATGTTATATAATAAAGGATCGTCTGGAGGCATTACCATCCCTGACCTCAAACTCTACTACAGAGCTTCAGTATTGAAAACAGCTTGGTATTGGCATAAAAATAGAGAAGTCGACCAATGAAACCGAGTAGAAGACCCTGATTTTAACCCACAAATATATGAACACCTAATTTTTGATAAAGGAGCTAAAAGTATTCAATGGAAAAAAGAGAGCATCTTCAACAAATGGTGCTGACAGAACTGGTTGGCAACCTGTAGAAGAATGAAAATAGATCTGTATCTATCGCCATGCACAAAACTCAAGTCCAAATGGATTAAAGACCTCAATATTAGTCTGAACACACTGAACCTGATAGAAGAAAAAGTGGGAAGTACTCTACAACATATGGGTACAGAAGATCACTTCCTACGTTTATCCCCAGCAGCACAGACATTAAGGACAACGTTGAATAAATGGGACCTCCTGAAACTGAGAAGCTTCTGTAAAGCAAAGGACACTGTCACTAAGACAAAAAGGCAACCCACTGACTGGGAGAAGATCTTCACCAACCCTGCAACAGACAAAGGTCTGATCTCCAAAATATATAAAGAACTCAAGAAACTAGACTTTAAAATGCTAATTAACCCGATAAAAAAATGGGGCACTGAACTGAACAGAGAATTCTCAACAGAAGAAATTCAAATGGCCAAAAGACACTTAAGGTCATGCTCAACCTCCTTAGCGATAAGGGAAATGCAAATTAAAACAACTTTGAGATACCATCTTACACCTGTCAGAATGGCTAAAATCAAAAACACCAATGATAGCCTTTGCTGGAGAGGTTGTGGAGAAAGGGGCACACTCATTCATTGCTGGTGGGAATGCAAACTTGTGCAACCACTTTGGAAATCAGTGTGGCGATTTCTCAGGAAATTTGGGATCAAACTACCCCAAGAACCAATAATACCACTATTGGGAATATACCCAAGAGATGCCCCATCAAATGACAAAAGCATCTGTTCAACTATGTTCATAGCAGCGTTGTTTGTAATAGCCAAAACCTGGAAACAACCTAGATGCCCTTCAATGGAGGAATGGATGAAGAAAGTGTGGAATATATACATATTAGAGTACTACTCAGCGGTAAAAAACAATGACTTCTCGAATTTTGCGTGCAAATGGATGGAAATAGAAAACACTATCCTGAGTGAGGTATCCCAGACCCAAAAAGAGGAACATGGGATGTACTCACTCATAATCGGTTTCTAGCCATAAATAAAGGACATTGAGCATATAATTTGTGATCCTAGAGAAGCTAAATAAGAAAGTGAACCCAAAGAAAATCGTATAGTCATCCGCCTGGAGAGGGGAAGTAGACAAGATTGCAGGGCAAAAACTGGGAACTTGCGGGTGAGGTGGCATGGGGCAAAGGGGAAATGGGATGAGAAACATGAGAAGGGGAGGATGGGAGGAGCTCGGGGGATTGGGATGGTTGGGATATAGGAAGGGAGGATACGGGAGCAGCGAAGTATATACCTAACTAAGGGAGCCATCTTAGGGTTGGCAAGAAACTTGACTCTAGAGGGGTTAGCAGGTGTCCAGGGAGATGTCCCCAGCTGGTACCTTGGGCAACTAAGGAGAGGGAACCTGAAATGACCCTATCCTATACTGATGAATGTCTTGCATATCACCTTAGAACCTTCATCTGGCGATGGATCGAGGTAGAGACAGAGTCTCAATTTGGAGCAACGGTCTGAGCTCTTAAGGTCCAAATGAGGAGCAGAAGGAGGGAGAACATGAGCAAGGAAATCAGGACCACGTGGGATGCACCCACCCACTGTGACAGTGGAACTGATTTATTGTGAGCCCACCAAGGCCAGCTAGTCTGGGACTGAATAAGCATGGGTTGAAACTGGACTCTCTGAGCATGGCGGACAATGAAGGCTGATGAGAAGCCAAGGACAATGGCACTAGGTTTCGATCCTAATACATGAACTGGCTTTGTGGGAGCTTAGCCTGTTTAGACGCTCACCTTCCTGGACATAGATAGAAGACCTTCGTCTTCCCGCAGGGCAGAGAATTTGGACTGCTCTTCAGTAGCGAAAGGGAGGGGGAATGGTGTGGGGGTTGGAGAAGAGGAGTGGGGATAGGGGGAGGGGAGTGGGGGGAGGGAGCAATATTTGGGAGGAGGGGAGGGAAATGGGAAACGGGGAGCAGGTGGAAATATTAATTAAAAAAGAATTTAAAAAGAATTAAAAAAAAAAAGAAAACCCAAAAAAAAAAAACAAAAAAAAAAAACCCTGATGACAGCTTATGTTGGTGAGGATGAGGAGTAAGGAGAACACTTCCTCCATTGCTGGTGGGCATGCAAACTTGCAGAGAAGATGAGGAAGCAGAAACTGGAGTTGGTAAGCAAAATAAATGAAAAAAGTGTTACTCACATAAAATCAACAAAAGAAATATGAAGAAATATGGTAAGGGCCAGAGTTGATAAATAATGACAAGAAAACAGCGTTTTCAGCACAAAAAAAATCTAATGAATTTTTGTATAAATAAATAAATTACACTTAAATTTCTATGAAATCTAAAAGCAAAGAAAGTCATAAGATAATCATTTAAATTGCTATGAAATCTAAAGGTAAAGAAAGTGGTAAGACTTCTTCAAAAATGAGTAGACCTATACATTTTCTCTTTCCTGCTTTCATTCAGTATTCCACAACAATAAAACCCATGTAATACAGATATGGAAACATAAAAAAGACACAAAATTGATGTGGGATTCCCCTCTGTATGCTGTGAACACCATTGGTTAATAAAGAAGCTGCCTTGGGCCTATTGCAGTACAGAATAGAGCAAGGCAGGAATTCCAAGCACATAGAGGAGGAGAGAATAGGCAGAGTCGGAGAGAAGCCATGTAGCTGCTGCAGGAGACAGATATGCCGGAAATTTGCTGGTAAACCACGAACCTCATGGTAAAATATAAAATAATAGAAAATGGTTAATTTAATATGTAAAAGCTAGATATAAATACACATAATCTATTAGCTAAACAGTAATGTGATTAATATAGTTTCTGTGTGATTATTTTGGATCTGGGCCACTGGGAAAATGAATGAGCAGCCTCAGCCTAAATGAAATGATAAAGAGAAATTGTCTGTCACATACAGTCAAAATATTACTTGAATGTGAGTTTTCATTTCAAGATAATAAAATTAAGAAACCAACAATATTCAAAGATATGACAATGGATCATCTGCTATCCTCTTTATGGCATGTTGTAAGAGGCCGTTTGTTTGTTCCCGGCTGCTCAGCCCCAAAATAATCACACAGTAACCACATTATTTGCAATACTGTTTGGCCAATAATTTAAGTGTATTTCTGGCTAACTCATATCTTAAATTAACCCATCTCCATTAATCTATGTATTGACACAAGACTGTGGCTTACCAGGTAAAGTTCTGGCATATGACTCCAACAGGGATACATGGTTTCTCATTGACTCTGCCCCCTTTCCCCAGCATTCAGTTTAGTTTTCTATGCCTAGCTCTACTCTGCCCTATCAACGGGCCAAGCCATTTTCTTTATTCACCAATGGTATTCACAAAATACAGAGGGGACTCCCACATCAATGGCATATTCGAAAACATTACAAAAATCAATAGTTTATTTTAGATCATCTCAAGTGAAGAAGATTTTCACAAACCCCACTGCAGGTCTGAATTCCAACTTGCCTTTGGACTCCTTTGTATGCCAGTGCTGTTTTCTAACTTACCTTTCTCTTTGTCTTCTGTCACTCCTTTGTTCACATGCCAGGGCTCTTTGTTCTGTTGAAGAGAATTGATTAGTTCTGGTTTTGACACTGCAAGGCCTGTGTATTAGAAGAGACACATGACCTTTCTGGGAATAATAATGGAAGTATATTGGTTTCTAATACACCACTGTACTGATTAAATAAGAAGGAATTTAAGTTTTCAAATTTCCAAAGTGTCATCTGTTGATATTTTAAAATATTCAAAAATACCTCTGTTACTATTATATACCTTGAGTTCCTTTTAAAATTACTACTGAATCTAAATGCAAGAATGTTGTGAATCATTAAGATGCAGATCAAAATATAACCGATAAAGTATAATAATCTGAAAAATAAAACATATTAAAAAGATTTGAGGGTGATTGTTAGCACCAGGAAAGGTAAATATAATATCAAGATAATGCTCATTAAAGTGTTATGGTCTATATGATGAAATCTACATTTTATTAAATTTTCATGTAGATATCAAGAAAATAATTCAGATGCAGCTATAAAACATAATTGAATAGAATAACTATAATAAATATGAAATCATGAAAGAAAAATACTCTCACCCACAGAGACCAGGTTGCTTAGTTCTCCAAAATGACATCCCTGTACAAAGCCCTCTGTACAGAGTTCAGGCATTCCCATTGCTCCCAAGAGAAGACTATGGCCACATCCTCAAATGTCAGTATGATCTGTCATGAAAGAGAACTGTTTTATCGGGTACCCAGTACAAAGTTCTTTACTTCACCTAAGGAAACAAGAATAAGTACAGAAAATGAAATGTTCTTAAGTAAGCATTAGTTTTAAAGTGATAGTATAAATTACAGTCCATTCTAACAATAGTTTATCCTGGAATATGATAGGTCAAGTGATGTGAGACCAGCATAGGTGTTAGATTCACTGGTTGTAATGGGATGTGTGAATGAAAGGCAAATTATCTGCATGTGTTGTTCTAAGCAAACTCAGTGTGAATTTGTCAAGGTTCTCCATTCCACTCCACAAATTGTTGCTTGTGGAACAGTTGGCTGCAGAGTTGTGACATGTATTCATGCAACACAGTTGAATACATTGCCCAGATCAGGATACAGAGCAAGAGCCAGGACTGCCATACACAAGAAAGAAGCAGAGATCCTTTCTGCACATGGCTCTACTGACGGCAGTGGAAACAAGGAGAGGACTGACTCCTGCGCCCTTACAATGGCACCACAGGTGCAGTGAGCAGCAAACAGACTGGCTCTAAGGCCTGATTCAGTGCTGGGTGCACTGTGGGCTAACAGACGAGGCACGCGTGCAGGCAGTAGATTGAGTAGATGATGCATACCACATAATTGTGAAGCTGACATCCCTGAAGAGTTAGGGCTCCATCACTGCTGTAAGAAAGCAGAGTACGAGAACTGATCTCCACTACTTTACTCAGCACAGTTATACCAAGAAATCAACAACAACAAAAGAAATATTAAACCTTCCTTCAGACTACATTCCTACAAGTCTGGCTTTCTAGATTTAATCTGAAGCTACAGACTACAACTCAATCTTCAGGACACTTTTCTAAGTGAATCATCACAAGGGAAGAAGGAAGTAAAAACAGCCCACCAATAGTATGCCCTGATTAACAAGATAATACTTTATTTATTGTACTTTCCATATTCTCTATGCCTCAGTATAATTCTCTAACATATTCTCTAACGTACACACATACCTTAATTTTCTTTTACTTTTTATGCTGTTACATTGTATATGTAGGTTTTATGGCTTTTCTGTGTTTTGCAATGCACTGTGTCATCTAGTCTTACTCTTTAAAGCCTGGACTTTCCCGCTCATTTCAATATTATCTCTTCTGCCCCTCTTTCCCATCCTCTGCTCTCTCATTTCAGCTGTAGCCGCCCACAGCTTTGGTAAAGTCAAACACTGTACATCCTAATCATATTGCTACAGGTTACTCCTATCTACATTTTGTCCTTGAATTATCATTAGTTGTCTTAATACTGATTTCTGACATCAAACAAATGACCTTCCATTCTGATATCATAAATCACTTTTAAGGTATACACTACTCTCCCTGTTACTTTTTTTTTTTTTTTTTTTTTTTTTTTTGATTTTCGAGACAGGGTTTCTCCGTAGCTGTTTTGGTTCCCATCCCGGAACTAGCTCTTGTAGACCAGGCTGGCCTCGAACTCAACGAGAGCCGCCTGCCTCTGCCTCCTGAGTGCTGGGATTAAAGGTGTGTGCCACCACCGCCCGGCCTCTCCCTGTTACTTTATTAATTCAAAATTTCAAAAACAAATTTGACATTTTAAAAGAATCTATTCAGTGTTTATGGTTGTTCTATAACTTTATAATCTACGCATACAGTATGTTAAAAAAAAAACAGGTGGCAGAGTAAGTGGTTTTGGAAAGCTCAGTCCTAGGTGACATCGAATCACCTCCACTATACATAGAACCTTGCAAGAGAGGTATCAGAAAGTTTGTAAGAGTCAGAGGATTGGGAGAGCTAATTGTAAATTCCATGCTCTGTATATAAGACAGTCAATACAAACATGAACTTAAAACAAATATGTGTAGCCTGAAAATACCTGTAGAAAATGAAGTTCTTCAGTGCCCCCTTCTGGAGAGAAGAGGGGATTAGAAGTCCTCACATTTCTTTGAGAAGTCATTTTTCTTTAATGTAGTAGTTACTAGTAAATTGGAGAGGCTACAGTAAATAATACCTTAACCATGTTCATTCAGTGACCCTTATAAATTTCAGTGGGTAACACAAAAAAGACATGGAGGTACTACTTGGGTAAAAGAGAATCAACTGGATTTGAAAGAAAATAAGAAGGATATGGAGGCTAATATGCTCACAAAAAATTGTGTATATGTCTGAAATTATCAAAAACAGAAATTATGTATTTAAAACCTAAGTAAATGAAAATAAATGAAAACTTAAACAAAACAATGTTACAAAGATAACTGTGAAATTCTGACTCCTGGACATAACACAAGTGATGCACACATCACTTAGCTGCAGTGGTGGCCACCTATACAAGACTATAAGTTATGGCCAATATCAGATTCCCATGTAGGTGAGGAGGATACCCTTGAAGTTCCTCTCCCGGGTAAGGAGCTACTGAATGTTGATTATCCACTAGGAGAATGAAAGACACTTTTGGGGGACATGTGTCCAATACCGACTCACCAATGTTACAGAGAATACCCCTATACAAATTTGCCCATGAACTATACTGCCTAGATTCACTAGTCCATTGATTATAATAACAATAAATCAAGAAAATTAGACTTTAAGGAGGAAGGCAAATTAATTGGGTGATCATAGGGTCAGTTCATGAGAGGAAGTGCTATAGATAAGATGGAAATATATTATATAAATATATAAAGTTTTCAAAGACTAAACAGAAGGATTGCTGTAGACGGAGGCTGCTCATTTGTTCCCGGACACCCAGACCTAAAATACCCATAGAGAAACTATTAATTAAAACACTGCTTGAATAATAATTCTAGCATATTGCTACCTAGCTCTTGTATCTTAAATTAACCCATTTGTATTAATCTGTGTAACACCATGTGGCTGTGTCATACTGGTAAGGTTCCAACCAGCATCTGGTATCTGTCTTCTGTGGCGGCTACACGGCTTCTCTTTAACTCCGCCTAATCTCTCTTCCCCTAACTTCTTGACATTCCTTCCTTACCCTATTCTGCACTGTATTAGGCCTAAACAAGCTTCTGTATTAACCAATGGTATCCACACATACAGAGGGGAATCCCACATCAGATTATTTTTTAAAAAATTTGCCTCCTTGATACCACATTCAACCTAACTATCTAGCAAAATCTCCCACATCTTTGTCAAGAGTCTAGCTAATTGATTCTGCTTGACTTTCCCCACCACAACCTCAGAACCCTTTGAAAAATTCAAACATGGTAAAAAAAAATCAAGACTGTATCTCCCTCCAAAACTGACTAACCTCATAAAAGTTTGCCAGTGACAATTACTTTGATGAGACACAGGAAACAATTTAATGAACAACCATGAAGTTCATGAAATAATTCAAGATAGAAAATAAAAACACAAAGTAATAGCTCAAAGAAGTGAAAGAGAAAAATCTTAAATAGATAAACTTCTGCAGTCTGAGTGATGCCCCCCTAAAAAAAATATTAATAAGGTGGATGAAAATAACAAAAACAACCAATAACTTGAGAAGGGGATTTAATAAAATGATAGGAACACTGAAGAAAATGAAAACTGAAATAAAGATAGAATGAAAACATCCAATAACACAATGAGAAGACTAAAAAAAAAACCTTACTAGTATTATGAATCAAGAAAAGTTTAAGGTGAGGACCTAAAACAAAGAAAGAAGAACCGTGAAAAGGAAAACAGAAAAAAATAAACAAGAAATGTGGGAAAGCATGAAATATCAAAAACCTTCGAATTATAGGCATAAGTGAGTGAGAAGAACCTGAAGTCAAGTCACAGACAAGATTTTTAACAAGATTGTAGAAGGAAACTTCCCACAAACTAAGAAATTAACATCCACACAGATATATGAAGCACAGAACATACCAGGTAAATCAAGGACAGAAAATCTCCATGGCATACCACAGGTGAAACACTAAATATAAAAAACAAGGAAAGTTCACAGAAATCTGCAAGAAAAATAAACACAAAAAATATATATAAAGGAAAACCTATCAGAATAATAGCTCACTTCTCACTGGAAGCTTTGGAAAGGCAGAAGACTCTAAAGAAATGCATTAAAGCCCTAAAAACAAGAATTGATAACATAGACTAATATGAGTTCCAGAATGGAAGAAAAAAATCGCCTCCATGATAGAAACATCCTAAAGCAAATTATTTACAACATTCAAAATCTTAATATACTAATTTTTTATTTTATTAAGAATTTTTATTACAATCTTTTCTCATTTTATATAGCTATCCCATTCCCACTTCCTCCTCTCCTCCCGCCCAACCCTTCCCTACCACCCACCATCCACTCCTTACAAAGGGTAAGACTTCCCATGGTAAATCAACCAAGTCTGACACTTCACTTTGAGGTAAGACCAAGGCTCTCCCCCCCCATATCTAGGCTGAGCAAGGTATCCCTCCAAAGAGAATGTGCTCCTCGATGCCTGTTCAAACACTAAGGACAAACCCTTGTCCTACTGTCAGTGGTCGCACTGACTGCCCAAGCCTCACAAGTGCCCCACACATTCAATGGGCCTAATTTGGTCCTGTGCAGGATCCCCCATATCAGTCCAGACTCAGTGAGCTCTCACTAGCTCAGGTCAGCTGTTTCTGTGGGTTTCACCATCATGCTCTTATTATTGCTCCTCCCTCTCTTAGACTGGTCTCTGGAAGCTCCGCTCAGTACTTCACTATAGATCTCTGTATCTGCTTCCATCAGCTGCTAGATAAAGGTTCTATAATGACAATTAAGGTAGTCATCAATCTGATTACAGGGCAAGGCCAGTTCAAGCATCCTCTCCACTGTTGCTTCGAGTCTTAGCTGGCGTCATCCTTGTGGATTCCTGGAAATTTCCCTAGTGTCATGTTTCTTGCTAACCCTTTGATGGGTCTCTAAATCAAGATATCCCTTTCCTTGCTCTCCCTCTCTGTCCTTCCCCATCTTGAGCATCCAGTTCCCTCATGTTCTCTTCTTCCCTCTCCTTCTCCCTTCCCCCTCACCTTCCAGCCTCCCTTCTCCCACCTCAAAATCCCAATCTTTTCAGGAGATCTTATTTATATGCCCTTTTCTGAGGAAACCATGTTAGTCTCTCTTAGGGTTCTCCTTGTAACCTAGCTTCTCTGGGATCATGGACTATAGGCTGGTTAATCTTTACTTTATGACTAATATCTGCTTATGAATGAGTAAATACCATGTTTGTCTATCTGGGTATAGGTTACCTCACTCAGGATGGCTTTCTCTAGTTCCAAGCCTTTGCATGTAAATTTCAAGGTGTCAGTGTTTTTTACCACTGTACTCCATTGTGTAAATGTATCACATTTTCTTTATCCATTCTTCAGTTGAGGGGCACCTAGGGTGTTTCCAGGTTCTGGCTATCATTAATAATACTGCTATGAACAAAGTTGAGCCAATGTCCTTTGGGTATATGCCCAAGAGTGATATTGTTGGGTCTAATGGTGCTGACATAACCGGATGTCAACATGAAGAAGAATGAAAATAGATCCGTATCTATCACCATGCACAAAACTCAAATCCAAATGGATCAAAGACCTCAACATAAATCTAATTAAACTGAACCCCATAGAAGAGGGGCCTGAGGAAACAAGCTCTACCAGGAGCAGAAGCCAGGAGGAAATACAGTCCCAGAAGCCAACCCAGTTCTGGGACACTGGCGGACCAAAATTGAACCAGTGACCTGACTCAGAGTCAGCGATTTCCACCAGAACTGGAGTGGGACAGAACCAGCTTCCTAGGACAGAGAGCGAATAAGCTCCACCAGGAGCAGAAGCTGGGAACCAACCCAGTCTCAGGACACTGGCAGATCGGGACTGAGCCAGCAACCAGATCCAGAGTTAGCGATCTCCACCAGAACAGGTCCAACTCCAAGCCAGGGACTTCTGCAGAAGGGGATCCAGACTAGGATTTACAGAAGCAAAGCAAAACTGGCAACCTAGGCCAAAGTAGGCCTGAGACAACAAACTGCAAGGAGCAGAGCAAAGCACAGGAGTGCTGAGCTATTGCCAGAAACACAGAGTAACTAAAGGGGTAACTAGAACTGTGACACTGACTGTACCATGAGGAACAACCATCTGAGCTTTGGATTCACTGGCATCTAGAAGATTATTCAACAGAATCTCACACAGCCCCAACCACACCTATTAGAGGAAAAGATGAGTAGAAAAGGTAAGATCACATGCTATATCACAGAGAGCAACACACCAGTAAAACCTAAAGACCCTACAACAGCAAGACCTGAACAACCAAATATGGATGAACCATAAGAAAATGACCTAAAAATAACTCCAAGAGAATGTTTGAAACTCTTAAAGATAAAATGAGAAATTCTCTTCAAGAAATGGAGGAAAAATCAAACAAAAAATTGGAAGATATCAGCAAATCACTTAAAGAAAACCAAGAAAAAGAAATCAAACATATAAAAGAAACTATCTAGGACTTGAAAACTGAAATAGAAACAATAAAGAAAACATTAGTCGAAAGACTTATAGAAACAGAAATCATGAGAAAAAGATCAGGAACCACAAACACAAGCATGAACAGCAGAATACAAGAAATGAACAAGAGAATCTCAAGTGATGAAGATACAACAGAGGAAATAGACTCATCAGTTAAAGAAAACATTAAATCTAACAAAAGCTTAACCTAAAATATCCATGAAATACAGCACACCATGAAAAGACTAAATCTTAGAATAATAAGTATAGAAGAAGGAGAAGTTCAACTCAAAAGCACACAAAATTTATTTAACAAAATCTTAGAAGAAAACTTTCCCTACCTTAAGAAAGACATACCTATGAAGATACAAGAAGCTTACAGAACACCAAATAGACTGGATCCAAAAAAAGTCCTCTCATCACATAATAATCAGAACACTAAACATACAAGAGCAAAGAAAGAATATTAAAAGCTGCAAAGGAAAAAAGACAAGGAACATATAAAGGTAGACCTATCAGAATTACACCTGACTTCTCATTGGAGATGCTGAAAGCCAGAAGGTCAAGCATTATGCAGAAATTAAAAGACCACAGATGCCAGTCCAGACTTCTATACCCAGCAAAACTGTCAATCACCATAGAAGGACAAAACAAGATATTCTATGACAAATCTAGATTTCACCAATACCTAGCCACAAACCCAGCCCTATACAAAATACTAGAAGGAAAACTCCAACTCAAGGAAGATGGCTACACCAACAAAAACACCGACAATTGATAATCTCATAAGTCCTGAAGAAAAAATGCACAAATTAACATCACCAATGATGAAAACTAAGTTAACAGGAGATAACATCATTAATATCCCTTAATGTAAATGGACTCAACTCACCTATAAAAAGGCACAGGCTAACAGATTGGATACAAAAACAGAATCCATCCTTCTGCATACAAGGAATGCATCTCAACCTCAAAGACAGACATCAACTCAGAATAAAGGGTTGGGGGAAAATATACCAATCAAATGGACCTAAGAAACAGGCGGGTGTAGCTATCCTAATATATAATAAATAGACTTCAAGCTAAAATCAATCAAAAGAGACAAAGAAGGTCATTTCATATTAGTCACAGGAAAACTTCAAGAGGGAATTTCAATACTGACATCTATGCTCCAAATGCAAGGACACCCTCATACACCAAAGTAACACTTCTAAAGCTTAAATCATACATTAAACCCCACACACTAATAGTGGGAGACTTTAACACTCCCCGCTCACTGGACAGGTCATTCAGACAAAAACATGAACAGAAAAATAAGAGAACTAACAGATATTATGACACAAATGAACTTAACAGATATCTATAGAATATTCCATCCAAACAGAAAAGAATATACCTTTTTCTCAGCACCTCATAAAACCTTCTCAAAAATTGACCACATACTCAGTAACAAAACAAACCTCAACAAATACAAAAAAACTGGAATAACCCAATGTACCTTATCAGATCACCATGCTTTAAATCTAGAAGTCAACAGCAATACTAATTCCAGAAAACCCACAAACACATGGAAATTAAACAATGCTCACCTGAATCATTAATGGGTCAAGGAAGAAATAAAGGGAGAAATTAAAGACTTCCTAAAATTCACTGAAAATGACCACACAACATACCCAAATATATGGGACACAAGGAACGCAGTCTTAAGAGGCAAGTTCATAGCACTAAACACCTACACGAAAAAGCTGGAAAAAATCCCACACTAGTGAATTAACAGAACATTTGAAAACTATTCAACAAAAAGAAGTAAACTCACCTAAGAGAACTAGATGGCAGGAAATAATCAAATGAGAGCTGAAATCAACAAAACTGAAACAAAGAAAACAATACAAAGAATCAATGAGACAAAGAGTTGGTTCTTTGAGAAAATCAAGACAAACCTTATCTAAACTAACCAAAAGGCAGAGAGAGAATATCCAAATTAACAAAATCAGAAATGAAAAGGAGACATAAAAACAGACACAGAGGAAATATAGAAGATCATCAGGTCATTTTTTTGAAAACTTGTACTCCACAAAATTGGAAAATTTAAAGGAAATGGACAACTTTCTGGATAAATATTACTTACCAAAATTAAATCAAGACCAGATAAAGCACATCAGACAGACCTATAACTGCTGAAGAAATAGAAACAGTCATTAAGTCTCACAATCAAAAAAAGCCCAGGACCAGATGGTTTCAGCACAGAATTCTACAAGACTTCCAAAGAAGAACTAATACCAATACTCCCCAAATTATTCCACACAATAGAAATAGAGGGAACATTGCCAAACTCTTTTTATGAGGCTACAATTACCCTGATAACCAAACCACAGAAAGACATTACTAAGAAAGAGAATTCCAGACCAATCTCACTCATGAACATTGATGCAAAAATACTAAATAAAATACTGGCAAACCAAATCCAAGAACACATCAGAACCATCATCCACCATGATCAAGTCGGCTTCATCCCAGAGATGCAGGGATGGGTGAACATACAAAAACCTGTCAATGTAGGTGGCTGGAGAGATGGCTCAGAGGTTAAGAGCACTGACTGTTCTTCCACAGGTCCTGAGTTCAATTCCCAGCAACCACATGATGGCTCACAACTATCTATAATGAGATCTGGCGCCCTCTTCTGGGGTACAGGTACACATGCAGGCAGAATAGTGTATACATAATAAATAAATAAATCTTTTAAAAAAATCTGTCAACATAATTCACCATATAAACAAGCTTAAAAATAAAAACCACATGATCATCTCATTTGATGCCCAAAAAGCATTTGAGAAAATACAACATCCCTTCATGATAAAGGTCTTGGAGAGAGCAGGGATACCAGGAACATACCTAAACATAATTCATAATTAAGGCAATATACAACAAGCCAGCAGCCAACAGCAAACTAACTGGAGAGAAACTCCCAGTAATTCCACTGAAATCAGGAACAAGGCAAGGTTGTGCACTCTCTCCATATTTATTCAATATAGTTATTGAGGTCTTAGCTAGAGCAATAAGACAACAAAAGGAAGATCAAGGGGATACAAATAGGAAAAGAATAAGTCAAACTTTCACTGTTTGCTAATGATATGATATTTTTACATAAGCGATCCCAAAAAATTCTACCAAGGAACTTCTATGATTCATAAACATGCAGCAGGATAAAAGATTAACTCAAAAAATCAGCAGCACTCCTATACACAGATGATAAAAGGGCTAGGAAAGAAATCAGAGAAACAATATCTTTCACAATAGCCAAAAATAGCATAAAATTGCTTGGAGTAACTCTAACCAAAAAAAAATGGAAGTCTTGTATGACAAGAAATTTAAATCTTTGAAGAAAGAAATTGAAGAAGACACCAGATAGTGGAAAGATCTCCCATGTTCTTGGGTAGGCAGAAATAACAGAGTAAAAATGTTAATCTTACCAAAAGCAATCTACATGTTCAACGCAATGCCCATCAAAATCCCAGCAAAATTATTTAAAGACCTTAAAAGAATGATACTCAACTTCATATGGAAAAACAAAAAACCCAGGATAGCCAAAACAATCCTGTATGATAAAAGAACTTCTGGAAACATCACAATCCCTGACTTCAAACTCTACTACAGGGATACAGTTCTGAAAACAGCCTGGCATTGGCAGAAGAACAGGCAGGAGGACCAATGGAACCGAAAAAAAAGACCCGGATATTAATCCACACACTTTCAAACACCTGAACTTGACAAAGAAACAAAAAATATCAACTGGTAAAAAAGAAAGCATATTTAACAAGTGGTGCTGGCATAACTGAATATCAACATGTAGGAGAATGAAAATAGACTCATATCTATCACCATGCACAAAACTCAAGTTTAAATGGATCAAAGACCTCAACATAAAGTCAGCCACACTGAACCTTCTAGTAGAGAAAGTGAGAAGTATACTTGAACACATTAGCACAGGGAACCACTTCCTAAATATAACCCCAGCAGCACAGACAATGAGATAAACAATTAATAAATGGGACCTTCTGAAACTGAAAAGCTTCTGTAAAGCAAAGGATACGGTCAACAAGACAAACGACAGCCTACAGAATGGAAAAGATCTTCATTAACCCCACCTCAGACAGAGGTCTGATCTCCAAAATATACAAAGAACTCAAGAAATTGGACACCAAAAGACCACATAATCCAATAAAAAAAAATGAAGTACAGACCTAAACAGAGAACCCTCAACAGAGGAATCTGAAATGGCTGAAAGACACTTAAGGAAATGGTCAACATCCTTAGCCATCAGAGAAATGCAAATCAAAACAACTCTGAGATTCCATCTTACATCTTTAAGAATGGCCAAGATCAAAAACACTGATGACAACTTATGCTGGAGATGATGTGGGGTAAAGGGAACACTTCTCCATTGCTGGTTGGAGTGCAAACAGGTACAGCCATTTTGGAAATCAGTATGGCTATTTCTCAGAAAATTAGAAAGCAACCTACCTCAAGACCCAGCAGCAGCACTTTTGCATATATACCCAAAGGATGCTCAGGATGCTCAATCGTGCCACAAGGACATGTGCTCAACCATGTTCATTAGCAGCATCGTTTTGTCATAGCCAGAACCTGGAAACAACCTAAATGCCCCTCAATCAAGAATGGTTAAAAAAGATGTGGTACATTTACACAATGGAGTACTACACAGCATGGAAAAATACTGACATCTTGAAATTTGTTGGCAAATAGACGGATCTAGAAAACATGATTTGAGAGTTCCGGGTGGCGGAGGCACCAGCAGGCAGGCCTAGGCGGCGGAAGCACCGGCGCGCAGGCAGGCCCGGGCAGCGGAGACACCAGCACGCAGGCAAGTCCGGGCGGCAGAGGCACCGGCGTGCAGGCAGGCCCGGGTGGCGGAGGCACCGGCAGTCAGGCCCGGCAGGCAGGCCTAGGCGGCGGAAGCACCAGCGCGCAGGCAGGCCCAGGTGGCGGAGGCACCGGCAGGCAGGCCTAGGCGGCGGAAGCACCAGCGCACAGACAGTTCCGGCCGGCGGAGGCACCGGCAGGCAGGCCTAGGCGGCGGAAGCAACGGCGCGCAGGCAGGCCCGGGCAGCGGAGGCACCAGCACGCAGGCAAGTCCTGGCGGCAGAGGCACCGGCGTGCAGGCAGGCCCGGGTGGCGGAG
Organism: Chionomys nivalis; assembly: GCF_950005125.1. NCBI lineage: Eukaryota > Metazoa > Chordata > Mammalia > Rodentia > Cricetidae > Chionomys > Chionomys nivalis. Next base: position 1,381,087 of record NC_080091.1, on the reverse strand, counting down.
GCAGCGACAGGCAGGCCCGGCAGGCAGGCCTAGGCGGCGGAAGCACCGGCGCGCAGGCAGGCCCAGGTGGCGGAGGCACCGGCAGGCAGGCCTAGGCGGCGGAAGCACTGGCGCACAGACAGTTCCGGGCGGCGGAGGCACCGGCAGGCAGGCCCGGGCGGCGGAGGCACTGGATACAGGATAGTGCGGGCAAGAAACAGTGAAGCCTGCACTGAGAACAGATTGCCCCGCTACAATTAAATCAAACCCAATAGATAGCATCGGTAAGAGGAGATGGGCAGACGCCAAGGCAAGAATTCACCCAACAATCTGAAAAACAACATGAAAACACCAGAACCCAATGATCTTACAACACAAGGACTTGAACACCCTATCACAGGAGAAGAGGAAAAAACTGACTTTTTGAAAGCAATAGAGTCCCTTAAACAACATGTAAAAAACGCCCTCATAGAAATGGATGAGAAGTATAACAAAAAGTTTGAAGAAATAAGTAAGTACGTAAATGATACCCTGGGAAGCCAAGAAAAAACGATCAAACAGGTAATGGAAACAGTCCAAGAATTGAAAACTGAAATGGAAGCAAGGAAGAAAACACAAACTGAGGACCAGCTGGATATGGCAAATATAGGTCAACGAGCAGAGACTACAGAAACAAGCATAATCAATAGAATACAAGAGATAGAAGAAAGAATCTCAGATTCTGAAGACAACATAGAGAAAATAAACGGACTGATCAAAGAAAACACCAAAACCAACAAATTCTCATCACAAAACATTCAGGAAATATGGGACACAATAAAAAGACCAAACCTAAGAATAATAGGGATAGAAGAAGGAGAAGAGGCACAGCTCAAAGGTCCAGAAAACATTTTTAACAAAATTATGGAAGAAAACTTCCCCAACATAAAGAAAGATATTCCTTTGAATATTCAAGAAGCATACAGAACACCAAACAGACTGGATCAAAAAAAAACGTCCCCTCGCCATATAATAATCAAAACACAAAATATACAGATTAAAGAAAGAATATTAAGAGCTGCAAAGGAAAAAGGCCAAGTAACTTATAAAGGTAAACCGATCAGACTTACACCTGACTTCTCTATGGAAACCATGAAAGCCAGAAGGTCCTGGATAGAGGTACTACAGAAACTAAGAGACCATGGATGCAAACCCAAACTACTATACCCAGCCAAGCTATGATGGAGGTGGGTCATCTTTCTATCTGTTGTTTCATTGGTTAAGTAATAAAGAAACTGCCTTGGCCCCTTTAATAGGACAGAAAATTAGGTAGGCGGAGTAGACAGAACAGAATGCTGGGAGAAAGAAGCCGAGTCAGGAGTCGCCATGATTCTCCCACTCCAGACAGACGCAGGTTAAGATCTTTCCTGGTAAGCCAGCTCATGGTACTACACAGAATATTAGAAATGGGTTAGATCAATATGTAAGAGCTAGCCAATAAGAGGCTGGAACTAATGGGCCAGGCAGTGATTAAAAGAATACAGTTTACGTGTAATTATTTCGGGGCATAAGCTAGCCATGCGGGCGGCCGGGTGCCGGAGACGCAGCCCCGCCGCTCACACTACAACAAAGCTATCGTTCACTATCAATGGAGAAAACAAGACATTCCAGGATAAGAACAAATTTAAACAATACGTTGCCACAAATCCAGCCCTACAGAAAGTAACAGAAGGAAAATCACAACCCAAGGAATCCAACATTGCCAACACTGCCTACAATAACCCAGGCATCTAGTGACCCTTCAACAGCACAACTCAAAGAAGGGAGACACACAAACTCTTCTACCAAAAGCAGTAAGAATAACCGGAGTTAACAACCACTGGTCATTAATATCACTTAATATTAATGGTCTCAATTCACCAATAAAAAGGCACAGGCTAAGAGATTGGATACGAAAACAGGATCCAACAGTCTGCTGTTTGCAAGAAACTCATCTCAACCACAAAGACAGGCATCTACTCAGAGTAAAGGGTTGGGAAAAGGTTTTTCAAGCAAATGGTCCTAAGAAAAAAGCAGGTGTGGCCATACTAATTTCTAACAAAACTGACTTCAAACTAAAATCAATCAGAAGAGATCGACAGGGACACTTTATACTCATAACAGGAACGATTCAGCAGGATGAAGTCTCAATCCTGAATATCTATGCCCCTAATATAAAAGCACCCACTTATGTAAAAGAAATATTGCTAAAACTCAAGGCAGACATCAAATCACACACACTAGTAGTAGGAGACTTCAACACACCTCTCTCACCAATGGACAGGTCAATCAGACAGAAAACTAATAGAGAATTAAGAGAATTGTTGGAGGTAATGAATCAAATGGACTTAACAGACATCTATAGAACACTCCATCCAAATAGGAAAGAATACACCTTCTTCTCTGCAGCTCATGGAACCTTCTCGAAAATTGACCACATACTTGGAAACAAAGGAAACCTCCACAGATACAAAAAAATATCAGTGTCCACCTGTGTCTTATCAGATCACCACGGATTAAAGTTAGAAGCCACCAACAAAGCTACCCCCAGAAAGCTGACAAACTCATGGAAACTGAACAGTCAACTACTGAACCACACCTGGGTCAAGGAAGAAATTAAGAAAGAAATTAAAGTCTTCCTTGAATTTAATGAAAACAAAGAGACAACATACTCAAACCTATGGGACACGATGAAAGCAGTGCTAAGAGGAAAGTTCATAGCACTAAGTGCCCACTTAAAGAAAACGGAGAAAGCATACATTGGGGACTTAACAGCACACCTGAAAGCTCTAGAAAAAAAAGAAGCAGACGCGCCCAGGAGGAGTAGAAGACTGGAAATAATCAAACTGAGGGCAGAAATCAACAAAATAGAAACACAGAAAACAGTCCAAAGAATCAATGAAACAAAAAGTTGGTTCTTGGAGAAAATCAACAAGATTGACAAACCCCTATCCAAACTAATTAAACGACAGAGAGAGAACACGCAAATAAATAAGATCAGAAATGAAAAGGGGGACATAACCACAGACACAGAGGAAATTCAGAGAATCATTAGATCTTACTACAAAAGCCTGTATGCCACAAAACTGGAAAATGCAAAAGAAATGGACACTTTTTTAGATAAGTACCATATACCAAACCTAAACCAAGACCAGGTGAACGATCTAAATAGACCTGTTAGTCGCGAAGAATTAGAAACAGTTATCAAAAATCTCCCTTCCAAAAAAAGCCCAGAGCCAGATGGTTTCAATGCAGAATTCTACCAGAACTTCCAAGAAGAGCTAATACCTATACTTCTTAATGTATTTCACAATATAGAAACAGAAGAGTCATTGCCAAATTCCTTTTATGAAGCTACAGTTACCCTGATACCAAAACCACACAAAGACCCAACCAAGAAAGAGAATTACAGGCCTATCTCACTCATGAACATCGACGCAAAAATTCTCAATAAAATACTGGCAAACCGAATCCAAGAACACATTAGAAAAGTTATCCATTATGATCAAGTAGGCTTCATTCCAGAGATGCAGGGCTGGTTCAACATACGCAAATCTATCAATGTAATCAACCATATAAATAAACTGAAAGAAAAAAACCATATGATCATTTCATTAGATGCTGAAAAAGCATTCGACAAAATTCAACACTCCTTTATGATAAAGGTCTTGGAGAGATTAGGGATACAAGGGGCATACCTAAATATAATAAAAGCTATTTACAGCAAGCCGACAGGTAACATTAAATTAAATGGAGAAAAACTCAAAGCCATCCCACTAAAATCAGGAACACGACAAGGATGTCCACTCTCTCCATACCTCTTCAATATAGTGCTTGAAGTTCTAGCAATAGCAATAAGACAACATAAGGGGATCAAGGGGATCCATATTGGAAAGGAAGAAGTTAAGCTTTCATTATTTGCAGATGATATGATAGTATACATAACCGACCCCAAAAACTCTACCAAAGAACTCCTACAGCTGATAAACACCTTTGGTAATGTGGCAGGATACAAAATCAACTCCAAAAAATCAGTTGCCTTCCTATACACTAAGGATAAGGAAGCAGAGAGGGAAATCAGAGAAGCATCACCTTTCACGATAGCCACAAATAGCATAAAATACCTTGGGGTAACTCTGACCAAGGAAGTGAAAGATCTATTTGGCAAGAACTTTAAGTCTTTGAAGAAAGAAATTGAAGAGGACACCAGAAAATGGAAGGACCTCCCTTGCTCTTGGATTGGGAGGATCAACATAGTAAAAATGGCAATTCTACCAAAAGCAATCTATAGATTCAACGCAATCCCCATCAAAATCCCATCAAAATTCTTCACAGATCTGGAGAAGACAATAATCAACTTTATATGGAAAAACAAAAAACCCAGGATAGCCAAAACAATCTTATACAATAAAGGATTGTCTGGAGGCATTACCATCCCTGACTTCAAACTCTATTACAGAGCTACAGTACTGAAAACGGCTTGGTACTGGCATAAAAACAGAGAAGTCGACCAATGGAATAGAATAGAAGACCCTGACTTTAGCCCACAAACCTATGAATACCTGATTTTCGATAAAGGAGCTAAAAGTATAAAATGGAAAAAAGAGAGCATCTTCAACAAATTGTGCTGGCAAAACTGGAAGTCAATCTGTAGAAGAATGAAAATAGATCCATATCTATCACCATGCACAAAACTCAAGTCCAAATGGATTAAAGACCTCAATATCAGTCCAAACACACTGAACCTGATAGAAGAGAAAGTGGGAAGTACTCTACAACACATGGGCACAGGAGAACACTTCCTACGTATAACCCCAGCAGCACAAACACTAAGGACATCATTGAATAAATGGGACCTCCTGAGACTGAGAAGCTTCTGTAAAGCAAAGGACACTGTCACTAAGACAGAAAGGCAACCCACTGACTGGGAGAAGATCTTCACCAACCCCGCAACTGACAAAGGTCTGATATCCAAAATATACAAAGAACTCAAGAAATTAGACCGTAAAAGGTTAATCAATCCAATTATAAAATGGGGCACTGAGCTGAACAGAGACTTTTCAACAGAAGAAGTTCAAATGGCCAAAAGTCACTTAAGATCATGCTCAACTTCCTTAGCAATCAGGGAAATGCAAATCAAGACAACATTAAGATACCATCTTACACCGGTCAGAATGGCTAAAATCAAAAACACCAATGATAGCCTCTGCTGGAGAGGTTGTGGAGAAAGGGGTACTCTCATCCATTGCTGGTGGGAATGCAAACTTGTGCAACCACTTTGGAAAGCAGTGTGGCGGTTTCTCAGGAAAGTCGGGTTCAACCTACCTCTTGACCCAGCAATACCACTATTGGGAATATACCCAAGAGATGCCCAAACATACAACAAAAGTATATGCTCAACTATGTTCATAGCAGCATTGTTTGTAATTGCCAGAACCTGGAAACAACCTAGATGTCCTTCAATGGAAGAATGGATGAAGAAAGTATGGAATATATACATATTAGAGTACTACTCAGCAGTAAAGAACAATGACTTCTTGAATTTTGCATACAAATGGACGGAAATTGAAAACACTATCCTGAGTGAGGTAAGCCAGACCCAAAAAGAGGAACATGGGATGTACTCACTCATATTTGGTTTCTAGCCATAAATAAAGGACATTGAGACTATAATTCGTGACTCTAGAGAAGCTAAATAAGAAGGTGAACCCAAAGAAAAACATATAAGCATCCCCCTGAATATCAGGCGATGAAAGAAGACAGAGACAGAGACCAACATTGGAGCACTGGACTGAAGTCTCACGATCCAAAGGAGGAGCAGAAGGAGAGTGAGCACGAGCAAGGAACTCAGGACGGCGAGGGGTGCACCCACACACTGAGGCAATGGGGATGATCTATCGGGAACTCACCAAGGCCAGCTGGCCGGGGACTGAAAAAGCATGGGACAAAACCGGTCTCGCTGAACATAATGGACAATGAGGACTACTGAGAACTGAAGAACAATGGCAATGGGTTCTTGATCCTATTGCATGTAATGGCTTTGTGGGAGCCCAGGTAGTTTGGATGCTCACCTTAATAGACCTGGATGGAGGTGGGTGGTCCTTGGACCTCCCACAGGGCAGAGAAACCTGCTTGCTCTTTGGGCTGAGGAGGAAGGAAGACTTGATTGGGGGAGGGGGAGGGAATGGGAGGTGGTGGCGGGGAAGAGGCAGAAATCTTTAATAATTAAATTAATTAATTAATAAAAAAAATCAGCAAGAAAAAAAAAGAAAAAAAAAGCTAAATAAATAATAGAGAGATTTAAAGACACACACAAAAAAAAGAAAACATGATTTGAGCAAGGTAACCGAGACCCAGAAAGACAAATATAGTATGTATTCATTCATAAATGGCTTTTAGACATAAAACAAAGAACAACCAGCCTACAATTCACAATCCCAGAGAACCTAGACAACAATGAGGACACTAAGAGGGCACATGGGTCTAATCTACATGGGAAGTAGAAAAAGGCAGGATCTCCTGAGTAAATTGGGAGCATGGGGATCATGGGAGAGGGTGGAAGAGGAGGGGGAGATAGGGATGAGTGAGGAGAAAAATATTTATGTTGTGTGGAGCAGTGGGCTGGGCTGCATCCCGCCACCCAGCTAGCTTTACCAGAAATAATTACACAGAAACTGTATTCTTTTAAACACTGCCTGGCCCATTAGTTCCAGCCTCTTATTGGCTAGCTCTTACATATTTATCTAACCCATTTCTAATATTCTGTGTAGCACCACGAGCTGGCTTACCAGGAAAGATCTTAACCTGCGTCTGTCTGGAGTGGGAGAATCATGGCGACTGACTGACTCGGCTTCTTTCTCCCAGCATTCTGTTCTGTCTACTCCGCCTACCTAATTTTCTGTCCTATCAGGGCCAAGCAGTTTTCTTTATTAATTAACCAATGGAAGCAACAGATAAATACAAGACCCACCTCCATCATATATAACTCAATAAAAACAATTTTTTAAAAAGCTTCTAAACAGCTAAAGCAAACAATCAATCAGAGAAAAAGGAAGCACACAGAATATAAGAAAATTTCTATCAGATATACACCTGAGGGTTCATATTCAAAATTTAAAAACCGAAACAAAGCTGACTCATTCAAAAAGGGACCCTGTAATCTGAACACAGTGTATCCAAAAAAAGGAAAAATAACTAAAAAGTATCTCAATATGCTCATTGTGCCCAGCGATAACGGACTGCAAATCAAATTAAATTTGAGAGTTCTCCTATGGGCACAGTTGATGGAGGGGTATGAAGGACAAGGAGCCCTAATTCATTGTCAGTCGGAATAAATAATTGGTGAAAGTACTATGTAGAAAGCTGTGGGAAATTCTGAAATCTAACAATTAATCTACCATATGTCCCAGCTATATAAGTCCTTGGCCTATACACAAAGGACTCCATATCCTAATGCACAGATACTGGCTTAGCTATGTTCATTGCTACTTTACTCAAATACAAAAAAAAAAAAGAAGAAACAACCTAAATGGCCTTCAACTGACAAAATGGCCAATAAAATGTGGTATATACATAATAGGAAATTTTTCATCCATAAAGGAAAATGAGATCTTAAACTTTTCAGGTAAATGAATGGAACTAGAGAAGATCTTATTGAGTGCGGTCACCCAGACTGAGAAAGAGAGACATTCCATGTACCCCCTTATTACAGGTTTATAGGTACAGATCTTCAATGTGAGTAAATATTCCAGAGTAACTTAAGAAAGCAGGAAAGTAAAAAGATTTCATTCCCAGGGCAAGAGGGTGAGGAAGCAGAGATAGTGAAATAACAGGGTAAAAGAAATCTAATTAGGGAGTGGCAAAAAGAAGGCTTCTACATACTGAGGGGAGGGGGGATAAGTATTGAAGATAAAAAAGGGTAAAATAAGCCGGGCAGTGGTGGCGCACACCTTTAATCCCAGCACCCGGGAGGCAGAGGCAGGCGGATCTCTGTGAGTTCGAGGCCAGCCTGGTCTACAAGAGCTAGTTCCAGGACAGGAACAAAAAAAAAAAAAAAAAAAAAAAAAAAAAAAAAAAAACTACGGAGAAACCCTGTCTCGAAAAAATCCAAAAAGAAAAAGGGTACAATAATGGTAAGGATGGATGAAAACTTTATAATAATCAGTCATACTATATCTCTATACCTGAAATACACTGTATGTCTGTGTATAAATATATACTATAAATGAAGCTTTCTCATTTGTGCTGACAATGTTTCTTCCAAGATCCAAACACCACCCACCAAATACCCAAGAGAAGGCATGAAAACCCCTATTTTGGGTTGTTGGTCACAGTTGTGCAAGAGAATCCCAGCACATTATAGGCTTCTGCTGTTGCACTTGGCTGACCTATAGAGACGGAATTAAAATCACTATTGATGAAAACATTATATATTTCAGACACAAAATGAGTCCCCTGTGCTGAAACTGACCTCTTCCCTGAGGAACCAAAGGAAGGAGCAACCAGCTCAGGCAACCTATGAACCACGATAGAGAAGAGTATGCCAAAAATAACTTTATTCAACAGCACTAGATAATATGCACACAACCCATTAAACAAGACATGGAGCTGCCGCCTACCCACCACCACCCCTCATGACCTGCTGGCATTTTGGGAACAGGAATGTATTCTGTACACTATCAAATGAGATCATAAACATAGCCTGCCACAAACCTTGCGATCTAAAATGATGTTCTACTTGCAAGAAATGCCAATGCAAGGATGGATAAATAAGCAAATAGATAAATAAACAAACTAATTAACTTACTTACTTGTGGGCATAACCAGCTTGGACATGATTTGAAATAAGACCCACTCCACAGGATGGAACCCATAGAGAACAGTGCTTGGGTGAGCAATTTCCTGAGATTATACATTCTAGGGACCGATGCTAAAACCAAACAACAACAAAACTAGCACTAAAATGACTCCTGGTGGCATTACACTATAGGCCTAGACCAGAGTCTTGCTCCATGATCATCAGGGAAGCAGATGGGAGCGAATACAGGAACCCACATCCAGACAATGTGCAGAGAGCAAGAACAATCAGCGCTCAGTACAATACATGATGTCTCCATCAAATGCCTCCACTCAGGGCTCAAGGACACTGGAATAGTAAGCAAAAAGAGTGTGAGAGCCAGAGGGGATGGAGGACACCAAGAAAACCAAGCTCACTAAATCAACATTACTAAAGCATTTATAAACTTACAAAGACTTGTTTCACTTTTCATATTTTAGAGTATTTCGTTTTACTGGCAATTATAAAAACTACTCCCTATATAAACGGTCTTGTTTTTCACTTGTAATATGTAAAACGTTTATTCATATAAGGGATATAAAATATGTTGGTTTCTTTTTTTACTTGTATTCATTGCAATCATTCACTTAAAAAACAAAACGTAATCACGGTCTAACTTTTATACTGCTTCAAAGATTCGGCTGGGGTATATAAACTAAAGATATAGGAGATGAGAGACAGAATACATTAGGCAAGATGCAGAAGGAAAAGTATAGAAGGAAGACACCAAGACAGGTGTAAAAGAAGTCATCAGGGAGCAGAAAAAGAGAAACATCGCAATAGAAGAACAGAACACAAAGAGTAGAGCAGAACAAGGCAAACAAGGCCAGGCGGCGGTGGCACACACCTTTAGTCCCAGGACTCGGGATTTTTTTTATATTTTCTTATTCCTTCTTTTTACACTATATGTCATTTGTTTATATTATAGTTTTCAGTTAAGTTCTTTAATGGAACTTCTGATTATATAACAACACAGTCTCTGTGTCTATATCTGTTTAATTTGGCTTTTCCAGAACTCTTTGATTTTTGCTTTTTTGTTTTGTCTTATTATGTTAGCTTTGGTTTTATATCATTATATTATTATTATATCATATCTTACCTTGTGATACATATCAAATTTATTATACCATATTATTATATTATGTTTTATCATTATTCCCTAGAAATCTGCTTAATTTCTAATGAGAGACTTCAAGCAGGTGAATTTGGACGTGAAAGGAGGTGGGAAGAAACTGAGTACTAGAGGTAGGAAAAATGTAATCAAAATATAACAGGAAAAAAACTTTTCAATAAAAGGAAAAATAATAAACATAACACTATTTTAAAACACCTATTTTTCTGAATCTCCACTATAAACCACTCAGACTCTGGGGTAAAGGTTAGAGGGATCCTCCTTCTCTAATACAGTGGAACAAAGCAAAAGAATCAGGGGACAGTTCAGTTTCAGCATAAGATGGAACAGCTGATGCACATCATTTGTTCAACACTTCAAAATAAGCATTTCTTATAACAAAATCCAACAGCCACAGTGATCTCCAGTGAAGCCTGGTTAGAGGACGAAGCACTACATACAAAACTGGGAACAGAAAGGAGAAAATAATGATCTTTGGAGTGGTCACCTTGTCATGGAGCATCAGTACAGGCGAATGAAGTCAGCATCACTATGCTAAGATAAATGATGTAGATGTCCACAAATAAACACATGAGAACTGCTGGGATAGTGACTTTCCCAGAAAGAAACCAAACATAATGTGAACATATCTGTAAACACCATCAGCTTTATGCTAAGTACAGAATACATACATCTGCCATAGTCTAGACTTGCAAATGTTTATATACTTATCTTGGGATCCAGGAGAGTATACCACTTATAATTCTACTTAATCATAAATATATGAACTATGCTAGGAATGCATTCCATATATCTGAATGTACATTTTCATATGCCAGTGAAGCAACAGATCTCTCAGATGGAATTTATGCGATATGTTTACATTTCCTTTTGATATGAGGCCATGAGCTGGTCTCTGTAGGAACTGGGCATTAGACACTTAAGAAAATGTTCAATATCCTTAGTCATCAGAGAAATGTAAATCAAAACAACTCTAAGATTCCATCTTACACTTGTAAGAATGGCCAAAATCAAAAACACTGATGACAACTTATGCTGGAGAGGTTGTAGGGTAAAGGGAACACTTCTGCATTGCTGGTGGGAATGCAAGCTGGTACAACCCCTTTGGATGTCGGTGTGGCAATTTCTCAGAAAATTAGGAAACAACCTTCCTCAAGACCCAGTATTACCACTTTTGTGTATATATCCAAAGGATGCTCAATCATGCCACAAGGACATGTGCTCAACTATGTTCATAGCAGCATTGTTTGTCATAGCCAGAACCTGGAAACAACCTAAATGCTCCTCAATCGAAAAATGGATAAGAAAAAATGTGATACATTTACACAATGGAGTATTACACAGCAGAAAAAAATAACGACAGCTTGAATTTTGCAAGAAAATGGATGGACTCTCCAAGGCCAGCTGGACTGGGACTGAATAAGCATGGGTTGAAACTGGACTCTCTGAACATGGCGGACAATAAAGGCTGATGAGAAGCCAAGGACAATGGCACTAGGTTTCGATCCTAATACATGAACTGGCTTTGTGGGAGCTTAGCCTGTTTGGATGCTCACCTTCCTGGACCTAGATAGAAGTGGGAGGACCTTTGTCTTCCTGTAGGGCAGGGAATTTGGACTGCTCTTCAGTATCGAGAGGGAGGGGGAATGGAGTGGGGGGAAGAGAAGAGGAGTGGGGATGGGGGGGAGCAGGGGGAGGGGGCAATATGTGGGAGGGGGGGAAGGAAATGGGAAACGGGGAGCAGTTGGAAATTTTAATTAAAAAAGAATAAAAAAAAAAAAGAAAATGGATGGAGCTAGAAAACATTATTTTGAGTGAGGTAACCCAGACACAGAAAGACAATTATCACATGTACTCACTCATAGGTGGTTTTTAAACATAAAGCAAAGAAAGCCAGCCTACAAACCACAATCCCAGAGAACTTAGCCAAAAATGTGGACACTAAGAGAGACTTAGATAGATCTAATCTACATGGGAAGTAGAAAGTAGAAAAAGACAAATCACCTGAGTAAATTGGGAGCATGGGGACCTTGGGGGAGGATTGAAGGAGGGAGGGAAGACGCAGGGAGGGAAGCAGAGAAAAATGTAGAGCTCAATAAATATCAATAAAAAAAGTAGAAGCCGTGCTTAACTCTATTTGTTTTTTCTGTCTGGAATAACTTTCCAAGCTCTCTCAGGCTTTTAAGTGGATTTGGTAAGCCCCACATTGGCACACCATTCTGTTGCCTGAGGTCTCTGTCCTGCCCAGTTCCCGCGTCATTAAGTCCCAAAGAAATCAAACAGAGGTCTATATTAGTTATATCCTGATTGACCCATTAGCTCAGGCTTCTTATTAACTCTTATAACTTATGTTAGCCCATTATTCTTGTCTATGCTAGCCACTTGGCTCGGTACCTTATTCAGCAAGGCAGTCACATCTTACTTCTTCTGTGGCTGGGTCACGATTGCAGACTAGGACTTCCTTCTTCCCAGAATTCTGCTGTTCTCATTGACCCACCTCTACTTCCTTTCTGGCCGACCCGCCTATACTTCCTGCCTGGCTACTGGCCAATCAATGTTACTTTAAAATATAGTTGACAGAATACAGACCATTTTCCCACACCAAGACGACATGGAAAATTGTGCCCAAATAACTTAGAATGAGGTTTTGGAAACATATTCAGGAGTCTTCCACAATACCTATACATGTTTGCAAGGTGCACAGAGATGTTTTTTATTTGTATCTACTCCTGGTGATCAATTCAGGGAGCAGCAAGTATGACTCTAAGTTTATCAGATTTTTCTTTTCTTCCTTGTTTTCACAATTCCCGTTTATACATACATTGTTTATACCATATAAGCATTGCCCGTTTATACATACATTGTTTATACCATATAAACAATGCCCATTTATACATACATTGTTTATACCATATAAACATTGCCCATTTATACATACATTGTTTATACCATATATCCATGTGTGTGTTCAATATCCGTGTCATATTAGCAGGAAGATTTCATAGCATCCACCCTCCTTCCCGCCTCATATTTTATCTTCAACATCTTGTCAATGAAGATACCATTTCTTTATTACATTTATTTAATGCTTTAGAGATTAATCCAATGAGGCAGCAAAATATGTCACATCAATAATAAATGCAGATTGACCTCTAATTTACTGGTGCATTAAGGATTATTAAGAGCATAAATAACTTTCACTTGGTATCATGTGACCAAGAGAAATCCCAAATATGAACTGTCTACTTCACTCTCCAAATGCCTTCCATCTTCTCCTGCCACATAAGCCTCAGTCTGTGCCCTCCTGAAGACTGTCTAGTGAATCTGTCCTCGCCTGTGTCTGCATCTGTTCCTAACAAAGGGCTTTGCTCTTTCTTTTATTGAGCAGCACAGAAAGCATCAGATAAGGAAGAAATGAGGGATGCTTTTCAGAAATCATCAACAAAATTTCACAAGGGATTGAGTCACCAACTCCAACTAAGCGCACTTGATATGGATGACAGACAATACTACAAATGCCATTGTTTATCAAGTTTGTCTATTTAGCATTTATTATAGCAGAACAGATAATTTAATTATACAGTTGTACACTAACTTTGGTTAGAAAAGTCGATTATCTGGAAAATCCAAGGCAAGTAAAGTTGGTTGTTACATTATGAAGGCACATTAAAAAGGTGTTGTGATATGAGCGGCGGGGCTGCGTCCCCGGCACCCGGCCGCCCACATGGCTAGCTTATGCCCCGAAATAATTACATGGAAACTGTAGTCTTTTAATCATTGTCTGGCCCATTAGTTCCGGCCTCTTATTGGTTAGCTCTTACATACTGATCTAACCCATTTTTAATATTTTGTGTAGTACCACGAGCTGGCTTACCAGGAAAGATCTTAACCTGTGTCTGTCTGGAGTGGGAGAATCATGGCGACTCTCTACTCGGCTTTTTTCTCCCAGCATCCTGTCTGTTTACTCCACCCACCTAAGGGCTGGCCTATAAATGGGCCTAGGCAGTTTTTTTATTATTTAACCAATGAAAGCAACAGATAAAATACAAGAACCACCTCCATCAAAAAGGGGCTGGATATATTAGCTCACCAGATTTCTGGTTATACTACAGATCTATATAAGAAAAACTGAATGATATACTAATAACAACAGAGTCATTGCTCAAGGGAATAGCACAGAGACTCCACATATAAGCCCATACTACTATGGGCAACTTGATATTTTGGCCTAAATACACATGGAAGAATAGAGAACATCTTCAACCAATCTTCTGGTCAACTCAGATGTAGGAGAGAAAAGCCATCAGTGTTATTCCCCTCACACTGATTGTCCCTGACCCAGTACTGATCTTCTGTGTGCTTATACCAATTGTCCTTATTATTGCAAGGTCAGTCATTCTCCTTACTGCCTATATTTGTGTCAAAATCTCCTTTACATGATTGTATCTGTTAATCCACTGCCTGGCCAACCATCCCCCATGGCATCAGAGGCCCCCAGAGGCACAGGCAACAGGTGCACCAATTGAAGCAAGAGATGAGGGACTGGTCTTCTGGCTGGACTACCCTGGTCCCTAGGCCCTAATCCCTGGGGCACTTCCCATGCCCCTCCCCTCCTGCCTCAGCACAAGCAGACCATCAGTAGGTAGGAGTCCTGTGGATAGGCTTCTCCACCACTGCAGTCACCTATTGGACTCTGTAACCTACAAGACCCACTCTGCCCCCTAAACTGACCCAACCCAGCATTCTACCTCTGGCCAATCATCCCCCATGTTCCCAGCATCTGTGGAGGCACAAGCAGCACCTGTACCAATTGGAAGAAGACCCTCCCCATGAACAGCGCCTTCCAACAACATCAGAAGACCCGATGGGCACAAGCACCACCCATGCCAGTTGAAGAACAGGCACAGGCAGAACCTATACCAGTTAAAATAACAGACTCCATAGGCACAGGCAAAATCCACACCAGTTAGAAGAACAGACCCCATATGCACAAGCAAAGCCCACACCAGCCAGAACAACAGGATGATTATTCTAGCTCTAGGCATGCAAACCCTCACAAACTTCAGCTGAAACAACTCTACCCAACCTGACAACCAGCCAATCACCAGAACCCCTAACCATTCAGGGCAAAAGACAACAAAAGAAGCAGACAATAAAGGAACAAAAACCCACCCAGCAAAGAAATCACCTGTACCTACAAGCACCCCATACCCAGATGGGTAGAGGGTAGTGAAGGAACACAGTCAGCAACATAAAGAACAATACGGCACACAGTACCTAATGGTTTGATAACAGCAAGACCTGAACAGCCCAAGGCAGGTGATGCAAAAGAAAACAAGCATAAAAATAACTTTATGAAGATGATACAAGCTCTTAAAGAGGAAACAAAAAATTCCCTTAAATAAATCAAGGAAAACACAAATAAAAAATTGGATGAAATTAATAAATCCAGCCAAGAAAGCCAAGAAAAAGTAACCAAACAAGTGAAGGAAACAGTTCAAGACTTGAAAACTGAAATAGAGGCAATAAAGAAAATACAAACTGAGGGAATTCTGGAAATGTCAACTCTTGGTAAACACACAGGAACTACAAGTGCAAGCATAACCAACAATGCAAGCAATGGAATTGCAGATATGACAGAGGAAATATACTTATCAGTCAGAGAAAACTTTAAATTCCACAAAATCATATCACAAAGGATCCAGGAAATCTGGGACACCATGAAAAGATCAAACCTAAGAATGATAGGGATAGAAGAAGGAGAAGAAGTCCATTTCAAAAGTCAGAAAACATATTCAACAGAACCATAGAAGAAAACTTTCCAAAACTAAAGAAGAACATGCCTATGAAGGTACAAGAAGAGCTTACAGAATACCACATAGATTGGAAAGAAAGAAAGAAAGAAAGAAAGGAAGGAAGGAAGGAAGGAAGGAAGGAAGGAAGGAAGGACATAACCTATGAAGTGCAAGAAACTTGCTAGACCAAAAAAAGTTTACTTGGACACATAATAATCAAAACACTAAACATACAGAATAAAGAATATTAAGAGCATCAAAGGAAAAGGCCAAGTAACATACAAAGGCAGACCTATCGGAATCACACCTGACTTCTCAATGGAAACTCTGAAAGTCAGAAGATCCTGGACTGACATTCTGCAGACCAAAGAGACCATGGATGCAGCCCAGACTACTATGTTCAACAACGTTTTCAATCACCATAGACAAAAAACAAGATAGTCCATGACAAAACTAGATTTAAATATACCTATCCACAAAGTACTAGAAGAAAAATTCAACCCAAGGAAGTTAGTTATACTCTCAAAAACACAGGCAATAGATAATCCCACACCAATAAGACCCAGAGAAGGGAAACATACAATGTCACCACCAACAACAAAACCAAAACTAATAGGAACTAACAATCACTTGATCAATAGTATCTCTTACTATCAATAATCTCAAATTACCTAGAAAAACCACAGACTAACAGAATGGATACAAAAACAGGAGCTGTCCTTGTGTTGTATATAAGAAACAAACCTCAGGCCAGGCGGTGGTGGCGCACGCCTTTAATCCCAGCACTCGGGAGGTAGAGGCAGGTGGATCTCTGGGAGTTCTAGGCCAGCCTGGTCTACAAGGACTAGTTCCAGGACAGGCACCAAAGCTACAGAAAACCCTGTCTCGAAAAACCAAAAAAAAAGAAAAGAAAAGAAAGAAAGAAACCTCAACTTTAAAGACAGACTCCCTCAGAGTTGGGTTGGGAAAAGATTTTCCAATCAAATGGACTGAAGAAGTAAGCTGGTGTAGCTATCCTTATATCTAACAAAACAGATTTCAAACTAAAATTAGTCAAAAGAGATGGAGATGGACAGTTCATATTCATCACAGGAAAAAATCCACCAGGATGAAAACTCAATTCTGAACATTTATGCCACAAATACAAGGGCATGCACATATGTAAAAGAACTATTACTAAAGCTTAAATCACACATCAAAACTTACATATCAATAGTGGGAGACTTCAACACTCCATTCTCACCAAGGGACAGGTCTACCAGAGAGAAAATTAACAGAGAAATAAGGGAACTAACAGACACTATGACTCAAAGGACTTAACTGATATCTCTAGAACATTCCACCCAAACACAAAAGAATATACCTTCTTCTCAGCACCTCATGGAACCTTCTCTAAAACTGACTACACACTTGGTCACAAAGCAAATATGAATAGATACAAAAAAAAAGCTGGAAGTTAAAGTTATAATACAACAACAACACGAGTTACAGACAGGCTACAAACTCATGGAAACTGAATAACACTCAACTGAATCACCACTGAGTCAAGAAAGACATAAAGAATTCAATGAAAATGAATGCACAACATATTCAAATTTGTGGGGCACTATAAAAGCAGTGTGGAGAGGAAAGTTCATAGCGCCAAGGACTACATAGGGGTTCTCGAGAACTCTCACACTAGTGACTTACCAGCACATCTGAAAGGTTTAGACCAAAAGAAAGCAAACTTACGTAGGAGGAGTACATGACAGGAAATAATCAAATTGAGGGGTTAAATCAATAAAATAGAAACAAAGAGAACAATACAAAATCAATAAAACAAGAAGTTCATTCTTTGAGAAAATTAACAAGATATACAACACCTTATCCAAACTAACCAAAAGGCAGAGAGAGAATATCCAAATTGACAAAATCTGAAATGAAAAGGGGCACATGAAAACAGACATTGAGAAAATCCAGAGAATCATCAGGTCATAGTTCAAAAACCAAAAAAATTGTAAAATTTAAAAGAAATTGATAGTTTTCTGGATAGGTATCACACACCAATATTAAATCAAGACTAGTTAAACAATTTAACTACACCTATAACCCCTACGGAAATAGAAGCAGTCACTGAAAGTCTCCCAATCAAAAACACCCCAGGGCCAGATGGTTCCAGTGTAGAATAATACCAGAATGTCAAAAAAGAGCTAATACCAATACTGATAAAATTATTTCACACAATAAAAACAGAAGGAACATTGCCAAACTATTTTTAGGAGGATACAGTTACCTTGACAACCAAACCACATAAAAAAGCAACAAAGAAAGAATTGCAGACCAATCTCTCTCATGAACATTGATGCAAAAATACTCAATAAAATACTGGCAAACCTAATCCAAGGACACAACGAAAAAACTACCATGATTAAGTGGACTTCACCCCAGAGATGCTGGGATGGTTCAACATACAAAAATCTGTAAATGTAATTCATCTTAGGAACAAACTGAAAAGAAAAATACCACATGGTCATCTCATTAGATGCTGAAAAACCCTTTGACAAAATCCAACACCACTTCATAATAAAGGTCTTAGAGAGAGCAGGGATACAAGGAACATACCTAAACATAATAAAGGCAATTTACAGCAAGCTGACAGTCAGCATCAAATTAAATGTAGAGAAATTCAAAGTGATTTCACTAAAATCAGGAAAAGACAAGTATGTCCACTCTCTCTATATTCTATATAGTATGAAAAGTGCTAGTCAGAGCAATAAGACAACAAAAGGGGATATGAATTGGAAAGGAAATTTCAAACTTTTGTTATTTGCAGGTAATATGATAGTATACATAAGTGACCCCAGATATTCTACCAGGGAGCTCCTACAGCTGAAAACACCTTCAGTATTGTAGCAGGATACAAGATTAACTCAAAAAACCTATTTCTGCTGTATATTTCTGTTGTATATTGTATAAATGCACCACATTTTCCTTAACAACATCTTCAATTTTTCAGGAAAATGGATGGAGCTAGAAAACATTATTTTGAGTGAGGTAACCCAGACACAGAAAGACAATTATCACATGTACTCACTCATAGGTGGTTTTTAAACATAAAGCAAAGAAAACCAGCCTACAAACTACAATCCCAGAGAACCTAGACCACAATGAGAACACTAAGAGATTTACATAGATCTAATCTACATGGGAAGTATAAAGTAGAAAAGGACAAGATCTCCTGAGTAAAATGGGAGCATGGGGACCTTGGGGGAGGATTGAAGCGGGGAGGGGAGACACAGGGAGGTGAGCAGAGAAAAATGTAGAGCTCAATAAAAAATTAATTAAAAAAACCTGTTTCATACAAATGATAAACAGATTAAGAAAGAAATAAGAGAAACATCACACTTTATAATAGCCACAAATAATATAGATTATCTTGGGATAACTCTAACCAAATAAGCTAAAGGTCTGTATGACAAGAACTTTAAGTCTTCGAGGGTGAAAGAAATTGAAGAAGATACCAGAAAATGGAAAAAATCTCCCATGCTCGTGGATGGGATCAACATAGTAAAAATGGCAATCCTACCAAAAGCAATCTACAGATTCAATGCAATCCCCATCAAAATCCCAACACAATTCTTCACAGACCTCAGAAGAACAATATTCAACTTCATATGGAAAAAAGAAAATAAAAACAGGATAGCTAAAACAATAAACGAACATCTGGAGGCATCACCATCCCTAACTTCAACCTCTACTACATAGAGTTATATAGACAACTTGGTATTGGCATAAAAACAGACACGCTGATCAATGAAATCAAACTGAAGAGCCTGACATTAATCTACACACCTATGAACACCTGATTTTTGACAAGGAAGCCGAAATTGTACAATGGAAAAAAGAAAGCATCTTCAAGAAATGGTGCTAGTCTGGACTGAAGTCTCACGATCCAAAGGAGGAGCAGAAGGAGAGAGAGCACGAGCAAGGAACTCAGGACCGCGAGGGGTGCACCCACACACTGAGGCAATGGGGATGTTCTATCGGGAACTCACCAAGGCCAGCTGGCCAGGGTCTGAAAAATCATGGGACAAAACCGGTCTCGCTGAACATAACGGACAATGAGGACTACTGAGAACTGAAGAACAATGGCAATGGGTTCTTGATCCTATTGCACGTAATGGTTTTGTGGGAGCCCAGGTAGTTTGGATGCTCACCTTAATAGACCTGGATGGAGGTGGGTGGTCCTTGGACCTCCCACAGGGCAGGGAAACCTGCTTGCTCTTTGGGCTGAGGAGGGAGGAAGACTTGATTGGGGGAGGGGGGGAATGGGAGGTGGTGGGGAAGAGGCAGAAATCTTTAATAATTAAATTAATTAATTAATAAAAAATAAAGAAATGGTGCTAGTATAAACGAATGTCAACACGTAGAAGAATGCAAATAGATCTATATCTATCCCCAGGAACAAAACTCAAGTCCAAGTGGATCAAAGACCTCAACATAAATCCAGTTACACTGAACCTAATAGAAGAGAAAGTGGTAAGTAGCCTTGAACGACTGCACAGGAAACCACCCCCAACCATAACACTGCAGCACAGAAACCGAGAGCAACAGCTTATAAATGGGACCTCCTGAACTTGAGAATCTTCTGTAAGGCAAAGAACACTCACTGTCAATAAGACAGCAGCCTATAGCATAGGAAAATACGTTCACCAAGTTCTGACAGAGGGATGATCTTCAAAATATATAAAGAACTCAAGACCGGGCGGTGATGGCGCACGCCTTTAATCCAAGCACTTGGGAGGCAGAGGCAGGCAGATCTCCGTGAGTTTGAGGCCAGCCTGGTCTACAAGAACTAGTTCCAGGACAGCTAGGACTGTTACACAGAGAAACCCTGTCTTGAAAAGAAAAGGAAGAAAAGAAAAGAAAAGAAAAGAAAAGAAAAGAAAAGAAAAGAAAAGAAAGAAAACGCAAAAAACTAGAGACATCAACACACATCAAATAATCCAATTAAAAAATAGTGTTCAGATGTAAACAAAGAATTGTCAACAGAAGAATCTCAAATGGCCAAAAGACATTTAAGGAATTGTTCAGCATCCTTAGTCATCAGGGAAATGCAAATCAAAATGACTCTGAGATTCCATCTTACACCTGTCAGAATGGTTCAGGGAGCTCACAGACTCTAAACAGGCAGCTGGGGAGCCTGTATGGCACTGACCTAGGCCCTCCCTCTCCATGTGAGTGACAGTTGTGTAGTTTGGTCTGTTTGTGGGGCCCCTAACGATCAGACCACAATCTGTTCCTAGCTCATGAGCTGGATTTTCAGAACCCCTTTCTCATGGCAGGACGCGTTGCTAAGCCTTGATGCTGGAGGCAGCAGCTCGGTCCTGACTCAACTTGATATGCCCGGCTTTGTTGACTCTCCACGGGAGGCCTGACCCTGGCTGGAGTGTATGGGCAGTTAGAGAGGAGGTAAAGGGAATGGGAGGAGAGGGGAGGAAACTGTGGTTGGTATGTAAAATAAATAAAAATTTAAAATTAAAAAAAGTCTTCAGGGGGCTGGAGAGATGGCTCAGTGGTTAAGAGCACTGACTGCTCTTCCAGAGGATCCGGGTTCAATTCCCAGCATCCACATGGCAGCTCACAACTGTCTGAAGATCCACTTGCAGGGGATGTGACACCTTCACACCAATGCACATAAAATAAAATTAAATAAACCATTTTAAAAAAAGTCTTCAAGGGCTGGCAAGATGGCTCAGTGGTTAAGAGCATTAATTGCTCTTCCAGAGGACCCAGGTTCAATTCCCAGCACCCACATGGCAACTCACAGCTGTCTGTAACTCCAGTTCCAGAGAATCTGACATCATTATACCAATGTACATGAAATAAAGTTAAATAAAGTTTTGTTTTTAAAAAAAAAAAAAAGTCTTCAGGGGCTGGAGAGATGGCTCAGAGGTTAAGAGCATTGCCTGCTCTTCCAAAGGTCCTGAGTTCAATTCCCAGCAACCACATGGTGGCTCATAACCATCTGTAATGGGGTCTGGTGCTCTCTTCTGGCCAGCAGGCATATACACAGACAGAATATTGTATACATAATAAATAAATAAATATTTAAAAAAAAAGTCTTCAGTCTCTTGTCTGTTTTGCTTATACTGGTAGGGATTTGAAACAATAACCATCATCTACTACATAAAGAAACACATCCTCTGAGGTCTGAGTGTTGTATTAATCTATAGGTAAAGAGATAGAAATATAGGCAGTAATCAGATACTGTACCCATTTTGCATGCAAATGGATGGAAATAGAAAACACTATCCTGGGTGAGATAACACAGACCCAAAAAGATGAATATGGTATGTACTCACTCATTAGTGGACTCTAACCATAAACCAAGGACATTAAGCCTATAGTTCACAAGCCTAGAAAAGCCAAATAACAAGGTGAACTCAAAGAAAAACATATATAGATCCTCCTGGAAATTGGAAGCAAACAAGATTGCCTGGCAAAAGTTGGGAGCATGAGGGTGGGGATAGGGGTGGGGGTGAGGTTGGGGGAAGGGAAGAGGGGGAGAGGGAAGGGAGAAGGGAAAGAGCTTGGGGGAGTGGGAGGGCAAAGATGGAGGAAGGGTAGATATAGGAGCAGGGAAGAAGATATCCACATTAAGGGAGCCATTTTAGGGTTGGCAAAAAAACTTGGCTCTAGAGGGGATCCCAGGTGTCCACGGGGATGTCCCCAGCTAGGTCCTTGGGCAGCAGAGGAGAGGGTACCTGAACTGTCCTTGCCCCAATATCACACTGATGTTTATCTCGAATATCACCATAGAATCTTTGTCCGACGACTGATGGAGATAGAGACAAAGTCCCTCATCAGAACAACGGACTGAGCTCCCAAGGTCCAGTTGAAGGGCAGAAGGAGGGAGAAGACAAGCAAGGAAGTCAGGACCACGAGGGGTTGGTCCACCCACTGAGACAGTGTGCCTGTTCTAATGGGAGCTCACCAAATCCAGCTGGACCGGGACTGAATGAACATGTGATCAAACCGGACTCTCTGATTGTGGCTAACAATGGGGGCTGACTGAGAAGCCATTGATAAAGGCACTGGGACTTGTTTTTATGGCATGCTCTGGCTTTTTGGGACCTTAGTCTATTTGGATGCACAGCTCCCTAGGCCTGGATGTAGGGGGGAGGGCCTTGGACTTCCCACAGGGCAGGGTTTCCTGCCCTCTCTCAAGCAGGGAGGGGGACTGGGAGGAGGGGGGAAGTGTAAATTTTTGAATGGAAAAATAAAAAAATAAACAAAAAAATATCCAGTAAAAACACACACACACAAAAAAACCCAAAGTAGTAGTAGATTCAGCCCTGGGACCTATGAGCTTCCCAAGTTAGGAGTTTTGGATATATTTTTAGTGCCAGAAATTGGTTTTCCCCTGTGGAGTGAGCCTTAAACCATTCGGAATGTAGCCACTAGCTACACAATATTGCCACTACTGTAGCCATGGGCATAGCTGCCCATACTGGTCATTACTGCCTGCAGTTCTCAGAGGTCACAGCTGGCAAACCTGTTAAGGTTGATGTCCTTTTCAGAAACATTGTTCCATTATATTTCCCAGTGAAAAATCCAGCTTCAGCCTCCCAATTAGGTGAGAATACAGATCCATGCAACTTAACACAGATGTTCTATCAGTTGAGACAATAAAGGAATGGAGAAGCTTGACCAGAACTAAGGACGTACTACAAAGCCTTATAGAAACGTAGAACTGTGCAACTAATAAATGTAACATTTATTGTCAAATCAACTGTCGTGCAATGCTAGGTAATGCTGCCATCAGAAACTGCAGGTGGCTGAATGAAATTCTCAGGACCAGATATAAGACATCTACAATTGTTGCTGATCAGGGACATCACACAGGTCCTCTAACAATACAGGCAAATGCCGTTTCTCTTCATTTCCTACCAGAAGTAGAAGGTAAGACTCTATTGGTGAAGACCTCCCATGTATAAGACAAAGAAAATTCAAGCTGCACATGGTTAGGAATCTTCTGCCTTGCTGTCAAGCTTTCACAGTAACAAAAGTGTTCCTCATGCTGGAGAAAGAGCTTTAGTCTTAGGCGGATACTGACGTGCTGGATGAGAAGCACGAGCAGACCAGCTAGTGTCTCTGCAGTGAGGGCAGTGTTACTCTTTCACACGGTATTTGTGTCATCATAATTTATACACAGTAGCATCTGCTAGATGCAATGACAGCCTCCGTGGCACCAAAATGTGTCAGTGTACAGTGTAAGGCACTTGCTCTTGGGTTACTTTGACCAATGTTGAGCAGACATTTGAATTCTCAACTTCCCTGTCTATGTCTTCCACCTGTCTGTACCTCATAGTGACTGACCTACCTTTAATCTATTAATGACTCTGTGTCAGTCCGAATGCTGTCTGTCTGGATGCTGTGTTTCTGCCTGCAGTCCTGACAAAGAGTTTTCTCTGTACTTATTGAACAGCCTGGAAAACATCACATGGAGAAGGAAGAGGAATAATTTACAGACATCTTTAACAGGCATGCAGCTTTACTGTGATTCAACTGGCCTGGAGCATGTAGACACATAGCAAAACAGACAGACTTACTATCCTATAACCTCAGCTTCCAACACTTATACTTGTGCCACATGGTCTCCTTTGACCTTTTCAACAAATTATAATCAAAACAGACATAATAAACACATGTATATTGGTTTCTTGGAATACTATATAACATAGGATCAAAGTCATACATGAGCTTACACTGTAAAAACTGGTTATATTGGAAATTCAAAGCAAGTAAATTTGTTTGCCACATAGTTTTCCTCTCTTTCATTACTATTTGTTATCGTAATGTTTAATAAGCAAAAACATCACTTAAATTTTGACACACCTGGGAATAAATATTGCTACCCATCTTATTTTAAATTGTTTTTATTGAGCTGTATATTTTTCTTCTCTTCGCTCCCTTTCTCTCCCCTCCCCTTCCACCCTCTCCCATGGTCCCCACGTTCACAGTTTACTCAGGAGATCTTGTCTTTTTCTACTTTCCATGTAGATTAGCTCCATGTGTGTCTCTCTCAGGGTCCTCTTTGTTGTCTAGGTTCTCTGCGATTGTGGACTGTAGGCAGGTTTTTCTTTGCTTTATGTCTAAAAGCCACTTATGAGTGAGTACATATGATATTTGTCATTCTGAGTCTGGGTTACCACACTCAGTATGATGTTTTCTAGATTTGCCTGCAAATTTCAAGATGTCTAATCTGCATGGGAAGGGGAAGTAGACAAGATCCCCCGAATAAACTGGGATCATGGGGGAAGGTGAAGGGGAGTGGAGAAAGGATGAGGGAAGGGGGGGGAGAACATGAGGGAAGGGAAAGTTGAGATGGGGCAAGGTCAGAGAGGCAGACCAAGGGAAAAGGTACCTTGATAGAGGGCACCTTATGGGACTTGTGAGAAACCTGGCACTAGGGAAGTTCCCAGGAATTCACAAAGATGACCCCAGCTAAGAATCTATGCCATAGTGGAGAGGGTGCATGACCTGGCCTTGCCCTGTAATCAGACTGATGACTACATTAACTGTCACCATAGATCCTTCATCCAGCAACTGATGGAAGCAGACGTAGAGATCCACGGCACTGGACCCAGCTTCTGGAGTCCAGTAGTAGAAAGAGAGGAGTGATAATATGAGCAAAGGGGTCAAGACCATGATGGGGAAACCCATAAAAACAGCTGGCCCACATTAATGGGAGTTCACTGACTCTGGACTGACAGCTGGGGAACCTGCATAGGATCGACATAGGACCTCTGAATGTGGGTGACAGTTGTGTGGCTTGGGAAATCTGTGGAGCCACTGGTGGTGAACTGGCTTTCTGGAGCCCATTCCATATGGAGGGATACCTTGCTCAGCCTACATACATGGGAGGAGGACTTTTGTACTTAAGTGATGTGAAAGAATTTGCTGACTCTCCATGCAAATGATCATTCTCTTTGAGGAATGGATGGGGTGGGGTGGGGGAAAGTGGAGGGAGCTGGAGGAGGAGAGGGAGAAGAAACTTGGATTGCTATGTATGTTAAATAATAAAAGATTTTTTAAAAAAAATAAAATAACATATTTTTGGTTAATTGGAAAAAAAAAGAACGCAATGTCTCTATACAGTACATGACTGCAGAAAACATATATATATATAATATATTACATATATATAATATATATATATATATATATGTCTACTCTACAATAAAAGGAGCACATAACTGAAAAATCTTGTCAGAAACTGGTGGAAAAGGGTTAAATCAACAAATGCATGAAGCTGAGGGAGAGGAGGGTGGTCAAATAGGTCAAGTGGACAAACTGAACCCAAAGGACAGTGGCACCCTAGAGGAGTCAGTCAAGGGTACAGAGTGCTGTGTTCCGCTGTGTTCCTAAGGAGTGGGGGCCGCCCTCACTGCTCTCTCCTGATGATACTGACAGCACCTCATTTGCCCGCCATGCCTGTGGCAGATCAGACAGTGCTGTCGAGCAAACAGACATCAGAAAAGAATCTTTCAGTTGCCACCACCAACAGTCCAACTTGGGATGGGTGTGGCCCACAGGTGACTCTCTCCTCCTGCTACTATGGAAACCAATTGTTCCTCAACTATGGGTTATGCTAGTTGGACTTTTAGTAGCAGCTGCAAAAATTCCCACAATTCCATTGTTCTTAACACATGAAGAAAGCTCCATGTATATGTGTGCCCTCTTGACTATCCACTCATCTGTTGATGGATGTCTATACTTTGAGCTTAAATTCACATTTCAAACAAAGCAAGATTATTCACAGTTTCAAGGTTATCCTTCTATCCACACAAGACTAAACCTTCTCCTCCAGCTTCCACCATCTTGCTTAGGCAAGGAGAAACAATTCTTGCCTCTCTTCTAGATGGCTGCCATCAGCACACACATGTGAAGATCCAACTTTCAACCTCACATCTGAATTTCAACTGAAATTCACATTGTAATAAAATCTAAGCTTAAAACTTAACAAAGTGACATGATTCACAACAGCAAGGGAACGGAACTGGTGTAGATGTCCATCAACTGCGGAAAGGACAATAAAAGTAAGGTGCAACACGGTGGCAAAGCCTTAATTCTAGCACTACAGAGGCTGAAAGAGGCAGATCTCTGTGAGTTCAAGGCCACTTTGGTCTACCTAGCAAGTTCCAGGACGAGGGATATAAAGTGAAACCCTGCATCAAAAAAGCAAATAAATAAATAATAAAAGAATAAATCAGCAGCATGAAAAACACAACAGATTTTACTCAGCTGTAAAGAAAAAGGATATCGGGCTGGAGAGATGGCTCAGCGGTTAAGAGCATTGCCTGCTCTTCCAAAGGTCCTGAGTTCAATTCCCAGCAACCACATGGTGGCTCACAACCATCTGGTGCCCTCTTCTGGCCTGCAGACATACACACAGACAGAATATTGTATACATAATAAATAAATAAATATTAAAAAAAAGAAAAAGGAAATCGGGAAATGTGCAGAAAAATCACTATCACTCCAGACAAAATTAAGCAAAGTAACTCAAACTGAGACAAACAAAATTCACCTGTGCCGTGCATAGAGCACAAGAGCCATGTGTGCATTAGTGAGGCTCAGTGTGCACAGAGGCTATGACACTAGAAAAGAAATCCCAACAGGGAGAAGAAGCATGGAGGCATCAGGGAGGGCAGAGGCCACCTGTGGCGCGACAGCAGAAAGATGGCCATTGGGGGAGAGGGCACATTCAGGGCTTGGGGCAACGACAGAAGGAAGCTGAGCAGAAGCAAGACATTTTGTTTGAAATGGCAAAATGAAACTATGCTAATTTAAATTGTTAAACCCAAAAATATTAAAATTTTAAAACTAACCAAAGCTGTAGTAAAGCATTTGGCCATTAATGCCCAGAGTTCTGAGCTCTGTCCCCAGCACCATAGAAACCAAGGGTGGAGGTGCACTCGGCAATCTCAGCACTGGAGAAGTCGAGACAGGAGAATCAGGAGCTCAAGGCTACACTCTATCAGACTTTGCATCAACAAGGTCAGAGGACATTCTGCCTCAACCTGACCACTACCTAAGACACAAGGGCTCTGGGCCAACCATGGGTATTTTGGGTTTTGAACATTCCGTCCAGCCTTACAGGGGTACAGTTGTCCAGATTGCCATGAGCAGACTACTCAAATTCAAACCCCAGTGTGATAGCAAATGCCTGAAATCCTTTCACTTGGGAAGCTGAGGCAGGAGAATCACAAGTTCCAGGCCAGTGCAGGTTATAGCAAAAGACTCAAGTCAAAAAAAAAATGGACTAGAACACTAGGTGACCTTCCAGAAGAGACCCACGTTTGATTCGATTCCTAGCACCCATGTGGTAGTTCACAACCATTCGTAACTCCAGCCCCAGGAGATCTGACGCCATCTTCTGGCCTCCATGAGAACCAAGCATAAACAGACATAGACATAGACATACACAAAACACGAATACACATAAATGTTTCTAAAAGATGTCTGGAAGACGACTCAGTTGAAATATTTATTAGCCTGCAGACCTGAGTTCCATCCCCAGAACGCACGTAAAAAAAAGCCAGGCATGACAGCACACTTGTCATCCCAGACACTTGAGTTCAGGCCTCTATCTGAGGAATGACACCACACCCAAAGTTGTCCTCTGGCCTCCATTCATGCACGCACACACATCCAGCACACACACAAATTAGTTAACCCCCGTGACAGGCCTAGAATCCCAGAACTGAGACGTTAAGGAAGCCTATTGAGAGAGTTCAAGGCCAGCACAAACTAAACAGTGAATTCTGGGTCCACATGGGCTACGGAATGATACTCTGAATCAAAAAAGAGAGATCTAGATATAGATAGATCTCAGCTCAGATATGTGGTCTATGTACCTTAACTTCTACCACCTGTAAAAATGAACACAGTCAATGGAAATAGCCCTACTGCCTAGCAACTGGAAAATGAATAAACAAGAGGTGGTTAGCCCACACAATGGGCTATTGCTGAGCTATAAAACAGAACAAAGCAGTGGCACACACTGTAGCTCGATGGCCATGGAAAGCACTGTCTTCAAGAAAAGGCCAACCACAAATATCAAATACACAGCCACCTGCAGCCCCTCACTCTGATATTCCCAGAACTTGGAAACGTGAAGAAAAGGGGACTTCTCCAGCTTTCCAAGCACAGATTACAGTGAGTCCAAACCACTTGGACATACAGTGTGTAACTGTATCTAAAGAGAAAACGAAAAAGCAAAACATCACTTCAGGTGTGGTTCTGCGTGTCTTTAATCCCAGCACTCAGGAGACAGAAGCAAGAGGAATCAGAAGTTTAAGTAACCTTCAGCTACACAGTGATTCAAAGCCGGCCTGTGATATGAAATCCTTTCAAAAAACATTAGAACCAGAAATATGCTTCATCAGGGAAAGGTGCTTGCCTCCAAGCCTGGCAACCTGAGTTTGACTCTTAGGATCCAAATAGTGGAAAAGGAAAACCAACTCTTGCAAGCTGTCCTTTGACTTCCACACAGCCACCATGGCATGAAGCAAACAGTCACACACACACAAACGCACAATAAATAAATGTAAGGAATGAATAGGCAGAGAAACACCTGGGGCAGGTGGGCAACTGGCTCATGTATTTGTGTGAAAACTCCAGATCAGGGAGATCCACGGAGACAGAACGTGATTAGCTAGCTGGTGCTGGGGGGAGGACGGGAGGAGTCGGGGGGAAACTGCCAATGGGTACAGGATTTCTTAACTTACACTGCGGTGGTGGTGGTGGCTGTTGTGTTGTTGAGAGGCGTGATGTATAAACCCTAGTCTAAACTCATAGCTGTGATTCTCCAGCCTCATCTTCCCCTTTGCTGGGATCTACATGAATGTACCACCAAGTCCCATGGGATTGGGGTTTCCTTGGGGTGATGAAAATCTCTCAGAACTAGACCACACAACACTGTGACTACGCCAAAGGCCACTGGACTGTGAGCTTTGAGATGGTTAATGGTTAATTTTTAGTTATGTGAATTTTCCTCTTTGTCAGAGAGAAGGAAAAAGTGGTCAGGATTGGACAAGGATACTCAACAGTCTTCCCTGCCCTCCCCTATCCTCACCATTTTCCCACACAAGGCCCTGGCACACCACTTCCTGGCTACCTTGACACCACTTAGGGTATACTAAGCCTTCACTGACCACATGCCCAAACCCGTGCCCACACAGACATCAGCATCTATATGGTCTATACCTGAAGGTTCCCACCCCATGTCCAAGTCCATGACTGGGGTGGGAATGGCATTCCAGTTGCCTGGAAACCCTTCCCATGTATCAAAGCAGGGCCACCCTTTCCCATAAGTACAACAGTCAGAGTAAAGGGGGGAAATGTGGCTAGAGACGTGGCTCAGTTAGGAGAGTCTGCATAAACAAAATGTAGTCTGTATTGGAACCTGAGGTAATCCCTCTGCCTCAACTCACTCTTGTAATCTCACCATTTATAATACCTGGCATTACAGGAATGAGCAATGCATACACCTGGCATACACAAAGCCTTAGGTTCCGTCCGCAATAAAAATCAAGGAATGGTAGTACATGTCTATAATCCTAGCATGGGGGAAAGGGAGGCAAGCAGAAACAATAGTTCAAAGTTCAAGACCAGTATGGCTTACAAGAGACCCTGTGACAAAGTGAGACGCCCTGACTGGACAGCCTGTGCTTTACACCTTCTTACACAAAGTCGTTCAGTTCAGTAGGTGCATGAAGGGGCCCAACTCTCACATACAGACAAAAGATGTCCCCACATGGGGACACAAAGCCAGCCTAGCCCAGAGGATGGCAGCTGAAGTCACCTGGGACACCCACATATTGCGAAACCACAGTGAGTCAGAACAACATGCTGGGCCAGATGTGGTGGATCACAGCAGTAACCCTAACACTGGGGAAACTGAGCCTGATCGGTCGGAGTTTGAGGCTAGCCTCTACTACACAGTGACACTCTTGAAATGAGATACACAAATACCATAGCAGGTTGTTTGGAACCACCGAGTATCAGGTGGTTTGCTTCAATGAGAACCCAAATACTCTAGATAACTCTAGATCCCACATGTCTGCACAGGTAACAGGGGACTGTACAGCCCTGCATGGTCCCTGACACCATGCTGGCCAATTGTGACCTGTGGCTGACAGGCACAGCGCACAGCGAAAGGTAAAAAGAAATTCTCTCTCCCTAAACTAGCCTAAAAGTAAAAAATCATCTTCTAATTTCAGAAAGAAATAGACAGACAGACAGATGGATGATAACAGGATCTCACTATGTGGTTCAAGCTGGCCTGAAGTTCAAATTATTCCTGCCTGAAACCTGAAGTTACAGAAGTGCTTTTCTCCCAGCTAGAAAGGGCCTACTGTGGCGGGCTCTCTCTCTCTCTCTCTCTCTCTCTCTCTCTCTCTCTCTCTCTCTCTCTCTCTCTCTCTCTCTCTCTCTCTCTCTCTCTCCCCAACACTCAGTTGGTAAAACTAGGGGACTCAAGTGTTAGTCCCCAGGGCCAAGGAAAGCTCTCCCCCACCTCCCTCCAAGAGGCTCTGCCATCAGTCAGTGCACCCCATCCTGGCTGAAGCATCAACTGCTCTTTCAAACACAGTCCCAACCCTCTGCCCAGATCCAGACTCTGCTTCCTCCTCCTTCCCCTGTAAAGGACTGGGAGGGAGAGCAGAGTCTCAGAGCCAAAGCAGTTCCTACCTTCAGCCTTCCTGGAGCACACTCACACCCCCTCCCTCTGCACCCAGGCACCAGGCACCAGAGCTCCAGGAGTTCTTTTCATTGAGATTTGTATGCATGTGCTGGGCTGGGTGGGAACTCAAGAGGGAAAGAGAGGGACGGAGGGACAGAGGCAGGGAGTCTAACTGTATGTACAGGTGCATATGTGCAAGTGTAAATGCATACACACGTATACTGAAGCCTGAGGTTAAAGAGTTTGTGAATGGGGAGTGTGCATGTATGTCTGTGTGTGGGCACACACTGGGGAGTCCACATGCACATTTATGCATGCATGTGCATGTGGACATCTGAGGTTGAGGACAGGAATCATCCTGGATTATTCTTCTATCATAGTCAATGAGGCAGGATCTACTAGCCTGCTTGCTCTGGAGATCCTGCCCTGGCTTCTTGAGGCTAAAATTACAGGCAGGGCAACACTCAGCCATCATTTATATGATTTCAGGATCCAAACTATGTTCCCACGCTTGTGGAACAAGTGCTTTAAACACTGAGGCCTATCCCAAGCTCCTCCCCCTTGTCTTCAGACATGGTTTCTCACTGAATACAAGCTCTCAGGGTGAACTGTCTGGCCAGCAAGTCTCTGGCGTCCTCCTATCCTCATACCCACCTTCAGCAATAAGATCACAGGCACACCCAGCTTTCTACATAGGTATTGGGGATCTGGACTCAGGTGCTCCTGCTTGCACAGCCTCAGAACTCTGATACTCATCATGAGACCTCAGGTTAAAAAGAGCCACCATATATACCAGAGAGGTAGCTCCTCTGCCAGTAGGGGGTCTCCAACAGTCCCCACCATTTCACCAGGACTTTAAGAGCTAAGAGTCTGAGAAGAGCTATGCCTTGTTATTAAGAAGTCAAGTTGTATGTGAATTCCATTTTCTTGTTTTCTGTTTGTTCATGCTCAGACATCTGGAATCTGAGGAAGAGAGGAAACAAAGCCTCCCTGTGTAGCCCAGACATTCCTTGAACTCCACATCTGCACACCTTAACCTCCCCAGAGCTAGGATTACAGGTATGGACCGTCGAGCCTATTACATCTAATTCTCCTACCTCCCCTGCCCAAGTGCTCAGATTGGGGTCTTACAAAACCAGGGAATGGCCAAGTTCAAACCAGGATCGCCCAGCTTCCACGTCACAGGAGAGGCAGCCATGACAGAGAAGAGACTACCTCGCTCTCCTCTTCTTCCATTAAGCCCACTGTTAACACAGGTGGACTCAACACCCAGCTCCACTTTATGTAGGAGGCAGAGTAGTAGAGAACATGTCTAGAACACAGCCCCATGTTCTCTTGGCTGAAGGCTCCCTCTTAGTAAAGGGGGATCCCAAAGAGACCCCAGGCTGCCCAGGCCAAGGGAAACAGAGGCTAGAGGCAAGTAGAGGAGGTAAAGAAACTTTAATCACCACCCATCAACGTGAGCAGCAGGAGTGTCTAAGCCAGGGTGGCCCCACTTCTTGGGAGCATCCTGGGGCCGGCCCTCAGTCCTGGCTATGGCAATTCTCCATCCAAGCGCCCCACATACAAGTGGAATATCTGAGGACCCCAAGTCTCTAGAACCATGTGTGTAGGAGCTTAAAACCAAAGTCTCTGTGGCCAAGAGCCCAGGTCTCAAGAAGCCAGCAGCTGCCTGCGTGTCCCACTGTGGCTTTCCCCAGTCTGACTGCACTCAGGGCCAGGTGGTGACCACGTGTCCTCAGATCAGTGAGGTTTTCCTTTCTGACAGCAGCAGAGACTCCTTCACAGCCACCAACAGCCCTGGCGGGGACAGGCAACCCTGACCTCGGAGTCGTAACAATATGAGGAGGGTGGCAGAAACCAGGACGGCACTCAACACCCCTGTGGGGGACAGACAGATGGTCAGAGGTGGGGCAAGGAGGGTAGAAGCTATCAACGCTAATCCGTGGGCAGTCTACTGTGTGCCCCCTCCAATCATCCCAAGCTCCTCACGTGGGAAGGCCTATCTTACCAGCAGCTGCAATAACCCCATAGGCATTTGGGTTTCGGGAAGGGTCCCCAGCAGAGGCAACTGTTGCATTCCTGAGAGAGGTCTCATTCTCCAGGGTCACAGGAGTCCTTGTAGCTGTGGTGTTACTCTCCGGGGAGATCTTGTCAGTTTCTGTGTTGGTGTCTGCAATACGCCCAGGCATGGGTAGTTGAGAGGCTTAGCAGTGGGGTACATTAGGGTTCCAGGTGCCAACTCTTAGAAGTCATCCTGATGGAAGACTGAGCAGAGCTGGCAGGGAAGCTCTACTCCTCATGTCTTGTCCTCCACAAGCATGAGGTCCTGGGAGGATGTTCACATCCTCAGTCTAGTCACACATGCGAAGGTACCAAATGCCCTTCAGTCACTGCCAGCCCTCCCCACCCACACAGATACACCGAGACCCAGGGCACATACCACAGCTGAGCTCATCACTGGAGTCAGGACAGTCTGGGTGGCCATCACAGCGCCATGTGTGTGGGATACAGACATCACCCAGAATGCAACGTAGTTTGCCCTCCTGACAGGGCTGGAGGATGCAGTTGAGAAGATTCTTGTCAGAGTCAGCAGGGCAACCACTGATGTCATCACAGGAACAAGGACGGGTAGCCAGTGGTTGGCACTGCCCTTTCTGAGCACATGGCTCAATCCCTGAAACATATAGTCAATCAGGTTCCAAACATCCATGCAAGAAAGCCTAGTATAACAGGCATGGTGGCACATACCTTTAATCCCAGAACACAGGAGGCAGAGGAAGGTAAGTCTCTGTCTGAGTCTAAGGCCAGTCTAATCTACCTAGTGAATTCTAGGACAATCAGACTATGTAGAGAAACCCTGCCACACACACAACAACAACAAAAGGAAGCATTGTACTTGAGTTGCCCAATTCATTCTAAATCTCAGCTTCTAAAAGTGGCTGACTGAGCTGGGAGTGGTGTCTCACCACTTTATCAGGAGGTAGAGCAGGTGGATCTCTTAGGAGTTTGAAGCCAGCCTGGTCTACATAAAGAATTTCAGGCCAGCCAAGGAGATATAAAATAACGTTTCCTCAGGGCTGAGTATATAACTCAGGGGGTAAGTGCTCACTGCACAAGCATGTGGGCTGAGTTTGACCCCAGCCCTCATCAGGGTCCATCCCTAACCACAATGCAAAGAGGGCAGAGACAGGTGGATCCTGGGTACTCGAGTCAGTCAGTCCAGCTGAAACCAGAAGTCCCAATCTTAGTAAAAGATGGTCTCCAAGAGTAAGGTGGAGAGCAACAGAGGAAGACACCCAAGTCAATCTCTGCTCCACACACACACACTGGCAAACACACCTGCACACACATGTGCCAGACACACACTAAATAAAAAACAGCTGATCCTGTGTACAGTCTCTGCCTGCTGCCCGTACCAACCCCACCTTCCAATACCTCGTCTTCCTAGTTTCCTCCCTTATTTGCTCAGTCTCTCTCCACGCTTGCCTTAAACCCCAGCTCTTTTGTTGTTGTTACTGTTGTTTTTATTTTTAATTTCAGACAAGGTCTCACTAAGTAGCTCTGGTTGTCCTGGAACTCTCTGTGCAACAGCTGGCCTCAAACTTACAGACACCTACCTGCCTTTGCCTCCAGTCCAGATCTGTAGACTCCACTTTGCCCTGCTTGGCCAGTCCCACTCACCCAGTCCTATAACCATAGCCGTTTCATAATCCCTACCCCCAGAACTGGCACCAGTCCAAACTTTCCTTCTGAAACCCCTTTCCAGGGAAGATCACTTACTACACTCCTCCTCGTCACTGCCATCAGAGCAGTCTGGGTCCCCATCGCAGCGCCAGGAGAGGGGCACACAGTAGCCACTTGTAATACACTGGAAGTTGTCTGTCGGGCACGAGTCAGCTCTGGAGCCTGAGAGATGAAGACAAATGGGATTCCAAAACTAGAACACCCTCCGAGAGAATGGGTAGAGCTGCAATCAGCTGGAGACAAGCTATGTCCCAGAGTTCAGAAACTGTATTGGCAGTCAACCTCTGCAGAGCACCGTGTATGTGGTGTTTGGCCCCGGGAAGTTCATGCATGCTGCTAGGTAGACAGTCTATCAAAAGTCTATGGGTACACAGAGCTGGTGACAAGTCAGGACTCAAACCCTGGTCTCACTGACCCTTGAGAATTTGCTAGGTTCCAAATGGCCAGTCTACACAGGAGATCTCCAAACTCATGTTTAAACACTTGAGAGAGGAGCCGTTCCCCAAAGTGCTCTACAAGAGGCTCAGGATTCAGATCAGTGGGACCTGTTCTAACCCACCTGCTTAGCAAAGGGGAGACTGAGACCCTGGATAGAACACCTGCTCAAAAGCCGGGTGTGGAAGTGTATGCCTGTAATCTCAGCACTCGGGAGTTTGGAAACAGGAGGATCCTGAGTTCGAGGACAGTCAGGGTCACACAGGAAGATCCTGCCTTAAAACAAGACAACATGACTAGTCACCAAGTCCTGTTGCCTCATCACCTAAGTTCTTCCCAGGTCAAAACACTGTGTGACCCAAACATGCCACTGCTAAACTGGACCCCTAGCACCTAACCCCCACTAGGAGAGAACACTGGAGGGCTCTCAGGTGCCCACTCTTATCACCCAGCACCCCTGGCACCCTGGCCCTCTCACAACCACAGCTAAATCCCTTCCCTCTCCACCCTGGCCTCCTCCTCAGTTCATCTAAGAGACTTGGCTAATTCATCACAGGGCCTTTGCATGTGTCTCCCTCCGCCTAACGGCTCTTTCTTCCCTTCTTCCACTCTGTATTAAGGGAGGGGATATCTAGACCCTTTTCATGTCAGGCAAACATTCTACCACTGAGCTACTCCCGACCCCATCCTTCCACTCTACACCCGTGATTCTTCTGAAGCCTTCAGATGTCTGCTTACATCTGGGGCAGTGTCTCATGCACCTCAGGAAGCTCTGCCTCTCACAAATAACAAAAGCCCCTAACTACTAACATCCATCCTCCTGTTGACTAGGTCAGAGACATGGCCTCATGATCCTACCCAGGTCAGCGCCTGACAGTGTGTGGACAAAAGGTCATGTGAGGGTCCACAAAGAGTCCAGATGAACTATAAGCCTTTCCTGGACTCTGAACGGGAGTCAGGGCTGTTTGCTGATCTAGAGGGCAGGCAGTGAAGGGACTTGAACCAGCAGGAAGGAAGGAAGGAGGGGCCTTTCAGAGCTTCCCACCTCATGTACAGGGCCAGGGCTTCCAAGACCCCTCCTATCCTTTCCCTGCAGTCAAACACAATTACATTCGCTCAAGAACTGAGACAAGCACTGGTGGCCACCTTCCTTTCCTGCCTCAGGCATAGCATTCTCTCCATACCTAACAACTCTCAGTCCTGACAAGTCAGACCTCCTCTCCTTGGCTTTCTGGGTTTCCTTGGAGTGGGCGATTTATCAGACAGAAATCGGGATGATCCAGTGTGTTTCCTCGTCTGTGAAAGAGGAACACTAAGGCCAGGCATAACGGTGCTCACCTGCAACCCCTGCTCCTGAGAAGCTGGGACAAGAGGACTGCTTGAGATACAGACCAACCAAGAGTGGGAGGAGGGGTGGCCCTTTTTAGACCCATACAGCTCTGCCAGATGAAGTGGCCCACACCTATACTCTGTGCGGGGGACTAAGGCAGAAGGCCCAGGCTGCAGTCCAGTTCCTGTTACACAGTGACACCCTGTCTCAAAAGTGACAGCCAATGCCTGCTTTTAATCCCAGCGCTCTAGAGGCAGAGTCAAGTGGATCTCTGGAGTTAAAAGTCCAGCCTGGTCTACATGGCTAGAGTTCCAAGATAGCCAGAGCTACAAGGTGAGACTTTGTCTCAAAAAACCCAAAACAACATAATAAAAACCTAAAGAAAACTACACTCGAAACAGTAAGACCTGTTTTTCTAGGTCCTATAGCCCAAACATCCTGTTCCAGCCCTGGCCAGCTGCCTGATCACGTTTGGGGATCACAAGTGAAATACACTCCAGGACCCTTTCTTCCATTCTGAGGAAGAAATCCATGGAGAAACAGAAGCTCTGGGTGCTCAAAGAACAGCCACAGAACTTGAGGCTCAGGGTCGAGCGTTTCACGAAGGCATGCTGCTGCAGAAAGGCGCCAGGTGACTAGCCCTGAGTGGTAAGAGGTCAAACAAAATCAGAAACCTAAGTCTTTCAGCCCAAGCTGGGCCGAAGGACGACTTGGAGGTGGCACGGGGACAGAGAGGGGAGAAGGGGTACGCTGGGCACGAAATATCAGAAGACAGGAGACACCCACGTGCAGGTCTCCTGAACAGACACATCAGGACCGGTTCTCCCCCACGCTAAA
The DNA here is from genome assembly GCF_950005125.1 of Chionomys nivalis. NCBI lineage: Eukaryota > Metazoa > Chordata > Mammalia > Rodentia > Cricetidae > Chionomys > Chionomys nivalis. The sequence continues at coordinate 1,343,245 of NC_080091.1, read as the reverse complement.
CCCAATCCCGCGTGCTGGAGGAGTGTGAGACGGATGAGCGGCACAGCCAATCGTGAGGCGTTGCAAGCGCGCGGGGGCGGGGCGAAAGCGGTGTAGGGACTGGGGTCACTCACCCGAGACACGGACTTGGGTCGGGGCCGGGGCCGGGGCCGGGACGGCCTCTAGGCCGAGTCCAAGACCCAGCAGTAGCCGCAGCGCCAGGCACAGGGCCGCTGCCCGCCCCACTCCGTCCCGCGCCATCCAACCGCTAGCCGTACTGCTCCAGCAACGGCCGCACGCAGTCTGAGGGATGAGCTCTGACTCTTGCGCACGCGCACATAAAGGCAGGGGGCGTGGCACCTGCGAGCCGGGACCGTAAGTACCATAATACAAAGTAACCAAGAAATACGGATCTTCCTGGCTTTTTCCCAGCAGCAGAGTCTGATGGGTTTGGACACCTGGATCTGTACTCCCAGCTACTCTACAGGCTAAGGAAGAGGATCACAAAATAATGCCAACCTAGGCAATAAAAGGAGCTCCTATCTTGGAATAAAAATCACCCAAAGCAGGTCAAAACTGGGGAATAGTCGAATGCCTAAGTAATCGGTAGGCTCTGGGTTTAATCCCGAGGACTAAGAAAATAACCTCATCAACTTGAAATAATAAATTTCCAGAGTCAAAAATGAACTCACCAATTTTGACCTAAACTTCACACGCAAACTACTGCAAATTTAACTGCCCAATGGTCCTAATGAACATGGCAGCCACACCCTGTGGACACTCCCCAGCAGGGCCCTCCTCCAGCTGCTTTGGTGCCACCTCTGGATTTTATTATTTACTTTATTTCCTTTATTGTCTAATTACCCACTAGAACGCCAGCTGCAGGTAGTTCAGGCTGTGGGCTTGCTGACTGGTGTGCCCTTGATGTCTGGCACACGCAGTGAAGGAATGAACACATGAATGTAGTTACTGACTTCCACCCTGAGCTGTCCCATCCACTTGGATTCCTTCCATCCCAACCTCATTCATTACCTCCAGTTTTCACTTAGGAAAGAGACACTTTAATCTGCCATCCTCGTCCTTGGACAGCAGGGGATGGATAGAGGATTTTCTCAACCCACTTGCATACAGCGGGTGCATTGTCTGTTATCCAGTATGGCTTCTGTGGTGGTAGTGTTCTGTTGTCTGAGATAGGTTCTCAATGCATAATACAGGCTGGCCTGAAACTGGTGATCCTCCTGCCTTGGCCTCCTAAGTATCTGGAATAGTCATGGATCTCATGTGTATTGTACAGCCACACGCAGCTTAGTTTTTTCTTCTTCACATTATGTCTCCCACAGTTCTACCTTCAGAATCTGTGACACTACCTCCCAGCGGGGCTGGGGACAAGTCTCTGTCCCTTAGTGGGCAAGTTTTCCAAAATGTAGCCTTCAAGTCCAGACTTTCACACAAAGGTTCTATTTGCAGATGGAGATAGCCTGTCTCACCACTGTATGACATAAGAGGTTATAACTGCTTTTGGTGTGCACTGTCTCACCGATTTCTGCAGGAAGAGGAAACAATATGCAACGGTGCTCCAATGTAGAAGGATACAAAGAGGATAAATAGGGCAGCCCAGGAAAAGGAGGGGAGCATCATGCGAGATATCTGGGGCTGTGGGCAGATCCTGGATTTGCACAGAATACTGCCTAGAATTCACGGCCAGTTCTCAATGAGCCTAACAGAGTGCTTAGTCTCTCCAAGATGACCTCCCAGAACCACTCAAGGACCAGCCAAAACAGAGATGAAGAGGTGAGGCCATACGGGAACTCCTACAGCCTCAGAGCAGAGACTAAGGCAGGAACATCAGTAACTTCAAAGACACCCTAGGCTACTTGGTAAGTTCCAAGTGGGGACTAAAGATGGAGCTCAGTGACAGAGTATATGGCAAGCATGCACCAACCTCCTGCCTCCCTTCCCAGCATCCTATAAACCAGGAGTAATGGGGCTGGAGAGATGGCTCAGAGGTTAAGAGCACTGACTGCTCTTCCAGAGGTCCTGAGTTCGATTCCCAGCAACCACATGGTGGCTCACAACCATCTATGATAAAATCTGGTGATCTCTTCTGGTGTGCAGACATACATGCAGGCAGAATGATGTATACATAATAAATAAATCTTAAACAAACAAACAAAAAACCAGGGGTGAGGGCACATACTAGTAATCCTAGCACTGAAGGGGCAGAGGCAGGAGGCTCTAAAGTCCCAAGGCTATCCTCAATACAGAGAACTTGAGGCCAGCTTGGGCTACATGAGACCCTGTCTCAAAAAAAAAAAAGAAGTAAATGCCAGGGCTATGCAGGAAAACTGTTTTGAAAAAGAAAGAGAAGAAGAAGAGGAAGAGGAAGGAAGGAAGGAAGGAAGGAAGGAAGGAAGGAAGGAAGGAAGGAAGGAAGGAAGGAAGGAAGGAAGGAAGGAAGGAAGGACCGACCAATATGAACGGCCCCTGGTCCAGGAATGAGCATAAATCATTCAAGACAGTTCCTAGCCCCAGAAAGAACCTAGACCTCTTTCTCACAGAACTCATAAGTGAAATTTCATCAGTCATTAAAATTTTCAATGCCACATATTGCCTGGGGCCTTTAGACGCCCTCTGGTTGCCTTCCCAGTGATCTCTGACATTGTGACCACTGTTCCTCTCCCTTTTCATCTTCTTTCTGAATCTAGCTTGTCCTTTTCCCCAACCAACTCTATCACCTACAATGAAGCCTGCAGCTGTAGCACCTGTAACTCACTCTGGAGCACTGACACCACTTTCTCCCCTTGCTCTCAGCTTCCACAGGGTTGAGGTTTCAGCGCTCTATCACCGCCCTTTCTTACGACAGTATCTGTCTGTTAGTCTGAGACAGGTTCCCAACCTATAACCCAAGCTACCTCAGCCTCCTAAGTGCTGGGGTTACAGTCACGCACCACCACACTCAGCCTCCTGAGTGCTGGGGTTACAGTCACGCACCACCACACTCAGCCTCCTGAGCGCTGGGGTTACAGTCACGCACCACCACACTCAGCCTCCTGAGCGCTGGGGTTACAGTCAGCACCACCACACTCAGCCTCCTGAGTGCTGGGGTTAGAGTCACGCACCACCACACTCAGCCTCCTGAGTGCTGGGGTTACAGTCACGCACCACCACACTCAGCCTCCTGAGTGCTGGGGTTACAGTCACGCACCACCACACTCGGCCCGGTGTTTTGGTCACACGTTTTTATTCTCTACCTCAGGATCTACAGACCTGCTTAAGAGTTACAGGGTCATTCCACAGGACAACAGTGATATTCATCTACTAGCTTACTGAGTACAAAGATTATAGGCATAGACCAACAATACCCACTAAGACCTCATCTTAAAAAGGTAGGCTGCCAGGATGGCTCACAGGTAAAAGTGCTCGCTTCAAAAGGCTGACACCTGCCGGGCGGTGGTGGCGCACGCCTTTAATCCCAGCACTCGGGAGGCAGAGGCAGGCGGATCTCTGTGAGTTCGAGACCAGCCTGGTCTACAAGAGCTAGTTCCAGGATAGGCTCCAAAACCACAGAGAAACCCTGTCTCGAAAAACCAAAAAAAAAAAAAAAAAAGGCTGACACCTGAGTTCCATCCCCAGAACCCAAAAACGACATGCAGTAGCTCAAGTCTATAATCCCATCACTCCTACAGCAGGGTGGGAGGAACAGACAGCAGCACTGCCCAGAAACTCTGCGGCCAACTAGCCTGAATAACACAGCATAATAAAAACAAAACCCTGATGCAACAAAGCAGAAGAAAACCAATTCCCAAAGTTGTCCTCCCACCTCCATACAGGCTGCAGCATGTATTCACACCCTCCACAGACAGTAATAACAGATCAAATCAATAAATACTAAGAAAAGACAGAATGGAAATAATGCGAGCTCTGTATTTGTTATAAATTAGGTCACACTCTTTCCAGAGGAAATCCAAGGCGGAAAAGCAGTCGGATGGTCCTGGGGGACCAAAGTAGCCTTGGGCAGTGTCACAGGTACGGCTGGTCCTTGGACAGCTCCCACCTCTTCATTGGAGGAGCAGGCGTCACTGCCTTCTTCTCAGTGGCTGCCACAGCTGAGCTTTAAGAGAAAAACAAAACTCCAGTTAGAGCTGGGTCTGCAAAGAACACTGGAGGAAGTATTTTTTGTTTATTTGTTGGAGAAGTATTTTTTGTTTATTTGTTGGGTTTTTTCTTAATTTTAATTTTTTATTGAAAATGTATTTTTTTCTATACAATATACAACAGCTTCCTCATCTCCTCCTAGATTCTCTCCACCTCCCCCATCCATGCCTTCTTTCTCTCTTTATAAAACAAGCTGGCAAATAAAGAAAAACAATGAAAGGAAGGAAAAGAAAAACACATGTACACAGGCACACACAGAAACACACATAAAACACAAAATCAAAAACCATAATATATAAGCAAAAAAAAATGCCAAAAGTATTATCAGACAATCTCCAAAAATACCACTAAGTTTGTTTTGTGTTCACCATCTACTGCTGTGTATGGGGACTACCCTTCCTTTGCAAGCAGTTGTCAACTGGAGACAAGTTCTAGGTTAAGAACGGGGGCTGTGTCCATTTCCCATCTTATGTGGGACCTCCTCTGGTCTGAACCTGTGCAGGCCACATGCTCCCAGTCTCCGTGGGGTCCTAGGTATGTCAGTCCTGCTATGTCTATTAAGCACTGTTTCTTTGGTGTCCTATATGGCCACTGGCTCCCTCAGTCTTTCAGCCTTCCCTTCTGCACAGTTCCCTGAGCCTTGGGGGAGATATTTGAAGAAGGCATCCCATATAGGGCTGAGTGTTCCACTCTCTGCACTGTCTGATTGTGGTAATTCCCTTTGTAAAGGTGGTCATGCCCACCCCGGTACTAACACACCGACTGAGCTTCTGGACATGGAGCCAGAGGGCAAAGAATGCCCAATCTTGCCCCCCGCCCAATGAAATCCCTTAGAGGATCATCAGATGCCTGCTGGGAGCTGGCAGGGGCCATGAAAAGAAGCTTCAGTCAGCCTACCCTAACTGCCAGCCCAAAACCCAGCCTTGAATAGCTCAAATCTCCCTTCCTACTTGTACCCCAATGTAGACAGACTCAAGAGCAGAATGCTATGTGTTAGGTCCCAAAGAAACCTAGGATGAATAGCTGAGGTTCCTAGTAACTAACATATAAAGCCCACGTTGGAGCCAGGCTCCCTGGGCTCCTCTCAGCATCTCTACCCTAAACCTCTCCAGCCCGAGCTTCACTTCCTTCCCCCCACCTTTCCTTTCCTATATGACCCAGTTATTTCTGCCAAGCACTCTTCTGGCTCCACACTCTGGGTTCTCCTCCCTCTCTTGGTCCCTTTTTTTTTCCTCTCTCTCTCCTCTCATGGCTCAGTCTACTCTAGTTCTGTACCTTCCCAGATGCCTCTGGCTGAATACTCCTCACATCTACAATAAAAACCTCCTCCTCAACCATATGTCCCTCATCTTCATTCACCGCAGAACGCTTGTCCACTCTTCTTACCACACAGGCACAGCACTTACTAGTGACACAAGGCCAGCCCTTGAGCTGGTGGAGCAGAGTATGAAATGTAAACAGACAACCAGACTGGGCTACACAGAGTGGCATGAACCTATAGTACCAGCTACTTAAAAAGAGTCTAAAGCAAGCAACTAGATCTCTCGAGTCCAAGAGTTCAAGGACAGTCAAGACAAAATAGTAATGTGTAATTACTATTATCTAGCTCTTAAAAATAAAAACACAAGCTGGGCATGGAGACTCATGCTATGATGGCAATTCTTGATTGTCAACTTGACTATATCTGGAATTAACTAAAATCCAAACGACTGGGCACACCTGTGAGGGATTTTTCTTGATTAAATCATTTGAAGACAGAAGACCCACTTCTAAACTGGATCTTTGAGGTGGGAAGATAAACTTTTAATGCACATCTCTGGAGATGGGACAATCTACCTTTAGTCTGGAACACACCTTCAGCTGGCAATTTATATAAGGACACGGAAGAAGGAAGCTCTCTCTCCACCTGCTTGCTCTCATTAGCAAATCTGGTGTTAGAGCCTCTGTCAGGATTCTGATCTCTTCTGAAGACCAGCTGAGACAGCCAGCCTCATGGACTGAACAACTACAGTGTTTCAGCCCCCAGCATCGTATGAACAAGAGTAGCAGCTATCCCTGCCAGCACTTGGGAGTGGAGGTAGGGAAATTATGATTTCAAGTTCTCAGCTACATAGTAAACAGAAAGGCAACCTGGACTACATGAAACTCTGTCTAAAAAAGTAAAATAAAATAGAGACTGATAGCTGAGGAGATGGCTTAGTGGGTAAAAGTGCTTGCTGTGTAAGGCTGACAATCTTGAGCCCTAGAACCCACATAAAAAGATGTAAATGGTGGTATGCATCTGTAACCCCAACAATCCTATAGAGAGATGAGAGGCAGAGCCAGCTCATGGGTCAACTAGCCTTCAGCACACAACACAGCACAGCAGGAGAAACAAACAAAACCTTGCCTGAACAAAGTAAAAGGAGAGAACCAACTCCCAAAAACTACTCTGACTTCCACACACTCTGTAATGGATGCACCCGTTCACTCTATCGCTGTCTCCTCTCATCTTATCCCCCTCATACACATACATGCATGTAAACTTTTTTGTTTATTTGATTTTGAGGCAGGGTTTTTCTGTGTAGCTCTGTCTGTCCTGGAACTCGCTCTGTAGACCAGACTGGCCTGGAACTCACAGACTTCTGTCTGCCTCTGCCTCCGCCTCCCAAGTACTGGGATTAAAAGTGTGCACCACCATAACCGGCCAACTTTTTTTCTTTTTTTAATGTAGGGCTGGAGAGGTGGCTCAGCAGTAAGACAGCTTACTGTCCTTACAGAGAGAACTCAAGTTCAGTTCCCAACACACACAACAGGTGGCTCACAAGAACGTGAACCTCTACAGGGAGAGCTGATGCCTCTGGCCTCTGGGCATATGCACAGAACTACACATGTTATTTAAAATAATAAAAATGAGTCTTGGGGCTGGAGCATGGGCTGTTCTTCCAGAAGACCCGGGTTTGGTTTTCACCACTCACAAGGCAGCTTACAACTGACTCTAACTCCAATCCAGTTCCAGGGAACCAGATCCCCTCTTTTGGCCTCTGCAGTTGCCAGACATGCACGTGAGGCAAAGACCTATTTGCAGACAAAATATCCATACACATAAAAGTAAACAGTTTTTTTTTATAAAGTAATCAATATTTTTGTTTATTTCGAGACAGGGCTTTTCTGTATAGGCCTGGCTGTTCTGGAATTTACCCTCTAGACCACAACAGGCAAAAAAAAACCTTAAAGAGAAAAGGCTGGGGAGTACCGTAGGACCTCAGGGTGTATGTATGAACTAGGCTGCTGACCTCGCTAGGCATTATTTCTCAGCTCTGCAACGTTATTAGGAATCAAGTATGGCTCATTAAGGAAAAGTGATGGCCAAGAGACAAAGTATAATGCACATCCTCTATCTTTAATCAACTTCCCTTTGTGATCTCAGAACCAGTATCTCACTCTGTGTGTGGCTGTGTCAATGTGTGTGTGTGCACATGCATGTGGAATCTCACGTGTCATTCCTCAAGCAGCATCCCACCTTTCCCTTGTTTGGTCTGGAACTCTTCTCGGCACGATAGCCAACAGACCTAGGGATCTACCTATTTCTGTCACCACAGTGCCGAGATTACAAATGTACATCTTATAATTATCGTCTTTTTCCCCATCGATTCTGGGAATCAAAACCAGGTTCTGCAAGAACTTTACCAACTGAGTCATTACCTCACCATCTTTTTTTGTTTTTTTTGTTTTTCAAGACAGGGTTTCTCTGTGTAGCTTTGGAGGCTGTTCTGGAACTCGCTCTGTAGACCAGGCTGGCTTCAAACTCACAGAGATTCACCTGCCTCTGCTTCCCGGGTGCTGGGATTAAAGGCGTGCGCCGCCACCACTGGGCTCAGCATCTTTTTTTGAAAAAAATAACATTTGCAGGGCGATGGTGGCGCACGCCTTTAATCCCAGCACTCAGGAGGCAGAGGCAGGAGGATCTCTGTGAGTTCGAGACCAGCCTGGTCTACAGAGCTAGTTCCAGGACAGGCTACAAAGCTACAGAGAAACCCTGTCTCAAAAAACAAATCAAAACAAAAACCGTTTTAGGAGTGTGGGGAGGGTACAGGTCAGTACACACACTTATGGCAGCAGAGGGCGCTGAATCCCCTGAAGCTGGAGTCACAGGTTGTAAGCCCATCTACACGGCTGCAGAGAACAGAGCTCTACCTTCTGTTCCTCTGCAGGAGTATTATAAAATCTTAACCACTAGACCATCTCTCCAGCCCTTTTTGTTGGGTCTGTCGGTCTGCTTGCTTGCTTGCTTGCTTGTTTGAGACAGGGTCTTACTATGTAGTCCTAGATGGTCTAGAACACAAAACGTACCCCCAGGCTGGCCTCCAACTTGTAGCCATCCTCAAGCTCTGCCTATTGAGTACTGGGATGCAAGGTGTGTGCCACGGCAGCAGGCCTCAACACCTCATCCTATTTTTTTCTATGTGTATGGGTATATCTGCCTACATGTATATGTGTATGTATGTGTACCACTTGCGTGGTTGGTACCTGGGGAGCCAGAATAGGGCACCAGATCCCCTGACACTGGAGTTAAGGAAAGTCATGAGCTGCTCTGGGAACTGTACCCATGTCCTCTTCAACATCAACAAGCACTCTTCAGTGCTGCAATATCATCAGCCCCCATGCCTCATTCTATAAAACAAAACAAAAGTGGATAAACACAGCAGAAGAGGCTGGCTTTAAAGACAGGAAAGGGATGAAGGAAGCAAAAGCCAAACAAAAAGACTGGTCGGTTCCAAGTCACCTTCCTTACAAAGGCTAAACCTGAAGGGACTTCTTTATCGTGGCAGCTAAAACTGGTTTGCCAGGGAACTGGCTGTGATCTTTCACCTGTTTCTCAGAAGGCTGATTAAACAATCTAAGCTTCACATAAATGTCTGTTCTGTCTTGGCCTGCTGGATCATTCCAGACTACGGCTTCCTATGAACCTCATGTAAAACCACTGTCATTCTCTTTTAATAAAAGATACCTGAAGACAGGGTCCAAATAGTTGGTTTTTTTTTTTCTCTTGGGTTTCTTTGAGGTTCTTTTATCACCATCATTTTTGGATTAATTTATTGAGGTTAGGGGCATGCCATCGCACATGTGAACAAGTCAGAAGACAATCTGCAGGCACCAAGTTTCTGCTTCCAGCACATGGATGGATCCTGGGGATCAATCTCAAGTCATCAAGTATCTTACCCACTCAGACATCTGACCTGCCCCTAACTATAACACCGCAGCAAGTATCTTACCCACTCAGACATCTTACCTGCCCCTAACTATAACACCCAGACTAACCTGGAATTTGTAAACTTCCTGTCTTCACCTCACCAACACTGGGATTACAAGCATACTACCAGGTCTGACTTTTTAATGTGGGTTCTGGGGATGGTCTCAGTACTTACGAGGCAAGTAGCTTACTAAGTGAGCTGTACCCTCAGCCCTGGCCTGAACTCCTGATTTTCTTGCCAGTCTCCTGAATACAGGGATCACAGGCTTGTCCAACCACACCTACATGATAAAATGGGATTGTGCAAAGCACCTTTCCACTGCAGGGGAAGAAAGGGTAGTGGCAGAAGGGAATGCTGCAGAGTCCTGGGCAGAGAACACTGAGGGTCCTTACCTCTCAGCTGTTTTGCCCGACACCAGAGCCTTCAGTGAAGACATGATGACTGAGGGAGGCACAACTTCCCGCCGGCCATCACGAGTGCAGTAGTAATTGTTAGACAGCTTGTGACTGGGGCCCACAGGCAGCTTAGGAGGAGGCTGGGTCCTGAGGAAAAAGATGCTGGCATTGAAACAAACCTTCAGTTGCTCTCACTGTCATAACTCATTTACAAGACAAATCAGGAGCTACAAAGCAGGTTGCAGGCCAGAAGCATGTCTTGGTACACTACATGAAAAGTCTCCCAACAGGCTGAGGAAGGTGCTCCAGCCCTAAGTCTCTATAAAGGGCCCTTACTGACATTCCCAAGACAGAGTCCTAGATGTGCTCCTATCCTCAACACAAAGCTTAGTAGCGACCTTTCCTCCACCTCAAGGTGCTCAGGAAATCAGAAGAGAGCAACCCCCCTTTCCAGCAATTACATTCATAACACTGAGCCACAGTGCCAGAATACCCGACTGAAGTGACTTCCCTGAGCTCCCATACCCAAGGCCAGGTTATAGACCTTGTAAGTTTCCTATTATCGCAGGAACCCTTTGAAGAGTCCTGCTGGGATTAAGGCTTACTGCTCAAAGAACACCTTGCCCTGGGAACCCGTCCAAGTCCCTGCACTTCCTGCCACTGTGTAGTCTGCGGCCAACATTCCCTGCAGAGTTAAGTGGAGGGCTGTGTGGAACAAAGCTCAGTCCAGCCTCGGGTTAAACTCTGGGCTTACCGAGAAAGCTAAAGCCTTGAAAAGAAACACGGAGCTTCAAACAGAGAAATTTCTTGGGACAAAGAATGGATGATCATAAAAAGTTTTGAGTTTAATTTATTTGGCCATATTGTCAAACAGCATTTTTACCTGGCAATTTTAAGTTCTTAAAAATTTGAAAGCCTGGGGCTGGAGAGATGGCTCAGCGGTTAAGAGCACTGACTGCTCTTCCAAAGGTCCTGAGTTCAATTCCCAGCAACCACATGGTGGCTCACAACCATCTGTAATGAGGTCTGGTGCCCTCTTCTGGCCTGCAGGCATACACACAGACAGAATATTGTATACATAATAAATAGTTTAAAAAAAATTTGAAAGCCATTTTATTTTTTAAATAAGAAACATGTCAGTGTACTTGAGAGTTGGAAGCAAGAGAATCAGTTAAAGGTAATTCTACACAACATGAGTTCCAAGTCAGCATGGGCTTCATGAGACTGTCTCAAAAATACGGAATACAAGGGCTAAAGAGTGGCTCAGCTGTGAAGAGACTGCTATCCAATCCTAAGGAGCAGAGTGCAGATCCCAGCACACACATAACAAGCAGGGCATCCCACAAACCCAGCAGCCCAATGCCTTCTCCTGGCCTCTGCATGCATACAGGCACATCCCCTTACACATGTCCGGACACATGCACACGTAAAATAAAATCTTCTTAAAAATTTTTGTTGTTTTGTTTTTGTTTTTGTTTATTTGTTTGTTTTTTTTTTTTTGACAGGGTCTCTGGCTGTCCTGGAATTCTATGTAGACCAAGACTGCTGGCCTCAAATTGTGAGATCCACCTGCATCTGCATCTCAGTCCTAGGATTAAAGGCCTACATCACTATGTCTAGCTTAAAATTTCCTAAGATTAGGGGTTGGAGAGATAGCTCAGTGGTTAAGAACACTGTTCTTCCAAAGGTCCTGGGTTCAATTCCCCCAGCACCCACATGGCAGCTCACAACTGTCTACAAATCCAAAATCGGACACACATGCAGGCAATACACATAAAATAAAAAATAATTTTTAAAAAATTTCCTAAGATTAGCTGGGCATGGTAGTATATACCTATTATCCCAGTACTTGGGAGACAGAGTAAGGCAGATCTCTGAGTTCTAGGATACCCAGGGCTACACACAGAAACCCTGTCACAAAAACAAAACTTTTTGTTGTTGTTTTTTGTTTTGTTTTGTTTTTGTTTCTCAAGGCAGGGTTTCTCTATGTAACAGTCCTAGATGTCCTGGAACTCACTATGTAGACCAGGCTGAACTCGAACTCAAGAGATTTGCCTGTCCCTGCCTCCTGAGTGATGGAATTAAAGGTGTGTGTCACCACTGCCCAGCCAAAAATATTCTTAAAATTAAAATAGAAAATGTAAGATAAAACGAGAAATATAGCTGGACACTGGGTGTACCACTGTAGTCTCAGTACTCAAAAGACCAAAATAGGAGGAAGGTCCAGAGCTCAAGAGTAGCCTAGCCAAATCAGTTCCAGGACAGCCTAAGCTACAATCCTAATACCCTGTCTTCTGAAGAGAACAACGGGGGCTGGAGAGATGGCACAATGGTTAGCACTTGTTCTTGTAGAAGTCCACGGTTCAATTCCTAGCACCCATACAGTGGCTCACAACCATTCGCAACTCCAGATCCAGGGGATCTCAACACCTTCTAGCTTCCAAGATATTGTATGCATGTGGTTCACAGCCATAAATGCACATAAAACACCCACACACAAAATAATACTTAGAAAAAATCTTTTAAAGAAAAATAAAGCAATGGCCAAGCATGACTACCTAAATTCAATCTCCAGGACCCAAAAATGGCAGGGGAAAAACCTACTCCCACAAGTTCTCCTTTGGCTGGGCAGTGGTGGCGCACGCCTTTAATCCCAACACTCAAAAGGACAGGAAGGCAGAGGCAGGCGGATCTCTGTGAGTTCAAGGCCAGCCTGGTCTACAAGAACTAGTTCCAGGACAACCTCCAAAGCTACAGACAAACCCTGCCAAAAAAAAAAAACACCTTTTCCTCTGACCCACACACAAAATAAATGAATTTTATTTTAAAAGGAAAAAAATGACAATTTAAAAATTCTAAAAGGACAAACAAATGTGAAATTTATAATTTGCCTGAAGAACATATATGCTAAACCATAGCTTTATCATCTGTATACAGCAAAGTAAAAAGAACCAGTTGTCTAATGCCAGACCCAAATGAATCACTAGAGGGCGCCCTTATCCTAGAGACGCTGTCAGTTCCTGGCCTGTAATCCTGGTACCTGCTGAGCCATCTCCCAGCCTGGGTTATAGTGTGTTCCAAGCCAACCAAGACTACAGTGTAAGACCCTGCCTCTGGACAGGCGTAGTCACACAAACCCAGTGAACCCAGCATGTGGCAGGCAGGAGATCAGAGTTAGAGACCAGCTCAGGCTAACATATAAAGACCTGTCTCAATTAAAATACAAATTAATTAATAAAAAATAAATAGATAAGGTGTATCCTGTATTTACTTCCTGCAATGTTTCTCCCTCCCACACAACATCCACATAATAAAGATAGGAGACTACTGACATGGCTCATTGGGTAGAGCACTGTTGCTCTTGCAGAAAACCAGGATTTGATTCCCACAAGGCAGCTCACGACCATCTCTCTGCTCCAAATGATCTCATGCTTTCTTCTGAATTCCACAGGTACCAGGCACACATATGATACACATAAACTCAAGCAGGCACAACACTTAAACACACATACATGCACACATATAAAAATAAATCTAAACTATTTTTAAGGAAAAAAGATGAGGATAAGAATTTAAGTGATAGTCCAGTTGATAAAGTATTTGGCATGCGTGAAGCTGCCCCCAGCCCACATCACACTGGTGTGGTGGCACATGCCTGAAATGCCCGCACTTGAGACAGAAGCAGGGTCGTGAGTGTAGGGCACACTCTGGGCTACTTGACAACTCTGAGGCCAGGCTGAGTGCTCGGTTTCAGAAGATCCCCTAGGCTTCTGCTGGGTTTTCAGAGGGGCTCATTCTGAAGCCAGCAAATTGAGGTGGGGGCCTGTGAGTGCTAAAGCCACCAACCTCACAAACCAAGAACTTTCTTGCTTACACTGACATCCAAAAGTCTGAGGACATGGCAAAGATTTATCAAAATAAATGTGTTCAAAAATCAAGACTGGTCTCTAAGTGACTTAAAGAAATGACTTAGCCCACCTGGGTCTCATTTTCTCATTAGTAGCTTGAGAACATAACATTTTAAGTGTAAGGTCACAATAAAAATTGCAAATCTGCCCAAGATAACAACAAATAATGTAATCTATCTCCTATTTCAAGGCAACCCAGTGAAGTTAAAAGTAAATTTCTGCTTTTACAGCGTGGCAAGAAGGCTCTCTGCCCAATGCTCCAGGGGAGTTCAGAATAATAAATATGAGGCTGTTTTCCACGTGTTTGTTTTTCAGACAGGGTGTCACTATGTAGCCCTGGCTGGCCTGGAACTCACCACATAAATCAAGAGGCCTTGAATTCACAGCAATCAGACTGCCTCTGTCTCCTGAGTGCTGAGCTTAAAGGTTGTACCACCACGACCAGCCTCAGATTTAGGTGTGGTGGAAGGACATGGTGGGGCTGGCAGCAAGCAGGGCCTGCTCACCGCTTGGCGATCTCCTGGTAGCGCAACTGCAGCTTCGCCTGCAGGTCTTGCTGTGGGAAAAGGAGAGAAGTCAGGCTGCTGGGAAGCTCAGGATTGGGGTGGTGAACAGGGGTGGCCAGTCAGGATTGGATACAGGCCCTGCAGATTAAAAGAAAGCTGGGGCAGTGGCTTACAGAACTTTACTGCTAAGTTTCCGAGTCTTTCCAAGATCTAACTTTAAAAGCCTCCTCCTTTTGAGACCAGTCTGGTCTACCAGAGCTAGTTCCAGGAAAGGCTCCAAAACTACAGAGAAACCCTCTCTAAAAAAAAGAAAGAAAGAAAGAAAGAGAGAGAGAGAGAGAGAGAGAGAGAGAGAGAGAGAGAGAAAGAAAGAAAGAAAGAAAGAAAGAAAGAAAGAAAGCAAGCAAGCAAGCCTCCTTCTTGCTGGGCGGTGGTAGTGCACGCCTTTAATTCCAGCACGCGGGAGGCAGAGTTGGGCGGATCTGTGAGTTCGAGGTCAGCCTGTACGACGAGACCTAGTTTCAGGACAGGCTTCAAAGCTAGAGAAACCCTGTCTCGAAAGAAACCCAACAAAAAACAAACCAAAAAAAAAGCCTTTCCTTCTCCTTTTATCTACTTTATATATGGGTCAATATACTAAACATTATGGGAAATCTCACTTTCTCTGAAGAGCCAGACGCCTAAATAGTCGCTAGCTGACCTGCAGTGCTGAATATGCCTCCTTTCTTGAACCCTAACGTAAAAGGCGTAGCTACCTCCCCGCCTTTTGTCCCTCTCCAATCTCCTGTCTCCCAGGAGCTGCCGAAATCTACAGCTTCCCTGACCTCTTCGTTTTCTTCCGAAACCTAAAAACTCGTCCTCTACTTTTCAAAATAAGAAAAAGCTACGGCCACAAGACTCAAAAAGCTATGATACGGGGACGAGAAAACTCCGGGACTGAGTGAGACGTGGGAGACAAGTAAGGCAGGGAGAAAAGGGCGGAAAAGGCGGGGCAGCAGGAAGCTGAAGCCAGGCGATCTAAAGCCAAGGTATGCGGACAAGGGAATCCCAGGAACAGGACCTTGAGTTCCTGGACTCCCCCACTGAGCTAAGGAGATGTGGACTCGGGGGAACACAGAACCCAATCCTTTCTGGCCCCAATCGGACAGGAACACGCACCCCAGACGCCCAGTTCCGCAGCTTCTGGATGATGCGAGTAGCGGACGCCATGTTCCTTCCGCTCTGAAGGACGCTGGTGACGACTCTGCCCCAGGACTGCTGGGTAGCGCGTGCGGCCTCGCGAGAGCGGGAGTAGGGCGTGGTCGAGAGCGTGTTATAAAATCGCTCCCCTGTTCACGTGACCCCTCTCCGCCTGATCGCCGCCATCATGGACACGAGTCGCGTGCAGCCCATCAAGCTCGCTAGGGTAAGAGGTGACTGCGGGTGTTTAGAAGCCTGGACAAAGGAGAAGGAAGGAAGATAGGTCTGTCGGTCTAACGGCCTGTGATTTCCTGCAGGTAACCAAAGTGCTGGGCAGGACCGGTTCGCAGGGACAGTGCACGCAGGTGAGCGCATGGGGACACCCGGCAACTTCCTGGGGTCTGAATCCTCCTCAATATTCAGTTTGCTGCTGGACTTGGTGACTTTTAATCCTAGCTAATAGGCTCACTGAAGATAGGACTTGGTAGCCACCCTGGATACGCTAGTGAGACTGTCTTTGAAAGTTTTATTTTAAAGAGATGGAGTGGGCGGGAACTATTGTAGACTTGCTTGACATACGCAATACCCACAGACTGAGTACTGCACCTAACCAAAAACTAGAGCGATAACCCATGTCAGCAATTCCAGGGGTCCTAAGACAGGAAGCTCCCTAGGAGTTCCAGGCAGGCTTAGGCTACAGAATAGGTGAGATCTAGTCCCCCACAAAGCTGGGACACGGTTGGTAGAGCACTTGGCTAGCGTGCAAGGAAGGCTTGGGTCCCCTGCTCCACATAAACCAGAAATGGTGCAGAGGCCGTCCTGGGCTAGAGATGCCTTGACTACTCTCCTGGGGGAAAAGATTGGTTTATATCCAGGATTTCCATCCTAGTCCTGAAGAGACTGCGATACCTATTTCTGTGCCAGCCCGACATAGTCTAAGTGGCAGGCCCAAAGATATAATCCTAAACAGTGGAGGTGGGGAGGGGCTGTGTTATCTCAGCAAAAAAGACAGGCTGAGCTAAAGACTAGCCAAGGTTTACAGAGTGAGACATTGACGTTTTTTTTAAAGACCAAAAAAAAAAAAATTAGGCATGCTGTTGCCCACCTGTCACCCTAGCAGCTGAGGCAGAGGCAGGCATTCAAGATCAGTCAGAAATTTAAGAGCCCTCACTTTAGAGAAGAAAAAAGGCACGCCCCTTTAGTGCTCTGGGTTACCCAGGAGCTCACCGACCTTCAACAGCCTGGATGTGCAGCTTGTTTACTTAGGTTCCGATGTAAGCCCTTTAATGTCCCAGGCTCTTGGTGGCGGGGGATAGAGTATTCAGAGATGGGCGGGTCAGGCTCCCCTAGAACTGGGGAGCCATCTTTCCGCCCACTAGTAACTAGCAGCACCTAACCCTTCCGACGGGTCCACAGGTCCGCGTGGAGTTCATGGACGACACCAGCCGCTCCATCATCCGAAACGTCAAAGGTCCCGTTCGAGAGGGAGATGTGCTCACCCTATTGGAGTCGGAAAGAGAGGCTCGGAGGTTGCGCTGACTGACCTTCCTGCTGGTGGGTACCTGGCAACCCTTGGGGATGACTGCTCCTTGCTGGGAGGTGTCAGGAAAGGTTCTCTGTCTAATGCTTGGGTCTGTTTACAGGGTCCTGAGTATCCACCACTTGGCCCATGGTGACCTGCGACTATTAAATAAAACATTTGTATTGTTTTAACGCTTGTCTGGGTTGTCCAGTTAGGGTTTTTTTTTTTTTTTTAATTTATTCCCCCTCTTGTACCTAGGCTGGTCTAGAACTTGGAATCCTTTTGAATGTGTTTTTTCAGGGCAGTGTCTTTGGACCATTCACTCTTTGTGCACTCTGAAAGCCCCTTCCATAGGTGCTTTGCAGATGGGGTAGACTGACACCCACGCAAAGTACAAGTTCAGTAGAAATGCTTTATTGGGAACGGTGTTTTATGGAGTGGGTAGAGAGCTGTATCATCACTCCAGCATCTGCACAAGGTGCCCTCCTGTGATTCAGAAGCTCAGACATGAGAGGAGAGTGTCTCCTGCAGTCCAGGTAGAGGGTAGCAGCTGCTCAAAGGAGGTTGGGTCATTTGTCACTGCATCCCTTAGCTGGGTGTGCCTGGGGGAGGCTGGCCCTAGAGCAAAGAAAGAGGTTCTGTAGACGGGAGTTTTAGTCATGGGAAAGGGAGGTAAAGGATGTAAAAACAGGAAACATCCCATTTTATGTCAGGGTAAGAGTGGGGTGGGCCCAGCTAGGTAAGTAGTCATGAAAATGCCAGGGATAACCCAGCACTTGCTGTCGGATGCTCTACCCATAGGGTGTGTTCTCCTAGGCACACTTCCTTGTCACCAAGCCTCCAGGTTTGGGGCTGGAGCTCTTTCTCTTCTCCCTACAGCAAAGGGCTCCTTTCCCAAAACAGGTAGCTAGGCTATCCCTTTCATGTGTGTGATCCTAACCTAAAGTTGTGTGTACCTCGGTTTTGTTAGTTAAGCATCAAACAGTCAGAGCTTTGTGGTATAATGCAGGCAGAGGTTTTCAGTCTTTGTTCTTTAGGAAAAGCTTCTGAACGTCATTGGCATCTGTATTTCTTGGGGACCACACTTACCTGAAAGCCATGGTTTGATGTCAGGTGAGCATGGAGCAGTGCTGCCACCTCATCCTGTTCAGCCTCCAGTGCAATGGCCAGGGCACTTGTTCCCTCCTGGGAAATAATATGACATTAAGTCCTTGGTCTATAGTGGAACACAGCACCACTACTCAGGCCCTCACTGGTGGCTCACATTGTCTAAGATGGTTAGGTCACAGCCTGGCTGGGCCAACAGCAGCTGAACTGTATCAAGGCGTCCGTACTCGCTGGCACACATCAGTGCTGTAGCGCCATCAGCATCTTGTACGTTGACATCAGCCCCACATTCCAGCAAGGCAGCTACCATGTCCTGATGGCCGTGGCTGATGGCTAGCATGAGGGCTGTCTGCCCGGTCTGGAAAACAAGGGAAAGAGGTTTGAAGGTAGGAAGTAACACCATTTTATCCACCCATTGTGAGTGGGAGTGTTATATGCACCTGACTAGCCTTGGCATTGACATCACCCATGCTGAAAAGTCTCTTGACCACAGTCATGTCTTCCTCCTCCTGCCCTAGAGAAGTGAGGGCAGCCAACATGAGTGCAGAATAGCCGGCTCTATTCTGGTGATTGACATCACAGACTCCTGCGAAGAAGAGAGGTCTGTCACTTCAAGCATCAGATGCTGATTGGTTGGGGAGATGGGGCATTGTTGGGTCCTGCATCACAGATGGTGGGTGAGCATCTGTTGTCAGTTTTTGAGATAGCATCTCATAGCCTAGGCTTCCACCTCCTCAGCACTGAGACTGCTGGGCAAAACTACCAGCTGAGCTACATAGACCCAGCCCTACACCCTGTGCCTTGTCTCAAAAATCAGATTTTTTTTTTAATTCACTGACTAAGGGGGTGGTGGTGCGCACCTTTAATCCCAGCACTGGGGAGACAGAGGCAGGAGGATCTCTATGAGTGTGAGGCCAGCCTGGTCTACAACAGCTAGTTCCAGGACAGGCTCCAAAGCCACAGAGAAACCCTGTCTCACTGATGTGAAGTTAAATGAGACTAGCAACTGAGTGAGCAGAGTAGTCACACCTGTTCAGGTGTGTGTGTGCTGCCATGGGGGGTAAGATGAGGCAGGTGAACAGAATGGCTTCATGATAGTCAGAAACCTAAGCAGTGAGTAACCCTCCCCACCTTGGGGATAAACAGTGGGACCCAAGAACTCGGGAAGCAGTCAGGCATGGTGGCACATGTCTTTAATCCTAGCAGAAACAGGTGAACCTTTAGTGAGTTCAGGCCATCCAGAGCTACATAAACCCTGTCTCAAAAAAAAAGTGCCAGACCTGGAGATTGAGGAATACAGTATACCCAGGGAGGGGGTGTAAGTTGAAATCTCTGGTTTCAAACCTGGGTGCCATTGTTCAGGGGTAGAGGAGCTGACTCAACAGCTGAAGAAGATAAAGTGAGGAGACCAAGACAAAGGCACAAATTTGAGGCCAGCCAAGGGCCATACAACAAGACCTTACTTAGGTCTGGGTGTTCAGAGGGGTTAGAGCACTAAATATCCCCAGTACCCTCATAAAGCTGAGCACTGTGGCACATGTCTGTAACCCCCAAGGCTGGGGAAATGGAAACAGGTGGGATTTGCTAGACAAACAGCTTCAGGTTCAATGGGAAGTTTTTTCAGAAAACACCCAATGTTGGCTTCTGGCCAAGTGAACAGCAATGTAGCCACTCAGCATTTTTCTGTGCCCCTCAACAGCACTAGCCTTCACCCACCCTGGACCTCTTCACAAATTCCCTGACCTGTATCCAGTAGCAGGCTGGAAATGGCCAAATTCCTGTGAGACACGCTGTAATGCAGAGCTGTGTTTCCATTGCCATCAGCCAGGTTCACCACATGAGCCAGCAGCTCAGGCCCCAGGCTCTTCACCCCTCGAAGCACCCCTGCCACAGGTTCAGCCTGAGAGCACTTTTGGCTGGACACTCGAAACCATTCCTGGGCCACAAGGCGTGCTGCACTCTGGTAGGGCAGGGGCAAAGAAGGTATCAGTGCAAAAGAAGGGGGTGTGAGAGAGACCTCTGGTGATCTTGGCAAGCAAAGCAAGACCAATGCTTTCTAAGTAGAGGGGTTGAACCACACCCTCTTCAAGAAGGAAATATAGTCAGTAAGGTTCCTAGACTCAAAAAGGTTACATTCTGGGGAAATA
Source organism: Chionomys nivalis (assembly GCF_950005125.1). Taxonomy (NCBI): domain Eukaryota; kingdom Metazoa; phylum Chordata; class Mammalia; order Rodentia; family Cricetidae; genus Chionomys; species Chionomys nivalis. The sequence goes on along the minus strand of NC_080091.1, from coordinate 1,323,113 downwards.
GAGGACTACGTGAGTGTAGCAGTGCGTACCCACTTGCTCTTTAAGTTTCGTGGAATAGGTCCGGAGCTCTGATCTTAGAGCTGTGGGTGGGCAGTCCAAGAAAAGGTCAGAGCTGTCCTAGAAGGTAAGTATCTAGGCAAGAGCTCTAGGAAACCCTGCACTCCTCATGAAGGATGTCAGGGAGGAGAGGTAGGGCCCACACTCACGCCATCCCTGGCAACTCCACGAGGCCTCATGAGCTGTCGATTCAGAGCAATGCATGCCTCCCTCAAACGCGGGCTCAGTTCACACCTGCCAGGGAGGCCAGTCTAGACTCAGGGTCCTGGGCCACGGTGACCAGGAGAGGGTCCCTGCAATGCAGACCTTTGAAGAAAGCTCACCTCCCTTCTGTCCCTGCCTTCGGCTCTAGCTGTGCCTCAGGTTCTGAGTCTTGGTCGTTGTGGGGGCCAGGAGTTCCAGCGTCAGAGCCCCCACTTTCATCGCCTGACCCAGAAGAGCTACTCCTGGGGAGTTCCGCAACGCCATCTTCATTGTCACTGTCACTGGCATCCTCGCTGGAGGAGCTCTCATACCTGGGAACAGGATGGAAGGCATCTGCTGAGCCCACTGACTCAGTCAAGAGGGCTGTGAGCAGAGGGGCAGAGCTGGGATGAGCCTGTGTCCCTGTGGATGCTATCCTGGGAAAGGGTTTGCGCTCACTCTCCATTGAGGACCCCAACGAACTGCAGGCTCTTGGGTCCCTGACTGGACTGGGCACCTGGAGTACCATCTTTTTTCTTCATGATGGATTTGAGGATGCCTGGCAGGGAATCACATAAGGGCACCACTGAGTTTGACTTCAGCGACCTGGCAGTTCAGGGCTCAACCAGGAGTCAAGGAAACTCACCAGCAGGGGCAACCTCCTTGTCTCCAGCCATTGGTCTGGGCTGGTTCTCCACTGAGAGCTCCGTCTGCGTGGTCTTCTCAGTGCAACCCAACTGGGTCTGGGTGGCCACCTCTCGAGATTGAGGCCTGGCCACTGCAGCCTCGTAGGCCCCCTCCAACTCCCTCAATCGACCCCGCAAGAGTTCGCTCACCCCGCGCTGATGCTCCAAGCTGGTATGGAGCAGCTCCAGCTCACGCTCTGCAGCCTCAGGTAGCCCCAGCAGCTCCTCGGTCACCCACGTGTCCACCTCAACAGTGTCAGGGACCACCTCCACTCCAGCCTCCCCTGTCTCAGGTACTGCCTGGGCATCCGCCTCTCGGGTCTCGGGCACGACTTCGGTGCCCGCCTCCCGAGTCTGGGGTTCCCCATCGGGTGTCCTAGACACCGGGTCGAGGACCTGCAGAGCGCCTTCGCTGCGCCTGGCAGCCAACCCGTCGGGATCGTCAGCCCGGGGGCTGGCCCTGGAGCGGACTCCGCGATCTGAGGTGGCCAGACGTTCGGTCAGGCGCCGAAGCTGGGAGAGCTTGTCTGGGCGCGCCTCGGCCTCCACTTCTTGCTCCGGCTGCTCGCGCCCGGCCAGTAGCCGCGCCTTCTCGGCGCGCAGCGCGCGCACCTGCTCCTGCAGCTCGGGCAGAGCGCGTGCCTGGTCCTCCAGCTCGCGCAGGCGCCGCAGAGCCGCGGCCATCTGCTCCCTCACCAGCTGCAGCTGGGCAGGGCCGGGTGAAGCAAGGGCGGGGTTGGGGGCGGGGCTGCTGCGGCCCGACCCACGCGGGCTACGCGTGACCGCACGGGCCGGACTGAGCGCGCGATCCCGTGCCTGTGCCTGCTCCAGTCGTCGGCTGGTCTCCAGGAGCGTGTGCTCCACGCGCGGATTGCGCGAGAAGGAGCGGGGTGACAGCGGAGGTAGCAAGAGCCCCGAGAACGCCCCAGGAGAGAGTGCGCCCGACGCCCCGCCGTCGTCACTGGCCAGGGATTCGCTGGAGGTCCAGGCGCCTGGGCTCCGCGCCCCCGTAAGGCCAGTTCGGGGGGGCTGCGGGCGGCGTGTGTGCCGGGGGCCTGGAGCTCGGCGGGAGGCAGGACCGCGCTCGAGTTCTTCCACATACTTGAGGAAGTCCAAGTCCAGGTGGAAGCCATAAGGTGTCTCCACCGAGTAGGGAGAGCTAGGGCTGCGAGCACTCCCAGTGGAGCCTGGATACAGGCGTGAGCCACCCAGGTCTGTGGAATAACAAGGACATGGAAAGGGAAGAGGGGCCAAACTGAAAAGCACCCAAAAAGAGTGAACAAATGTGTTCCCTGCCCCCCTGCCCCAGTGATGCACCTGTATAGTTGCCATTGAGCACACCCGAGGCTTGCAGGCACATCTGCGCTCGGATGGGCATGCAGTCATGTGTATTGAGCACACCCACTAGGTGCCAAAACTTATAAACTTGGGATAGTAAAGAAGACAATATCAGGGCCCTCTTGTTAGCCGTAAATAGACAATCATTTCAAATGAGTTTCAAGACAACAATACACTATGAAATACAGAACCACTGCAGAAGCCAACTTTGGCTCTTATGTCAGGAAAGATTTCCTGTGACAGGCACTTAAAAGATTGAGCCCTTCATAACAAGGAGGAAGCAGCTGCAAGGACAGAAGATTCCAAGAAGAAAAATGGCCCATGGAAGACACTCGAGGGAGGGGTGCTGAAGAGTGACAGTTGGATGGAAGTCAGGAAGTCCAGGATGGCAAAAAGAGGGCGGGATGGGCAGAGGGGCCTCTAGACCACCATGGGGGTGGGCATTATTTATGGGGCGTGTCATGAATGGGTTTTAAATAAAGTCATGACATTGGCTAGTAGGATTCTGGGAAAGGCCGTGTGGCCACGGTGTTAATAATAAAAGGGAACTGCTGGCCATGTCCATATATACACAAAAGCACCCAGTGGGGATCTGGGATCATTCTGTACACTCACCAGGCGGGTTCTGATTCAGGACAAACTTGGCCATGTTTCCTGGAGTAGCCACCAGACAGCCTGAAAAATGTCCCCCAGAGAAGTAAGGGTGAAAATCCAGCCTTGTCCCTTGGTTTGAATCTGATGTTCGCTCCAACACCATTGAAACTTTGAGCATTCTTCCACCTCACCCATTCCCAGGCTCTCCTCCTCCCTTCAAGACCCTTGGAGATGTTGATGCTACTGAAGGAGCCCAAGACTTGGTGCAGGCTACATAAACGCTCTACCACTTTTGCTTTAAGACAAGGGCTTGCTAATCATAATCCTGCCTCGGCCTCCCAAGTTCTAGGAGGACAAGTCTGTGCCACCATGTGTAGCTGAAATTTGAAGTGAACAAAGTAGGAACACCCAAGTTCCAAGTCTAGGAAGGCAGAAGCAAGAAAGACATCAAGCAGAGAAAAGTAAGAAAGTCGAAGTTAGCCAGGTGGTGGTGGCGCACGCCTTTAATCCCAGCACTCGGGAGACAGAGGCAGGCGAATCTCCGTGAGTTCGAGGCCAGCCTGGTCTACAGTGCGAGTTCCAGGACAGGCATCAAAGCTACAGAGAAACTTTATCTTGAAAAAAAAAAGCAGAAGTATTTCAGGCTTAAAATCTAGCACTTTAGAAAGCTGGTAATAGAGAATCACAAGTACAAGCCAAGCATAATGCATAATGGCGCACGCCTTTAATCCCAGCACTTGGCAGGTGGATCTTGTGAGTTCGAGGCCAGCCAGGTCTGCAAAGTGAGTTCCAGGACAGCCAGAACTACATAGTGTGACCTGTCTTTAAAGGGAAAAAAAAAAAACAAGTACAAGGTTAACTTAGTCAATGTCCTAGACAGATGCTCTCCGTCTAGACAGATGCTGTCCGTCGTTTAGACAGATGCTGTCTCAAAAAGTTAAGGCAGAACTGAGGGTGTAGCTCAATGGCCAGTGCTCACCTAGCGTTCTCCAGGTAGTAGGTTCAGTCCCCAGTAACACACACTCATTTCTTACATTTTTCTTAGAGAAATGATAAGATGTAAGTGGGCATTGGAACTTTAAGCAAGGTTACTTGCAAACCCCTTCAATAAATGATGGACAGAAAGTGTAAGTCTAGATAGCTCAATGATGCAACCGAGGAAGAAACGTGTCCAGTACAGTGCTCCAAGGCTCTGTTCTTGGCTTGTGGGGCTTTATAATGGAAACACAAACCCCTAAGAAGACAAAGAGTCCAGAGAGTGTGATTCTTCAGGTGACAATGGAGGTTAGTAGGTGAGGGTCTAGAAGCAGGGGTTTGGCTCAGTGGTGTATAGCACTTGCCTAGCATACACAAGGACATGAATTGGATCACAGCACCACCAAAAACATGAATGAATGAATCCTGGGCTGGAGATACAGTTCACTTGGTAAAATGCTTGTCTAGCATGCTTGAAGCCCTGGTTACTGACTCATGGTGCATGCCTGTCACCGGAGCACTTAGGAGGGAGAAGCAGAAGGATCAGGAGTTCAGATCATCCTCAGTTAGAGAACTTGAGGTCAGACTGGAATACATGAGACCCTATCTCAGAAAAGTGGGTTGGAGAGATGGTTCAGCAGTTGTTATTCTTGCAATTGACCCATGTTCAGTTCCCAGCACTGGAGAGCTCACAACCACCTGTAGTTCCAGTTCCTGGGGATCCAACAGTGGCCACTGAGGACATGTATATACTCATGGTCCACATATGTACACTCAGGTACTTATACATATAACAAAACATGGATAAAGGAAGATAGAAAAGGGCTAAAGAGTTCAGAGTGATTGCTACTCTTCTAGGGGACCCAAGTTTGGTTCCCAGCACTCACATGGTAGCTCCCAACTTCCTCTAACTCCAGTTCCAGTCAATGCAATGCCCTCTTCTCGCCTCATCAGGCATCAGCACATACATGAACTATGTACATAAATACAGGCAAACACTCCTAGACATAAAATAAAATTTTAAGGAAGGGAGCAACAAGGAAGGAAAGAAAAGAAAATCCCAACACTCAGAAGCCAGAGCAAGAGGATATTTGTGAATTTCAGAACAACTAGAGTCTCGAAAATCAAAAACAGTTTAGGGAAGGTGTGGCTTCAAGACACTGCACTGGTCTAGCATGCATGAGGACCTGAGCTCAATCCTCAGTCTCTCTCTCTCTCTCTCTCTCTCTCTCTCTCTCTCTCTCTCTCTCTCACACACACACACACACACACAGAGAGAGAGAGAGACAACAGAATGATGGGATAATGGAACTTCAGAGAACGCTTATGAAAAGCCTCCACGGAGTCAGAAAGTGGCTCAAATTGACTGCCTGCTGTATACTCTCCCTGATTAACCCCAAAAGAATTCTGCAACATATATTATTGTTCATGTTTTACAGAGCAGCCAGGCAGATCTCTTTGAGTTCAAGGCCAGCCTGGTCTACAGAGCTAGTTTCGGGACAACCAAGGCCACACAAAGAAACCCTGTCCTTGCAAACAAACAAAAAGGCAAGAAAACGTTTAGCAGATCAGTTAAGTCCGTTGCCTGGGGGGGGGGACGTTTCAGATTAGGCTCTGTCCACTTTCTGGGGACCCCTTAGTTGTAGTGCCAGTCAAGCTGTTGACTTTGAAGCCTTCCAGCAGGCAGACCCAATCCACCTTCTGGCTCACCACCCCTCTGCTCCAACCAACTAAGAATCCAGCCACTCTTCTCTCAGCTTCTGGTATTCCGGATGGCCACTGTGTGCCAGACATTACTAGCTGTTCAGCACCCATCAGCATGCCTAACACATCCCCCTGTCCACTACTTCAAGCATCCCCTTTTGCTCTCTGAGCCTCCTGTCTCCGTCCTCCCCCCAATCTGAGGCTCTGAAGTCCTCCTCCCCACCCCAAGCAGCTGTTTCCTGTCCCCTCACACCGGCTGCAAGGGGCAGGCTGGCAGGTCACCGTGGAGGACAGCCAGTGCCTCTCACGGCTTTGTTTTCAGGAAATTGCCAGGGAAGAACCGGTTTTTGGAAAAAGCCTGGAGCAGTGCTCAGGGGTCTGGAACTGCCTTTCACACAGTTGGAGTGTGATTCTGTATAGCCGGTCCCCTCCTCCAGTGACCTGGCCACATCCAAATCTAAAGCTATAGTACAGAGAAAACAGCTGCAGGTCATTTCTAAGACCCAGGCCAGCTGGAACAGCCAGACCCAGGGGCTGCACTGAGGGCTGGGTGGGTATTAGTAGGGTGGTACATAACAGTAGGATTATTGCTGATTGTTTGCAATTTGGGTTTTTTAAGGCTTTTAAAAATGTTTGTCTGTGTGTCCGTGTGTGAGTATTTGTCCCTGGAGGCCAAAAGTTATAGATCCTCCGAAGCTGAAGTCAACATAGATGCTCAGTAGCAATCAGACTGCAAGAGCAGCTCTAGCTCTTAACCACTGAGCCATCGCTCCAGCCCCACTGGTTTTCTGTTTGCTTTTGTTTGGTTTTTGAGACAGGGTCTCCGGAAGCCTCCTATGTTGTTGAGGGGGACTGTGAACTCGACCCTCCTACCTCGGCCTCCTGAGTGCTAGAATGTGCTTCACCACACCTGGTTGAGCAGTCTTGGAGATGGAGCACACGGCTTCATGCATGCTAAGCAAACACTCTAGTGACTGAACCACAGCCACAGCCTCATTTCTTTCCTCTTTTTCCCTCAGTAGTCTATGCACATCAGCCTGCGCCTTCTACAGTTGGTCCTGAGGTTATCGCTAATCCCTCCCCACCGTACAGACGGAGAAACAGAGGTGCAGAGCAATGAAGCTATAAGCTGTATCCCAAAAGACATGCATGGGCCTGCAGGGTTGAATCCATGTAGCTTGTTCAGATCTCTGTATTAGCGACTACACTTGACTGTTTTCGGGGGGGGGGCACATGTATGCCTCAACACACATATGAAGGCTGGAGAGCAACTGTGAGTCAGTGCTCTCGACCATGTGGGTACCGAGGCCTGAACTCAGACTTACAGGCAACTGTCATCTCACCAACCCATTTTATTTTGTTCTGTGTTTTGTTTGCTTGTTTTGAAAGTTTGCGGGTTTTGTGGTTGCTAGGGTTTTGGACTTTTTTGTTCTGTTTTGTTTGTGTTTGAAACAAGGTCTATGAAGCCAGGCCAGGCTGGCCCTGAACTTACAGAGCTTGTCCTGTCATTGCTGAATATTGTCCTGTTTGCTTTTTGTTTATTTTATCTTATTTTATATATTTATTTAAGACAGGATCTTACTATACAGTGCTAGCTCACCTGAAACTTGCTATGTAAACCAGGATGGCCTCAAACTAACAGAAATTCTCCTGCCTCTGCTTCTGGAGTACTGGCGATTTCAGGCATGCACCACACCATGCCGGGGGGCCTGTTTATCTATTCATTCCAACTCAAATTTTCCTGCTTCAGCCTCCCACATGCCAGGATTTCAGGCATGCATGGCCACACCCAAAGGAATGCCTGTTTTTTCTTTATCTGTCCCTCCCGGGCTCCCAGTCCCTCCCGGGGCCCCCAGTCCCTCCTTCCCATGCTGAGGATGAAATTTAAGGCTCAAGCATGCTAAGTGAGTTCTCTACCACTGAGTTACACCACCAGCCCTTTTCTCTTTAATTACACTTTATTTTTTTTGTGGGAGGTGGGTGGGTGCAGATATGTCACAGGGTGAGAGTGGAGGTTAGATGGCAATTCTGTGGAGTTACTTCTCTCCTGCCACCAAGTAGATCCCACGGACACAACTCAGGAATGTTAGGGATGACATCAAGCACCATGACTGACCAATCCATCTTGCTGATCCCTAAGACTCTTTACTAAGTTGCCCTGAGTTCACTCTGTAGCTCTCAGGCAGGACTTACCTTTCAATCCTCCCACCTTGACCTCTCCTGTAACTGGGGTTATAGGCACTTTTGGAAAGATTCCCTTCCCCTCCCCAGAAATGGCAGGGAACCTGAGCCACTTACTGCTCACCCTCCCATCTAGCTCCAGTCAGCGCAGCAAGAGCCCTTGATTGGGGAGTAGCGAGTGTGCTGGAGCTAGCCCCCACCTAGACTGCTCCACATGCCAGTGCCTCCCGGAGTGGGGCGTGTAGCTGCCCTCTTCTCTCCCACACTGCCTGGCTATCAAAGCTAAATCCAGATCCTCTGCCTGAGGACCCCCTCATTAGGACATCAGAGCTGAAGCCACGGCGCACGCCCCCACACCCGCCCCTGGAGCTATTTCGGAATACAGAGCTCTATCAGGAAACCTGAAGGTTGGGAGACAGAGCACACAGTGCGCACCCGAGGTCCTGAAGAGGGTATGTCTTCCTGACCTAAGACTCTGATGATGGCACCGGTTAATGTTGGGCCGGGATTCTCAGATTCATGACGTGGGATGCGGGTAGACCATGGTAGAACAGGGATCCTTGGTTCATCACACACACAACCCTCCCCAAACATACACAACCAGGTCAGATTCGAAAAGACAGGGCAGTTTCCTACAGGAAACTCCGCTGGGCGGTTCCATCCGCTACTATTGTCTATGGGTCCGGGGGGCCATCCGTGCCTCCCTCCAACACCGTTTCCGTATCACCCGCCCCCTCCACCTCCCTGCAAGAAGCACATCCCGAAAGAGCCAGTCCCAAGTCCTCAAACCAACTCTGGAGAAGGGTCACTTAGGCATCTGGAAGATTCCGGTGAGCACAAGCTCCCCGTTGGGTCCTGGATGGCTACGTGGCGACAATCTGCTCAATATAGCGCTCCCCTCCCGGGCTAGACTTTCATCTACCTGGGGCTCCCAGTGTCCGAAGAATCACCATTACAGGACGGGGCGCCCACCCCGTCGCAGAGCACAGAGCCCATAGAAGGGACTGAATGAACCGCGTCTCCTCACTCCCCCCCCCCCCCGACACTTGTGTCCTGAATTTCCCCTCTAGGACCCCCATAGGGATCCCGGCAAGTTTGGACATTACCTGAATCCGCAGCCCCGGCCGCGCCCGCACAGCACCCGAGCCCGCCCCTTCGAAGCTCGGGCCGGGTTATCAAGGCTTTCACCCCTAACTGATGGCCATTTCAGCCAACCAGAACTCGAATTTGACAGAACTACCCAATAGTATGGCAGAGTGGGTCGTCTGGGCGGGGGCGGAGGTGGGGACGCGCCAGGGGGCGGGGCCTACAGTAGTGATCTGCGAAGACGGAGCCCTAGTGCTGCCCCAGCCACAGCAGAATCCTGCCTGCTCCAGGACTTAAGAAGGTGGGGTTTCATTCACAGCACACTGGGATCTACAGGAGGAATCTAAACAAACTATTTCTGTGGAATTTATGCGGCAAATTTAAATGTGACTAGGATATGAAGTCCTAAGACCCACGCGGGACCTTTGAACATAGTGTGCCCCTTTCTAGAACTATTCTTTGCGTGTCATGCCTTCCCTACCTCCAGGTGCTCCATCTATGTGTATCTATCTATCTATCTATCTATCTATCTATCATCTATCTATCCTCTACCTACCTACCTACTGTGGTACTGAGTATTTAACCAAGATGTATACATGCTAGACAAGTGCTCTACCCCATCCCCAGCAGAGCAGACACATAGATAGGTGAGAGAGAGACTTTTAACTATATTTAAGGCCAGTGAGATGGCATGTAAAGGTGCTTGCTGCCAATCCTGGCTGTCTGAGTTCTATCCCTGGGACCAAGCAACGGTGAGAACCAAGTCCCGCAAGTTGTCTTCAGACCTCCATATCGTGCCATGCATCTACCCACACACATTCATACACACAGTAAATTAATAAAACTTTTCTTTTTTGGTTTTTCAATAAAGGGTTTCTCTGTAGCTTTGGGGCCTGTCCTGGAACTAGCTCTTGTAGACCAGGCTGGCCTCGAACTCACAGAGATCCGCCTGCCTCTGCCTCCCGACTGCTGGGATTAAAGGCATGTGCCACCATTGCCTGGCTAAATTAATAAAACTTTTTAAAAGTATGTTTAACTCTAACCCATCTGGAGTATGTGATAATTGAAAGCCACCACTGTTTCCTGTTAACATCGCGTTGACTAATTGTGTGCCAGGCTAGTGAGTCTCCTAGGGGGCAGGATCTCTGCTGTCTTGTGCCTTTCAAACGATGGTTCATGTGAAGGAGTGATGGGTAGTCTGTGGAAGAGAAAATGAGATGCAAGGCCCTCATCTGCCTTGAGTGGAGAATTTAGGATTTAGTGGAAAGGTTCTGGAAGGCAGCTTTCAAGGTGACGTTTAAAGGAGCCTGCACCAGGCAAAGATAAGAAGTATAAAGCTCCCTGCATGAACTTTGAACTGGGTATGTTAGCGTGAAGTGAGTTGGTGGGAGAACAGGGTTTTTGTTTGCTCCAGGTTTTGGGCAATGGCTTGGGTTTCATTTTTTTGTTGGTGTTATACTTTTCCAGATTTTTGTCTTGTTTTGTACTTTGACTTTGATGTCCTCGGAGATGACCTTTAACTTCTGCTCCTCAACGTCCACCTCCCAGCCTTTGAAACAAGCTGTCACCACAGTTTGACAGATTTAACCCAGCTGTGCCAGCTGTGTCTGTGGGGTACAAGCCTGTAATCCCAGCACTGGGAGGTTGGAGACAGGAGGAGCAGGAGTTCAAAAGCAACCTGAGCTACATGATCCTTCAATCTTTCCCAGTCTCTTTTTTTTTTCATTACAGAAGCTATAGCAGTCAGATTGTACAGTAATATATTTATACAATAGTGTGTGTGTGCGTTGTTTGTATGTTTGTAGTGTGAACATGTGCATGGAGGTGATAGTCCATGTAGAAGCTGGGATGATGTCAGGTCTTCTACTCTGTGGGCTCTCCATTGTTACGTTTTTGAGAAGCTCACCTGTTTGGCTAATGATCTTCAGGCCCACCTGTCTCTGTTACCCTATTTCTTACCCAAGGCTAAGGCTACAACCACATGCCGCCATGCCTGGCTATATTCCCAAACCCTATTTTTTTCCATTTATAAAATGCTTGCTCTATTTTCATTGGCTGATTGGCTGAAGAAACATGCCCAGTTTGCCATGGAAATTTTGGAGTTGTAAAAATATTTTTATTGCATAATAAGTAGAGCATGTGTCTAACACGTACAAAGCCTGGTTCAATCTCTGAAGTCAGAACCAAAAATGTTTAACTGTAAATTGAAATGATGCACGAGAGAGACAGAGAGAGAACCAGATCAGTAAGACAAATGTGTAACTAAGGAGGTTTAACTTTCCAACCATTATTCACCTGTGCTCCACAAATGATAGAACACGGTGAGCCAATCCCCAGTCCAAGAAGCATTTTTTGTGGCTGTTTTAGAGACATGGTCTCACTAGGTAGCCCAGGATGACTTAAAATGTGTGATGATTCTCCTGCCAAAGGCTTGGGAGGGCCTAGAAGTAGCTTTGAGTGCTGTGACTTGGGGGAAGTGTGTCTCAGGCACCGTTCTGTTCTTACAAAGGGACACCATGACTGGTGCGGGACAATTGTCTATATTCTGTCAGTTATGTTTTAAATAAATGCTGATTGGCCAGTAGCCAGGCAGGAAGTAGAGGCGGGTCAATGAGAATAGGAGAATTCTGGAAAGAGAGAAGCTCCCTCTGCAGTCCTGCCCAGACACAGAAGAAGCAAGATGTTACTACGCTGCTGAAAAAGGTACTGAGCCATGCGGCTAACACAGATAAGAATAATGGGCTAATGTAAGTTATAAGAGTTAATAAGAAGGGCTGGAGAGATGGCTCAGTGGTTAAGAGCATTGCCTGCTCTTCCAAAGGCTCTGAGTTCAATTCCCGGCAACCACATGGTGGCTCACAACCATCTGTAAAGAGGTCTGGTGCCCTCTTCCGGCCTGCAGGCATACACACAGACAGAATATTGTATACATAATAAATAAATAAAATAAATATTTAAAAAAAAGAGTTAATAAGAAGACTGAGCTAATGGGCCAATCAGGTTATGATTAATATAGACCTCTGTGTGATTTCTTTGGGACTTAATGACTGTGGGAACCGGGCAGGACAGAAACCTCAGTCAACACACGACCAAGGCAATTCTTTATTATTTTAAACAAGTATTTAATTGGGTGCTTGCTTACAGTTTCAGACGCTTAGTCCATGATCATCATGGTGGGAAACAGGCAATCATGGGAGCTGTGAGCTTTATATTCTGATCCACAGGCAGCAGGAAGAGAGAAACAGAGAGACACTGGAACTGATCAGGGCTTGTGAGACCTCAAAGCTCACCCCCTCCCACAGTGATACACCCCTCCCACAGTGATACACCCCCTCCCACAGTGATACACCCCTCCCACAGTGATACACCCTCTCCCACAGTGATACACCCCTCCCACAGTGATACACCCCTCCCACAGTGATACACCCCTCCCACAGTGATACACCCTCTCCCACAGTGATACACCCCTCCCATAGTGATACACCCCTCCCACAGTGATACACCCCTCCCACAGTGATACACCCTCTCCCACAGTGATACACCCCTCCCACAGTGATACACCCCTCCCACAGTGATACACCCCTCCCACAGTGATACACCCCTCCAGCCACACACCATATCCTTCCCAGACAGGACGCCAACTGGGAACTAAGCCTGCAGATCTAGTGGCCTCATTCAAACCACCACAGTGTATTTTGGCCATTTTTGAGCAGAACCCAGAGGTGCAGAAAAGACATTCTACATTGCGCAAGGAAGCTCTCCCACAACCAAGAACAAACTGCCAGAACTGGAACCATGCTGATTGTAAGAAATCTACAGTGTGGGGGCTTGGGAGATGGTTCTCTTGAAAAAGTGCTTGTTCTGCAAGCACAAGGACCTGAATTTGGATCCCACACCAGCACTGGGTGAGACACATTTACAGTCCAAACACCAGGGAGCAGAAACAGGAGGATTCCTGGAAACAAGCTTAGCCAAAGCAGCAGGTGCCTGGTTCAACAACAGACACTGTCTCAAAAAACAAGGTAGCTGTGAGTTCGAGACCAGCCTGGTCTACAAGAGCTAGTTCCAGGACAGGCTCCAAAACCACAGAGAAACCCTGTCTCGAAAAACCAAAAAAAAAAAAAAACAAGGAGCGACGAGGAAGACACTTGCTGTCTGTCCTCCCTCCGCAGCTTTGTCTCTGTTTCCTGTTATGGAAAAAGGATAGCTATATTTTTTGTTGTTTTTATTATTGTTTTTGAAACAAGATCTTTCAATATAGCATACCTGGCTGTCCTAGAACTTGCCATATTGACCAGGCTGGCCTCAAACTTATGAAGATCTGCCTGCCTCTGCCTCCCAAGAGCTGGGATTGAAGACATGTGCCACCATTTTTATGGAATACTACTTTAACTATGTAAATATGTGTTAAATTTGTTATTTATGTTGTTGAATATTACTTTAACTATGTAGAGATCTGTTATATTAGTTTATGCTACATTTCTTTAATTATGTTAAGATGTCTTGCTGTTTTACCTTGCCTGCCTAAGATACTGAACAGCCAATAGCTAGGCAGTAGAGGGATACTTGGGACTGGTGGGCAGAAAGAATAAGTAGGAGGAGGAACCTAGGCGAGAGGGTGAGGGTAAAGGTATGAGAAGAGAAAGCGGGAGAAAGAGAGAGAGAGATGCCCAGGGCCAGCAGCTGCCAGCCAGCCACAAAGCAGGACTCACAGAATGAAAGGAAGGGTAAAAAATGCAAAACATGGGTGAAGAGGAACAGGTTAATTTAAGTTATAAGAACTAGTGGGACAAGCATAAGATAAGGCCGAGCATTCATAATTAATAAGAAGTCTCCATGTCAGGAGCTTAGTTCTGCCTCAACTCGATATGCCATGCTCTGTTGAAACCCGTGGGAGGCCTGCCCATTTCTGAACAGAAACGGGGAGGGTAGGCAAAGGGAGGAGGGGGAAGGAACAGAGGGAGAGAAGGAAAGGGAAACTGTGATCGGATGTAAAATGAATAAAAAAATTTAATTATAAAAAAATAAGAAGTTTACGGGCGTGGTGGTGCTCTCCTTTAATCCCAGCACTTGGGAGGCAGAGGCAGGTGGATCTCTGTGAGTTTGAGGCCAACTTGGTCTACAAGAGATAGTTCCAGAACAGGCTCCAAAGCTATAGAGAAACCCTATCTTGAAAAACCTAAAATAAAATAAAATAAGAAGTCTCTGTGTCGTAATTTGGAAGCTGGTTGGTGGCCCAAAAGAAAGTCATTATACACCATCTCAGGCCAAGACACCTAGCTATAAAGCAGCTACCATTATACCACATCCTCAATAATAAGATATCCCAAACTCAGCAGACCCCATACTCCCCAGGTGACCAGTACTGTGATTTGAAGGTGTTTTTGTTTGTAGAAGTTTGGTTTTGATTGTTTTGCTGTTTAATTTTTGTTTGTTTCTTTAAGGTTTAGAACTGGTATTGGGTTTCATTTGTTTGTCTCACATTTATCTAATAGAAGCAGGGCACACATGCCAAGGCGTGCCTGTGGAGATCAGAGGACAACTTAGAGCAATTGCTTCTCTCTTTCTACCATGTAGGTTCCAGGAATCGAACTCAGAAAATCAAGCTATCAAGCTAGTGCCTTAACCTGCTAAGTTGCCTTGTCCACCCTGCCCTGGTTTTGTTTCTGGGATAAGATATCACGTAGCCCAGACTAGCATCACACCTTAAACTACCGACCCTTCTGTCTCCACCTGCTGGATGCTGGGATGGCAGCATCGGATTCATAGTGGGCAACACAATGAGTTAGAGGCTAGCCTGGGACAACGTGAGACCTTGTCTCAACCACCAACAAACAAAAGTAAAACCTAACACGCATGTTCTTAAGCAGTCTGTCTGTAGGCATGTGTGTGTGCTGTTTTGTTGTCATATGTGTTCTCTCTCCATCTCCTCCCCAGCCCCACCCACCACCTGTTTCTTTTGTTCTGTGATTGGGTCTCTATGACCCAGCCAGGCCTCAAACTTACCAAGATATCTTTGCCGGTACAGTCGTTGTTGTATTTCATGACATTTACAGAGGAGTAGGACTGTCAGTTGTCATAGCACCTACCTCCAGATGCTGTGTGAGCCAGTCCTTCCAGGACAAGCACAGTGACACCAGTTGACATGCCAGTATAGACGGAGGAAATTCTACAGGGTCCCCTGCAAGATGAAGAGCTGTAAGTGGCCAAGGACTGCTGAAAGAGGGGGAATCCATTTTCTCAAGGGGATGAGCTCCCAAACAAGATGTCTAATCCCAAGCAATCAGCCATGGACACATATACTTACAAACAATGCTAATAACTTAGTAGGTTTTATATATCTATAAATTAGAATATATATATTCTAAGTGCATAAGTATATACATTTCAATAATAATTAAAGAAAACACCATGAATTTGGGAGAGGGCATGAAAGGAGTTTAGGGGGAGGGACAGGTAAAAATGATGTAGAGCATTTATGTACAAAGTTATGAAAAAATATTTTAAAATGGCTAGAGACATAGCCTAGCTGGAATGGCATGTGCCTGGCATGTAAAAGGTGCCTGGGTTGGATCCCCCACTATGTAAGAACGAGAAAGATCCCAGCTGAGCCGATTATCAGGAAACAGAACATGAACAATGACCTTTGTGTGAAAGTGGGAAGCTAAGGATGGACCCCAACTGGTACAGTGCTGGTTCACATGCACAGAGCCCTGCCTTTACTCCTAGTATGGCGGCACATGCCTTCCATCCCAGCAGCTGGAGAGTAAAGGCAGGAGAATGGGAGTTCTAGGTCATCCTTGGCTACACAGTGAGTTCAAGGCCAGCCTGGGGGAAAGGGTAAGCGTTCCAGGACAGACAGACAGGCCTACACAGAGACCATGTCAGAGAGAGAGAGAGAGAGAGAGCACAAACCTACAAGATGGTGGCTCAGGGGTAGGGCACTTACTGCCTGACCAGAAGACCTGCATTTGTTCCCCAGAACTCTCACAGTGAAAGGAAAGAGCTGGCTGTATGACAGGCTGTTCTCTTACCTCCACACATGTGCTGAGTATGTGCCCACTCCCACATGCACTCTCTTGCACGTACATGCACGCATGTGAACACACACACACAGAGCGAGCAGGGAGATAAAGAAAGAAAGAATGAAAGAAAGAAAGAAAGAAAGAAAGAAAGAAAGAAAGAAAGAAAGAAAGAAAGAATAAATCTTATTTAAAACTTTTTTAAAAAAAAAAAAAGAAGAAGCTGATAAAGAGGGGGACCAGAAGGATGACTGTTAAGAGCCCCTGCTGCTCTTGTAGGGGACCAGGTTCCTGTTCCAAACACCCACATGGTAGTTCATTACCATCTGTAACTCTAGTTCCAGAGGATCCCATAACCTCTTTCGACCTCTTCAAGTACCAACCATGCATGTGGTGCCCACACATACATGCACGAAAAAATACAAAATAAAATTATTAAATCTAATTTAAAAACTGAAAAAGCAGCCTTCTGAGAAAACTGCAATAATCTTAGAGTTCACAACCCCTCCCATATACCCCATTGCTAACACCCTTCATGTCTATGATAGAAAATGTGACCCTTTTCTGTCCCAAGCTATCTCAGATCAACAATAGAGTCTCCAGAGAGAAACAGGGCACGGGTGGGGAGGAGAAGCCAACTTCAACCACTCCAGAGTGCACATGAAGCCCTTGGAAGCCACTTTGGGCTCCTTTGCCATTTCAAGGACCTCTAGAATATGCCAGAGTGCTCTCTACCATGTCAGGAATGCAACAGCCCTACAGGGGCTGTGACTGACTCTCAAGATAAACACCCCCAGACTCTGGGCTGCGGATGAAGATGGGGCTTTCTTTTTTCTTTTCTTCTTTTCTTTTTTGTTTGTTTTTGTTTTTTCGAGAAAGGGTTTCTCTGTAGCTTTGGTGCCTGTCCTGGAACCAGCTCTTGTAGACCAGGCTGGCCTCAAACTCACAGAGATCCTCCTGCCTCTGCCTCCCGAGTGCAGGGATTAAAGGTGTGCGCCACCACTGCCCGACCTCGCAGATGGGGCTTTCAAAGGACATGGCCACCAGTTCAGCCTTTAGCTCATCCTGCACTCCTCCCCTCCCTAGGTAGAGGCAGGTGGCCCACACCAGCTGTTCCCTCCCCCAGGGAGTTCTGGGATGGAGGCACACATCATTTCTGACACATGTATCATCCCCACTGTCCCCTGCTTACCTCCCTGACTTTGAGCAAGGTCAGTTATTGCACAGAGGGGTTTCTCATATCTTAATGATTTGGGAAAGTAATATGTCCTTGAGTTTGAGAGAAGCTTCCTAGCCCCATGTGTGCTTTCAATCAGGAGTTAGGGTGATGGACTTTCATGGTCACACAAAATTTCCACTGAATCAGTGGCAGACAGGTTCTTGTCTCATGAATTCAAAGAATGAAATTTTGCATACAGCAGGATGGCTTCAGACAGTAGTTTTATTATAGGTTTAATAGCAAGTGCTTAAGAGAAGCCTGGTGGTGGTGGTGCACACCTTTAATCCCAGCTCTCTGAAGGCAGAGGCAGGCAAATCTCTGTGAGTTCGAGGCCAGCCTGGTCTACAAGAGCTAGTTCCAGGACAGGCTTCAAAACTACAGAGAAACCCTATCTCAAAAAACAAAAAAGAAAAAAGTGCTGAAGAGAAAAAGACTGGAAGGTGGATGAGGGCATTTGCTGCCAAGCCTGGCGACTTGAGTTTGACCCCTGAAATCCACATAATGGAAGAAGAGTCCCAGAGTGATGCAGGACCTGAGCTCCATTCTTCAAAGCTCTTTTTTTTCTAAATGGATATGGTGGCAAGTGGTTGGAGTCCCAGCACTGGGAAAAGAGACACAGGGAGTTCTCTGGGGCTCTCTGGTCAGCCATCTTGGCCAGTTTCAGAGCACGGGGAGACCCTGAGTCAAAAAGAGAGATGACACCTGAGGAACAGTGTCCAAGGCTGTCCTCTGATCGTCACATGCATACACAAGCACTCACAACACACTCGCACCTGTGCAAACACACACAGACACACAAAATAAAGAAACAAGGAAATGAGTTGGATGGTGATAGTGCAAGCACTTGGGAGGCAGAGGCAGGAGAATTTCTATGAGTTTGAGACCAGCCTGGTCTACAAAGTGAGTTCCAGGACAGCCAGGACTGTCACACAGAGAGATCTTGTCTCAAAAAAAAAGAAAGAAAAAGAAAAAAGAAGAAAGAAAGAAAGAAAGAAAGAAAGAAAGAAAGAAAGAAAGAAAGAAAGAAGCAAACTATTAAAGGCAATCGATTGGTCAGGAGGCACAGTGGTTCCTGGAATCCAGGACGCAGGAGGATCATCATGAGTTTGAAGCAAACGTGGGCTACATGATGAGTTCCAAACTATCATGATGTTTTTAAAAAAATACAAATTATTTATTATTATTTCATGTGCACTCATGTTTTGCCTGCATGCATGTCTGTGTGAGGATGCCAGATACCCTAAAACTGGAGTTACAGGCAGTTTATGAACTACCATGTGGTTGCTGTGAACTGAACCTAGGTCCTCTGGAAGAGCAGCCAGTGCTCTTAACCACTGAGCCATCTCTCCAGCCCCTCCCCCCTAATCATGGGGTTTTAGAGTGAACCTCGCTATAAACCAACTAACAAACAAAGCCAGTTCTGAGTAATTGATTCAGGAAAGACCCCACAGTGAAGCAAGGGGGTGAAGATTCCAGAAGAAATGGAACACTTACATAGCCTTCCTGTATGAGTCCTTAAGATTGACATCAATTACAAGCTGTCACCTCACAGAAATCTCCTTTCATAAAGTGGTTGTAGATAAAGCAACCAGTGGGGCTGGAGAGCCGGAGCTTTGGCTCAGTGGTTAGAGCACTGTCCAGTTCCCAGCACCCACATGGCAGCTTACACCTATCTGTAATTCCAGTTCCAGGGGGTCCAATGCCCTCTCCAGCCTTCTTGGACACCAATACATGCTTATGGTGCACACACATGCAGGGAAACATCAACACTCATTAGTAAAACACAAAAACTAACCACACTATTGTGGCGTTTGTGAAGATTTGTCACATGATCCTAACTGCAAATAATAATAATAATTAAAAAAAACACCTTACAAAGGAGTGTCTAGGGCTTTCAAACACATGTGGGTGTCATCTCAGCACTTGGAGGCAGAATCAGAAGTCATAGTCTTGCCTGTTGCAAAACAAGATTGACGGGGTTGGGTTGGGAGAAGATAAGAATATAAAACAAAACAAAACAAAACAAAAACTGAGTTAGGAAAAAAAAAACGAGTTAGGCTATTCCCCATATAACCACTAGGGGGTAATAGTCCTTCATTTCAAACTTTATTAAAACTTCAGCTCCAAAAGCAGGAAGGCAGGTGAGACGCCTCGCCAAGGAGAAACAACCTGCATTCAAACTCCAGGACTCAAATAGAGAAAAGGAAAACTTCCCCAAGTTGTTCTCTTACGTCCACACATGCACTGTGGCATGCACAGCCCCACGCTCAAACACAGGTACACACAATAAATATGTAATTAGAAAATTTATGTGATGGGTTTTGCCTGCATGTATACATGTGCTTTGTATGTGCATAGTGCCCAAGCTGTCCAAAAAATGGGGTTGAATCCCCTGGAACTGGAGTTACAGATATATGGTTGTGAGTCACCCTGTGGGTGCTGGGAATGGAACACGCGTCCTCTGAAAGAACAGCCAGTGCTCCTGCTTGTGAGCCATGTCTCAAGACACATTAAAATGTGATTTAAAAACAAAAGAGCATCAGTTCAATATTATTCTCAGATACATAGCGAAATGTGAGGTCAGCCTGGGCTATAGAAGACCTTGTCTCAAAAAGAAAAAAAGGCCAGGCAGTGGTGGAGCACACCTTTAATCCCAGCACTCGGGAGGCAGAGGCAGGCGGATCTCTGTGAGTTCGAGACCAGCCTGGTCTACAAGAGCTAGTTCCAGGACAGGCTCCAAAACCACAGAGAAACCCTGTCTCGAAAAAAAAAATAAATAAATAAATAAAAAAATAATAAATAAATAAATAAGTAAATGAATAAAATAAAATATTAAAAGGACAGCCAGTTATGGTTGCGCATGCCTTTAGTTCCAGCACTCGGGAGGAAGTGGCAGGAAAAGATCTCTGTGTTCAAAGCCAGCCTGGTCTAGGATTTCCAGAGCTATAGAGAGGACCTGTCTCAAAATGAATAAAATATTAAAATGGGCAATGTCTCAATTAATGGCTACCCTGTCCTTGATATCAAGACAAGTTCACCTGAAGTCTCCTCTTTACTTCTCACTGTTCAAATTTCAAATGGTAGTTTTTGCAGGGTTTTGTTTGTTCCCGTCTTTGTTTTTTGGTTTCTTGAGACAAAGTTTCTCTATGTAGCTTTGGAGCCTGTCCTGGAACTCACTTTGTAGCCCAGATTGGCCTTGAACTCACAGAGATCCCAGCCTCTGCCTCCAGGGTGCTGGGATTAAAGGCGTGCGCCACCACCCGACTGGTGTTTGTTCTTGAGACAAGGTTTTTTATGTAACCCAAACCAGCCTGGAACTCTGCGTAGCCAAAGATGATCTTGAGTGAGTGTGTGTGTGTGTGTGTGTGTGTGTGTGTGTGTGTGTGTCTGGTTATCTGGTGCTGGAGAAGGAACCCTGGACTCCATGGTTGCTAAGCAAGCACACTACCAACTGAGCTGGAGCCCTAACCATTATTGAACTTCATATTCCAATGAATACGGAAATCATATACGCTTCATTTTCAAAAGGTATCCGGTACCCAGCCACGTCTCACCACCACTGTGTTTTCCATCCTGGATCCTGGTCCAGCCTGGATTAAGGAAGTCCTCATCTCCTGTCATCATTTCAATTCTATGTGTGAGCCCACAGAGCAGCTAGAGGGAGGCTCTTAATGCCACGGTATTGTTAGCTCTTTGCTTAGAGACCTATACAGGACTTCCACGTGAATTAAAGGTCATGTCCCATAGCTGGTGCTTTAATCCCAGCACTAGGGAAGCAGAGGCAGGTAGATCTCAGATCTCAGAGTTTGTGGTCAGCCTGGTCTACAAAGTCGGAGGAGAGTAAGAGCTACACAAAGAAACCCTGGTTTGAGAAGAACAAATAGACCAAGTCCTTTCCCGGAGACCTCTAAGGATCTGCCCTGTGTCTTCCTGCTTTGTCTCCCCACCCCCACTCTTTAAAAGAAACACACTTGGGCTGGTGAGTTGGATCAGAAGAGCACCGGCTGCTCTTCCAGAGGTCCCGAGTACAATTCCCAGCAAACACATGGTGGCTCACAGCCATCTGTAATGGAACCTGGTGCCCTTCTCTGGCCTGCAGACAGGCATGAAGGCGAAACACCGTATACATAATAAATAAATTTTTAAAAAGATAGTTTAAAAAGTTTTGCTTATTTTCTTTATTAATTTAGTGCGTGCAAGTCTGTGCGTGTTTGTGGATTCAAGGGCACACACATGAAGGACAGAGGGCCTTCCAAAGTCAGTTCTCTCCTTCCATTGTGCAGGGCCCATGGACTGAGCCCATGGCCACAGGCTGGGTAGCCAGGGCCTTTACCCACTGAAACATCTTGCCCGGTAACTTTTTCCCTCTCTACCGCTCACTCCTCTGGGTCTCTTTCCTGTTTACTCAGTGATCGTACATACACATGTCTGCCTCAGGACCTTCGCACTGGCAATTCCCTCTTTCTGGAATGTTATTACACCAGATAACCCACTTGGCTGGCTTTTCACTTCCTTACTTCCCTGCTGTTCTCATTGAGATCATTTCTGACCACTCTATTTAAAATGGTTAATACCCCTCCCCTCAGTGGGTGAGGACACATCACCATAAAGCCTGAGGACCCAACTCCAACCCACGCACCCACACAACAGAAGGTGAGAACTGATTTCCACAGGTTGTCCTCTGTGCCGCACACACATCCTACACACGTGCATACTCAATTTGTTAATTTATCAATGAAATAATCTGAAAAGAAAAAAAAGTAAGGGAGGGAAAACTTAACATTCATCACTTACATAACCCCCTGGCTATTTGACAGAGTCTCTGGACATATTGATCATGCATGTTGCCCAAGTACCTTGGGCATTTATGACTGAAGCGGACATTTAGCTGTCCTTCCTCTTGGAGTTAGCAAGGGCTGCTCACGGATGAGCCAGCAGAGGGCGCTAGAACCTGGGTTACAACCTCGAGAACCTTAGACCTGCCTAACACCTGCAGGAAGACTTCCTCCAAGGAGAAACACTGTAAAAATCTCAGGCAGCAGCTTTGCTTCACTTCCATAAAAACATTTTCTGAACTCCTGAAATAACTCACAGAGAGGATTAAAAAACTCCAAAGTCATCCTGGGCTGAATAGACCAGTCTGGATTACAAGGCACCCTGTTTGTTTTAAAATAGCAGCCTGTGAGATGGCTCAGCGCGAGAAGATGCTTGCTACCAAGCCTGAACACTTTGCTTTCAAGTCCAGAGACCCACACAGTGACAGGAGAGAATCGCTACAGGTTGTCTTCTGACTACCACACACATGCCATGGCGTGTGGTGCCCACCCTCCACACACAATAAATAAATAAAACATAATAAAAGTATAAAAGTTATTATGTTCTTTTGGGCTAAAAAAACAGTTAAGAACATTTGACACGGTGCAGAGGACCAGACTTCCCAGTTCTCAGCACCCAGTGATCTGATGGCCTCTTCTGACTCCTGTGGACTCCTGAACACTCAGATATACATATATATACACACAAAAATTAAAAATACTTTTTAAAGAAAGAATGGGAAGGTTTTTTGTTTCTGTTTTCTGTTTTTTGGGGGTTTGTTTGTTTGTTTGTTTGTTTGAGACGGGCTTTCTCTGTAGCTTTGGAGCCTGTCCTGGAACTAGGTCTTGTAGACCAGGCTGGCCTCAAACTCACAGAGATCCACCTGCCTCTGCCTCCCAAGTGCTGGGATTAACAGCATGCACCAAGACTGCCCGAAGGGAAGTTACTTGAGTTCTTGTATTATTTCTGTATTCCAACTTAACGTTCTTAAATATGTTTTTGTTGTTTAGTAGTCCAGTGTGCTATCCATGGTGCCATAGAGCCAATAATTAAACCTTTTTAAAAGAATTATTACATTTATTTTGTGTGTGCATGTGTGTATGCACGCGCGTGTGAGCTTGAGAGAGAGAACGAGCGAGAGCACGCACTGTCATTCCCTTCTACCATGCGGGTCACACAATCAAACTGGCGGCAAGAGCCTTTATCCACTGAGCCACATCGCCAGTCCCTTCCATCTTATTTTTTGGGGAAACGGAAAAAACTGTATGAAGGACACACAAAATGACTATTAAGTATGTGGAAAGATAATTTGCATTTGGATGAAAATGAAAACTGTGTGAGATGTCATTTTCTTTTTTTTTAATTTTTATTTTTATTCTTTTTTAATTAAAATTTCCACCTGCTCCCCGTTTCCCATTTCCCTCCCCTCCTCCCAAATATTGCCACCTCCCCCCACTCCCCTGAGATGTCGTTTTCTACCTATCAGATTGGCAAATGATCAAAAGTTAATGAAATAATTTGTGGATAATAGCAGGTGAAACACATGAACAATCAAACAATGTTGGCATATGATAGCCTAGTTCCCATGGACAGTGGTTTGCTATCATCTTCCTAAGCCATAAACAAGTGTCTCCTTTGACCCAGCAGTCCAGTCTGACAGTTTGAAGAATTTACCCTACAGGTAGAATAGGTATAATTGTATATGCACAAGTTAATGACTTCATCGTTTGAGATTTCAGCATTTGGAAGGCTGAGGCAGGAAGATCTAGAATTTAAGGTTAGCCTAGAATACGAGAGTCTGTGTCAAAAGAAAAAAATAAGTGGGGCAGTGGTGGGGCACGCCTTTAATCCCAGCACTCTGTGAGTTCAAGGCCAGCCTGGTCTACAAAGGGAGTTCTGGGACAGCGAGGGCTACACAGAGAAAACCTGTCTCCAAAACTAAACAAGCCCACACAAACAAAAAGAGTGGGCCAGCAAAATGGCTCAAAGGGCGTACTAGATTGGTATTTGTTGCTGTGATAAACACTACCAAAAGTAACTTACATAGGAAAGGGTTTATTTGCCTTACAGGTTACAGCCTCTCAACAAGCCATGGCAGGAACTGAGGCAGATAACCGGGCAGAGCGTAGGGCACTTGTCACCAAGCCTGACCACCTGACTTCATTGTCCAGGTCCCACTTGTTGGATAAAGAAAACCAATTCTGTCGGGCGGTGGTGGTGCACACCTTTAATCCCAGCACTCGGGAGGCAGAGGCAGGTGGATCTCTGTGAGTTCGAGGCCGGCCTGGTCTACAGAGCTAGTTCCAGGACAGGCTCCAAAGCCACAGAGTGCTAGAATTACAGATGTGGCAGCACATCCTCAGTCACTCTCCCTCCCCCGCTCCACGTCTCTGAGATACGGCCCTGACAAGCTGCTTCACCTGCTGAGTACTTCCTGCCTTCCTGTATCCAGTTACAGTTAACTCCAGGGAAACTTCTGAGTCTGGGGCCAGCCTGGTCTACAGAGGGAGTCCCAGGTCAGCCAGGGCTACACAGAGAAACTCTGTCCCCAAAAAACAAAACAAAACTGGTTTTCAGTATCAGCAGGTTTAAAAAGTGAAATATTGATGTACCTCCCAACAAGAATGAATCACAGAATAATCATGCTGAGTGAAAAAAAGCAAGCCAAAACCAGAACATATCCTGATTTCACCTTTAGAACACTCTAGAAAGTGCAAACTACAGAGACAGAGAGCACACAATCATCTGAAGTACAGAGAGGGAGGAGACAGTGGCAGAGCAGGTTCCCAAGCAACAAAAAAACTTTTGGGTGTGGCTAATCTATTATCTTAATTATGATAATGATTTCAGAAGGAACACTGCATCAACACTTATTAAAATATAAGCTAGAAATACCCACGGGTTACGTCATAGATATTATGCTTCAGTAAAGCTGTTCTTAAATTTTTCTTCCTATCTGTAAAATGAAAATGTTTACACATAAAAAATACTTTGGCCGGGCGGTGGTGGCGCACGCCTTTAATCCCAGCACTCGGGAGGCAGAGGCAGGCGGATCTCTGTGAGTTCGAGGCCAGCCTGGTCTACAAGAGCTAGTTCCAGGACAGTCTCTAAAGTTACTGGGAAACCCTGTCTCAAAAACAAAAACAAACAAAAAAATACTTTGAAGGGGGTCCTGTGATTAACGACACTGACTGCTCTTCCAGAGGACCTGTGTTCTACCATCAGCTACACAGCAGCTCACAACCATTTATAACTCAGTCCTAGGATCTGATCTGACACCTTCTTGACTCAGTGATCACAAAGCATGCACACAGAGCACGTACATGTGTACAGACAAACACCCATATAACAGACATGGTAAGGTATGCTTTATTCCTAGTATTCAAGGCCAGCCTGAGCTACTTAGCTAGTTTCAGGTCAGCTAAGATCCAGTGAGATCCTATCTCAAAAATTCAAATTAAACCACCCATAGACATGAAATAAATAAAACAATAACTTCAATAAATCTTTAATTTATTTTATGTGTATGTCTGTGTACCATATGCATGCCAGGTGCCCACCCATGCCAGATGACTGCATTGGATCTCCTGGCATTAGAGTTACAGACAGTTGTAAAGTGCCATGTGGGTGCTGGGAATTGAACCCGGGTCCTCTGGAAGAACAGTCAGTGCTCTTAACTGCTGCCCCAGCTCTCCAGCTCCAAGAGTAAATCTTTTCTGAAGACAGAATCATGAAGACTCAAATGTCCTTGAACTCATTGTGTGGTGAAGGGTTAGCTGACCTTGTTCTCGTCCTGTCTCTGCCCTCTATTGCTTGGGTTACAGGAATATGCCACCATGCCTGGCTTTATAAAATGCTGGGGATTAAAACCAGGGCTTTGTGCATGCCAGGCAAGCACTCTACCAATTGAGTTACATCTTCAGGCCAAAATAATCTTTTTTTTTTTAAGGTCCCTTCTGAGAGACAGTTTTTTTTTAATGATTTATTTAATTTTATTTTATGTGCATTGGTGTGAAGGTGTCAGATCTCATGGAATTGTATTTTCAGACAGTTGTAAGCTGCCATGTGGGTGCTGGGAATTGAACCCCGATCATCTGGAAGAGCAGTCAGTGCTCTTAACCACCAAAAGCCATCTCTCCAGCCCAATCTATGAAATAACTCGCTCTTGTAGACCAGGCTGGCCTCAAACTCACAGAGATCCGCCTGCCTCTGCCTCCCGAGTGCTGGGATTAAAGGCGTGCGCCACCACCGCCCGGCAAGAGGAAACTTTTCAATTCACAGCAAAAAGTTATACAGCATCTGGTTCACCTGTTTTCCTCGGTCCCTTCTTCTATGGCTCCGGAGCGCAATGGTCTTGGAGGTCTCTTCTCCAGGAAGCCTTCCTGGTGGGTTAGTTTTGTTGTTGTTGATGGGGTTTTGTCTTGTTTGTTTGTTTCTTTTGGTTTTTTGAGACAGGGTTTCTCTGTGGTTTTGGAGCCTGTCCTGGAACTAGCTCTGTAGACCAGGCTGGTCTCGAACTCACAGAGATCCTCCTGCCTCTGCCTCCCGAGTGCTAGGATTAAAAGCATGTGCCATGGGGCTGGAGAGATGGCTCAGGGGTTAAGAGCATTGCCTGCTCTTCCAAAGGTCCTGAGTTCAATTCCCGACAACCACATGGTGGCTCACAACCATCTGTAATGAGGTCTGGTGCCCTCTTCTGGCCTGCAGACATACACACAGACAGAATATTGTATACATAATAAATAAATTTTTTTTTTAAAAAAAAAGCATGTGCCACCACCACCCAGCCTATACACATAACTTTTATATTGAAAAAATAAAAGGTTCATCCTTAATGGTGTCCATAGGAGCAAAGAGTCATCATAAGCCTCCTAATACCAGCCACTAAGAAGGATGTGGTATCATTTCCAAAAGTTAATCATGGAAACATGCAAGGGAAGAGCCATCGAAAATATGTACAGCAACAGATGTTCTCCAAATAACTGGTGTGCATCTGCCCAAACCGTCAACACTTAAAGGAGAATGGAGGCCCGAAGGGCAGGACCAAACACCTGAACTCGAGGATGGGCTCCCCGTGGGACAAAACTTACAGTTGCAAAGGATGTGACTGGAGCACGGATGAAAATGGACTACGGACTGTAGATTAGAGAACAGGACTGGGTCAGGATTACACCCCCTGCGTCTGCTGACCGCACGATAATCATAGTAAGAACGGTCCTGTTCTTAGCAAAGGCCAAAGGGCAGAAGGCACACATTCTTTGTGCGACATGCCTTCAAGTGGTTTAGAACAAAATGTGCCGCCTGCGTGACATAAGTGTGACCGGGAGAGTGGACATAGGGCACAGGCCTTGTGCTTAGGAAAGCACATACCCCCGTCCATGTATTTTGTGTATGTGTCTGTATGTGTGCACTTGTACAGCCGGTGTTGTCTATTTCTTTGTACATATAGCTCTTTCCATATACTGTGTGTGCGGTACATATATATGAGTATATTAGTAATGCATATATATGCATATGTATATAGTTATCTCCATGTACGTGTGTAGGGAAACATAAACATGTACAGGGTTTTTTTCATGTATGACTATGTGAAGTATTTCATTGTTTTGGATTTGTAATTTGTTTTAAGATTTCTGTTTGTTTGCTTTGAGAATGTCACTCAGTATGTAGCTCTGGCTTTCTGAGAACTCACTGTGTAGACTAGGCTAGACTTGACCTCACAGAGATCTGCCTGCCTCTGCCTGCCTTTGCCTCCCACGTGGTGGGATTAAAGGCGTGTGTCACCATGCCCAACTTTAAGATTTACTTTTAGTTACATGTTAATGAATTACATTTACTGTAGATATGTGTACAGGCATGGAGGTGTCTTCGGAGGCCAGAACTGGGTATCCAATCCCCTGGGTTTGAAGCTACAGGCAGTTATTGTGAGTCACCAAATATGGGTGTGGTGAACTGAATGCGGGTTCTCTGTAAGAACAGTGTGCCCTCACGATCACTAAGCTGTCCTGTCAGCCCTGTTTGTTTATTTTATTTGAGAAAGGAGCTCATGTAACCCAATCTGAATCAAACTTGCTATGTAGCTGAGGATGGCCTTGAATTTCTGATCTTTCTCCTGTCTCTACCTCAGGAGTGCTGGGATCACGAGTACACCACCATACCCAGGTTGTGCAGGGCCGGTGAACAAACTCTACCCACTGAGCAACACCCACAGCTCTGTTACACATTTCTGTGTATTTATGTGATGTTTGTACATACCTTTGTGTATGAATGCAGCTCTTTTTAATCAATCTCCTTATCCAATTGGCCACTCTGATGATTAAATGTAGTTCTTTCTATATGCGTATGTGTATGTATTATGCAGATGACTCTGTATTAATGTCTATATATGTGCATGTGTTATATACATGTGCATTTCTATATATGTATGTCTTGTCATGTATTTACTTATCTACATATATATAGCATATATGTAAATACACATGTATAATGTAGAGGCAAGAGGATCAGGGATTTATGGCCATTCTATTCTACATAGAGAGGAAGGCTACCCTGGAGTCCATGCAAGCAATGTATACATCTAAAATATGCTTGTATTTATATACCATGTCTCTCTATTTGCGTATGTTATGTATGCATAGGAAAGCCAGGGTCTCATGCATGACAGGCAAGTACTCTACTAAACTAGTCAAGAGGCCCATTCCTGACTTTTGTGAATGTTTCTTTTTTTTTTTTTTAAAGATTTATTTATTATGTACACAGTGTTCAGACTCCATGTATGACTGCAGGCCAGAAGAGGGCACCAGATCTCATTACAGATGGTTGTGAGCCACCATGTGGTTGCTGGGAATTGAACTCAGGACCTTCTGAAGAGCAGCCAGTGTTCTTAACCTCTGAGCCATCTCTCCAGCCCTTGTGAATGTTTCTTTATTTGGGGATTGAGCCTTGATTCTCAACCACCCTACTACTGAGCTACATTCCCAGACCACTTTTTTATTTGGAGACAGGATCTAAGTGCTATGACGGTTTGAGTAAGAATGGCCTCCGTAGGCTCATATATTTGAATACCAGGAAGTGGAATTCTTTGAAAGGATTAGAATGACTAGGAGGTGTGGTCTTACTAAAGGAAGTGTGCCCCTGAGGGTGGACTTTGAGGTTTCAAAAGTTCGGGTCCAGCCCAGCCTCTCTCTCCCTCCCTCCCTCCCTGCCTCCCTCTCCCTCCCTCCCTCCTTCCCTGCCTCCCTCTCCCTCCCTCCCTCCCTGCATCCCTCCCTCCCTTCTTCCCTCCCTCCCCAAGCATCCTACCAGGCTCCCTGCCATGACAATAATGTGCTCTGAAACTGTAAGCAGACCCCCAGTTAAACACATTCTTTGAGTCATTCATGCTGTCTCTTCACAGCAATAGAACAGTGACTAAGACAGTTGCCCAGACTGGCCATAATTCACTCTGTAGCCTGGGCAGACCTTGGATTTATTTTATAATCACCCTACCTCAGACTCCTGGCCTACTGGGGCATGCTGGGGCCCAGGTGAGGCCAGCTATGAACTTTTTGTTTAAGACTTATATGTGAGACCGGGCAGTGGTGGCGCACGTCTTTAATCCCAGCACTCGGGAGACAGAGGCAGGCAGGTCTCTGTGAGTTCGAGGCCAGCCTGGTCTACAAGAGCTAGTTCCAGGACAGGCTCCAAAGCTACAGAGAAACCCTGTCTCGAAAAACAAAACAAACAAACAAACAAACAAAACCACTGGCTGTCCTGAAATTCTCTCTGTAGGCCAAACTGACCTTGAACTCATAGAGGTCCTCTTGCCTTTGCCTCCTCCTGAGTGCTGGGGTTAAAGGCGCGTGCCACTACGGTCAGCCTTTTATTATTATTATTATTATTATTATTATTATTATTACCACTTTAAAGTACAAGGGTTTTTTTGTTTTTTTTTAACCTATTTACAATGGAGTAATATCCTGAAAAATTCATCGGTGTCGTTCAAAAATGGCTTGAGTGTGTCCCCAAGGGTTCATGAGTTGAAGTTAATTCTCCTGCTAGAAATACTGAGGTGTTGACTGCAAAAGCTTCTTTTCTTGAGACAAGATCTCATGTTGTAGAGGTTCGTCTTAAACTGGCTGTGTGTCTGAGGATGACCTTGACTCCTGATCTCCTTGACTCCAACTCCTGAGTTCTCGGACAACAGGCATGGAATTCTGCACCTGTTTTTGTTCCAGTGCCAGCAGTCAGACCCAAGGCTTTGTGCTTGCTACACAAGCACTGGAGTAGCAAAGACATAGCCCCGGTCCTGCGTGCAGACGCTGAGAGATTAGGGTTACATAAGGCCGTCAGTAGGTTCCTGGTGCCTGGACACTTGTGACTGAGAAGTAAGACCAAAGGATGCACAACCATGCTAAATCCTCTTACGCAAAACCTTGCGGCAGGCAAGGAGGATGTACGGTCAGATATGTGCCCTCTGTCTTGGATCAGAATCATGATCGAAATCATTTTTTTCCTTATTAAAGTGAAAAATGCAGCCTCTGATGTTATTTGTATAGTGTAAAATACACATATCCTGAACTGAAAAGAAATTAAATAAAACACGAAGGACTAAAAAGATGGCTCAGTGGGTAAAGGCATTTGGCACCAAGCCTGACTGCCTGAGTTTTATTCCCAAACTCTACACAGTAGAAGGAGAGATCAGGTCCGACAGGTTGTCTTCTGATCTTCAAGGGTGTGCACACACACAAATAAACTAAATGTAATTTTAAAATGTTTTCAATGTACGTGTATGGATGATTTGCCTACGTGTATGTCTGGTACCCCGGAAGGCCAGAGGAGGGTGCTGGATCCCCTAAAATTTTAGTTAAACATGGTTGTGAGCCATCATATGGGTCCTGGGGATTGAATCTGGGATGTCTGGAGGAACAGTCAGTGCTCTGAACTACTGAGCCATCTCTTCAGGCCCAAATGTAAATTTTTTAAAAGAATGCTTTGAAGAGCTGGCAAGAAAGCTTAGCAGTTAAAAGTAATCGCCACCAAGTTTCAAGACCTGAATTCCATCTCCTGCTGCATGCAGGAGGTGCAGGAGAGGACCACCTACCACATGTTGCTTTTGATCTCCACTCTTAGAACGCAGCATGTAGGCACTGCTGCCACACTTGCAAAGGAAGCATAATTTTTTTAAAAATGAATTTAAGAGATGTGGCTCAGTTAGTAGAATATTTGTTTGGCAAGAACAAAACCCTGTGTTCAGTCCCCAGCACTGCATAAAACCAAGTGTAGGATTGCATGCCAGTCATCCCAGCACTCTGGAGGGGGAGGCAGGAAGACCAAGGGTTAAAGGTCATCCTCACAGTATAACAAAAGGCAAAGGCCAGCCTAGACCACACGATGAAGAATACAGTTACGGCCGGGCGGTGGTGGCGCACGCCTTTAATTCCAGCACTCCCGAGGCAGAGGCAGGTGGATCTCTGTGAGTTTGAGGCCAGCCTGGGCTACAAGAGCTAGTTCTAGGACAGGCTCCAAAACCACAGAGAAACCCTGTCTCAAACCCCCCCCCCCCAAAAAAAAGAAAAAGAAAAAGAAAAAATATATACAGCTAAGGGGCTGGAGAGACTTTCACAGGTTAAAGCACTGGCTACTCTTCCAAATGATAGTCTGTAACTGCAACTCCAGGAGATCCATTGCTTTCTTCTGGCCCCTGAGGCCAGTCCATGTGCACAGACATATGCAGGCTGAATGCTCATACACCATAAAATAAACAAAATCTTAAAATATATTTAATTCCCCCAATACATCCATCCAAAAGTAAGATCTCATACCCTTTAGGTTGGACCTGAGAAGCTGACCATCTGTACATAGTTAGGCAGCAGTAAATACATTCACTAGTTTTTAAGACTCCAAAGCAAAGCCCTGAGCAGTCACTTCTTATTGGCCTTTTAAGAGTTCATCTGAGAGCAGAAGATATGGCCTTTCACAAAGGACCCAGGTTCGGTTCCCAGCACTCACATGGCAGCTAACAACCATCTGTAATTCTAGTTTCAGAGAATCTAACACTCTCTTTCCGTCTCAGTAGACATTGGACACGCACACGGTGCACAGACATCCACGCAGGCAAACACCCATACACATAAAAATAAAAATAAATCCACAAAAATTTCATTGCGGCAAAAAATGGGTGAGGAGTTTGAGACAGGACCTCATGTAGCCCTGGTTAGCCTAAATCTCCACCTACCTAAGGATGGCCTTTAGCCCCTGAGGGCTCTGTCCCCGCCTCTCCAGTGCTGACCTTTAGCTCCGAGGGCTCTGTCCCCGCCTCTCCAGTGCTGACCTTTAGCCGAGGGCTCTGTCCCCGCCTCTCCAGTGCTGACCTTTAGCTCCGAGGGTTCTGCCTCCACCTCTCAAGCGCTGGGATTTCAGGAGTGCACCACCACACCCAGCTGCTGTTTTTTCTTTTCTCTCCTTTTTCATGAAGTGCTTACTTGGCAAGCATTCTGCCAATCGAGCTAGACCTCCAGCCCACCATATAATTGTTTATTACCAATATCATGTCCTAGTTTTATTTCCGGTTGCTGTGATAAAAATACCCTGACAAAAGCAACTTTACGAGAGAAAGGCCTTGTTTAGGTCCATTGCTGGGAGGAAATGAAGCAGTCAGCCACACCCACAGTCAGAGCTCACTGGTCAGTGACCGAGAGGAGAAAGATGAATACATGTGTGCGTGGCTTCTCAGCCCCCTTTCTCCGTGCTTTCTCTTTTCTGTTGTTTTAAGATAGACTGGCCTAGAGCTCCCTGTGTAAGCCTCTGCCTCCCAAATACTGGGACAGCCCAAGATTTCCTGCCTAGGGACCGGGGCCACCCTCAGTGGGCTGTTTCTTCCCACAGCAACTAACACAATCAAGACAATCCCCCACAAACCAACCT
Organism: Chionomys nivalis; assembly: GCF_950005125.1. Classification (NCBI taxonomy): domain Eukaryota; kingdom Metazoa; phylum Chordata; class Mammalia; order Rodentia; family Cricetidae; genus Chionomys; species Chionomys nivalis. The sequence continues at coordinate 1,290,348 of NC_080091.1, read as the reverse complement.
GACCTACATCTGGACTATTTCTCATTGAGACTTCCTTTCAGGGATGATTGTATACTATACCAAGTTGACGATGAAAATTAACCTCAGAAAGCCACACACCTTGTCTTATAGAAGGGATTGATTCAATGAGGATGTAAATATCAAGAAATGAAAACCACTCTTTATAATTGTTGTTTTTGTAGTACTAGGGATGAAACCCAGTGTCTTGCATGCGCTAGGCAAGTACACTGCCTCTGAACTCCACCCCCAGTTTGAATTATGTATCTTTAGCAAGCTATTGTGGCCGCTTTAGCACAGCTGTGAGTCAGACAGCCAGACTTCAAATCCTAGCTCTGTCTAGACAATTGTGTGAAGTTGGACAGATACACAGCCTCTCTTTCATCCTGTCATCGTCTGTAAAGTGGAATAATTACAACATCTGCCTCCCATGGAGCTGTTGCTAGGATGAAGTGAATATATAATCACTTGAGTATATGAAGCGCACAGCAGGGCTTGGCTGCTGGGTTTATTATGAGCATCCCCTGCACCAGAGATCAGTTCCTTTCCTCCTAACCCATCTTCCAGAAGTCTCCATGATCAAAGACGGGAAAACAGAATTCACGACACCATGTCCTTCCTGGTGCTGACAGTTTTTGAAGGCAGGAATTATTCTCCTTCATTCTGCTGCTACATTCTAGCAACAAAGGACAGGCATCTGTCTGCTTCCTTTCCTGATGGCAAGTCAGTCTCTGGTCTTCCTTTTCTGCCTCCCTCCCTCCCTGCCTGCCTCCTTTCCTTCCTCGCTTCCTGTTAATGCTGGAAATAAAACCTAGGGTCTTGTGCCTGTCAGGGAAGTGCACCACGGTTGAACTTTATCTCCAATTTTTGTTTTTTCTCACATAACTCAGAATTGCCTCAAACTGACCATGTAGCTACGGATAACTTTGAACTCCCGATACTCATGCCTGCAGAACCTAAGTGCCAGGATCACAGGCATGCGCCACCATGCCCAGTTTCTGTTGTGCTGGGGAGGGAATCCAGGACTTCAGGAATGCTAAGCTTCTATCAACTGAGCTCCACCCTCAATCCACCCAGGTTTTATTGTTGTTATTTTCATTTTTTGTATTTTGGTGTGTGTGCATTTAAAATGTTGATTTCCTTTTTTTTTTTTTTTCTTTTTTTTTTTATTTGGTTTTTCGAGACAGGGTTTCTCTGTAGCTTTGGAGCCTGTCCTGGAACTCCCTTTGTAGACCAGGCTGGTCTCGAACTCACAGAGATCCGCCTGCCTCTGCCTCCCAAGTGCTGGGATTAAAGGCGTGCGCCACCACCGCCCGGCTGTGCATTTAAAATGTTAATTTTGAGACAGGGTTTCTCCGAGTAACAGCCCTAACTGTCCTGGAACTAGCTTGTGTAGACCAGGCTGGCCTTGAACTCACAGAAATCTTCCTACCTTTGCCTCCTGAGTGCTGGGATTAAAGGTGCACCACCACCACCCAGCTAAAACATTAATTTAGTGTTGTGTGTTTATGTATGTTTGTATGTGTCTGTGTGTGTCTGTGTGTGCATCTGTGTATGTATCTGTCTTTGTGTATATATGTGTCTGTGTGTATCTACGTGTCTATGTCTCTGTATTCATATGTGTATGTGTGTTTGTGTCTCTGTGTGTGTATGCGTGTGTGTATGCATGTGTGTGTGTGTATTTGAGGGCTGCTGTGTATGTGTGTATCTCTGTGTGTATTCATGTATGTGTGTTTGTGTCTCTCTGTGTGTATGCATGTGTCTGTGTGTATTTGAGGGCTTCTGTGTATGTGTGTCTCTGTGTGTATGCATGTGTCCGTGTGTGTGTATCTGAGGGTTGTTGTGTTCGTGTCTCTGTGTGTGTGTGGCAGAGGATAGGGAGTGTGCAGGCCACTAGCCATGTGTGGAGGCCAGAGGACAGACTTGAGGAATAAGTCCTTGTTGTTTTACATGGGTCACTGGGGATCAGAATCAGGTTGCCAGGCTTACGTGGCAAGCACTTTCACCAGCCTGACCTTGAATTCCTGATTCTCCAGCATCCATCTCCAGCATGCTGGGTTACAGGTTGCACGCCCCGTTTGGGTTGTGTATGTGCGTGTTTGAATGTGTGTGACTGTGCGTGTTTGTGTGGGGTGAGTGAATGTGTGTATATACGCTGTGGAGGCCAAAGGAAGTTGGCGTGTGTCTTTCTCGCTCTCCCTCCACCTTATCTATGGAGGCAGGGTCTCTCAGGTGGAGCCTAGCTAGTCAGTTAGGCTAGTCTAACTAGTTAGCTTGCTCTGCAGATCCTCTGTCCCTGACTCTTGAGGGCAGGCACCATGTCAGCTCTGCATTTACTTGGGTGCTGGGATTCCAAACTTTGATCCTTATATCTGTGTGGTAAGCGCTTTTTCCACTGACTCCTCTCCTCAGCCCCTGGTTTTTCTTTTTAAAACGGGGTCTCATATGTCAACCAAATTGGCCTCATACCTACTATGTAACCTAGGCCAGCCTTGAATTTGTGATCCTTTTGCATAAACCTCCTAAATCTTGGAATTACAATGTCTTTGTTTTTGTTTTGCTTTTCATGTCAAAAGAAACTTTAGGGGGAAGGATTTATTTCAGCTCACAGTTTAAGGCTGAAGTCCATCATGCTGGGGGAAGTCACAACATCAGGCAGCTAGTCACACGCTGTCCGCATCAAAGAAGCAAGGGAGCAGAGGGCGAGGGATGAAGCGCGGTAGGGACGATCCTATTTTCACGTTTCTATAGTTTAGATTTATCTTATTAATGTATGGGCATTTATGTGTGCATGTGTCATGTGTATGCCTGGTGCCCAAGGAAATCAGAAAAGAGCATGAAATCCCCTATAATTGGAGTCACAGATGGTTGTGAGCTGCCATGTGTGTGCTAGGAACCGAGCCCTGTTCCTCTGCAGGAGCAAAAAGTGTTCTTACCTGTTGAGGAATCTTTCCAGCCTTGTTCTCCACTCTTACCCAGGATTCCCTGTCCAGGGGATATGCCACCCACAGTAATTCTAACTCTTGTCGAGCTGACGACTAATACTAATCATCACAACGGTCTGTACCACCTTTCTATAGCTGTTTGCCGATTGGTTGCAATACTATAAGTAAACCTAGGGTCTCAAAGCTAGGCAAGTGCTCTACCACTAAGCTATATCCCCAGGCCAAACACAGATGTCACTTTTGTTGACATGCTAGGAGCATCATCCCAGGCCTCAGACATGTTAGGTAATAGTGTTAACATGAGCTGTATCCTCAGATTAAAGCCCCAAAACAAAGCTGGGAGTGTATGAAGACCAGGACACGCACAATGACATGGCCCTCGCACACTGCCAGCACACAGTAGGTGCCTACAGAGTGACTGCAGTGGCTGGGTAAGAGAGCACATTCCAGAAAGAAATTTTTAGGATGAAAGCCAGAGCCAGCTCCAGTTCCCTAGAGGACAGGAGTGTTGTGCAATGGTTTTACCCATCAGGTGCCTCCAAGTCTTCAGAGTGCTGTGCTCTCTGAAGCATGGTACTGAAAAGTCCGTAAAAAATTATATGGAGAGCCGGGTAGTAGTGGTGGTACACGCCTTTAATTCCAGCACTAGGAAGGCAGAGACAGGCGAATTATTGTGAGTTCAAGGTCAGCCTGGTCTACAGAGCTAGATCCAAAACCCTGTCTCGAAAAACCAAAAAAGAAAGAAAGAAAGAAAGAAAGAAAGAAAGAAAGAAAGAAAGAAAGAAAAGAAAGAAAGGTGTGATTAGTTACTTGTCCCACAAGTGCAAGGAATAAAATTGATTCTGAGAACCTACATAAAAGCTGGGCAGACATGGTATCATCCTGTAATCTCAGCGCACGGGAAGCAGAAATGGGAGATCCCTAGGGCAAGCTAATTACGTTCAGGTCCAAGAAGATACCCAGCCTCAAAAATCAGAGAGCAACAAAGAAGACAGCATCAGCTTCACTCATACACATGCACACACAAGAGCGTGCTCTCCTGCACATACACACGCCAATACATATGTTAGCCTGAAGACACACACACCACCCAAGACTGTCAGATGAGCAAAGTAGTTGCTGGATTCCTTGATTTTTTTTTTTTTGTATTTTCAAAGTTTTAGGACTTATTTAATATGTATTAGTGTTTTGCTTGCACATATGTATGTGTTCTATGTGTGTCCTTGGTGCCCCTGGAGATCTGAGAAGAGAGCACTGGATACCCTGGAACTGGAGTTGCAGATGGACGTGACTCACTGGGGGGTGGGACCCAAATCCAGGTCCTCTACAAGAATGGTAAATTCTGTTCTAAATCACTGAGCCATGTCTCCAGCCCCCAAGATTTTATTTTACTTTTAATTATGTGCTTGGTTATGTGCACATGTGTGTAGGATCCTGAAGAGGTCAGAGGAGGGCACTGGGTATCCTGAGACTGAAGTCTGAGACAGCCATGAGCCTAATGTGGGGATTGGGAAGCCGGCTCATCCTCTGCTAGGGCATGCTCCTTAGCTGCTAAGCCATCTCTCCACTCCCTGTTTCTTCCCCTCCCCTATTCCCTATGTCTCTGTCTTCTCCCTCCTTCTTTTCCTCTCTTCTTTATTATTTTACTTGTATTGTGTATGCACATGCCACAGAAAACTTGCTGAGGTCAGAGGATAACTTTTGGGAGTCCTTTCTGTAGTGATATTTCATTTGAATTTTAATAAAGCTTGCCTGAAGATCAGAGAGGAAAACAACCACGCTGGTCAGTCATGGCACACACCTTTAATCCCAGTAACCATACTGGTTAGCGATAGAGGCCGGATGGTGGTGGTGCACGCCTTTAATTCCAGCACTAGAAAGGAATATAAAATGGGGGTGGGGGGAGAGACAGGTCTCAACACATTCTGAGGATACCTGGAGGAAGGATCGCCATTTCGGACTGAGGTAGAGGTAAGAGCCAGTCGCTGGCTGTTTTGTTTTTCTGACCTTCAAGTTAAACTCTGTCTCTGGGTTTTTATTAATTGTGCTACACTTTTCTCTCCTTCCAATATGTGGGTTCCAGGGACTGAACTCAGATCATCTTTAGACTTAGTCATCTTGACCCACTGAGCCACGTTTTTTGACACAGGTTCTCCTCATGTAGCCCAGGCCGACCTTGACAGCCTGACCCTCTTGTTACCATCCTCTAAGTGCTGACAGACGTGCACCACGACACCCAGCGTGGTGGTTTTTCTCTTTATAGGCTAGCTTGGAAAAGCTATGTCCTGCACCCAGAGGATGCCTGGGGTGGACAGATGGTGGACGTGTGAATTCATTCTTTGTTGAGGGTTTCCTGCCCGCTCTTCCTGTCTGCCCGTCACTGCTGCGGCGACCAGTCACCCTGGCAAGTGGCCCAGCTGGTCAAGAGTACAAGCAGTGGCCTGTACGTCAGCCTTGGGGCATGCAGTTTCAGATTCCGGAGGTTTGCTGCTGGCTCACAGACAGCCCTGCTGACTCAACTTGGGGGTTTTTCAGTCAGTGTGCCCCAAGGGTCTTCTCGGCAGGCAGGTTTTCTGTGCCCTCCTCTTCCTAGCAGGGAAGGAGACGCCCATGCAAACTTGTTGAATGAAAACTTAGCCATGTGCATAAACAGGGAAAGGTTTCAGCCTCATCCAGGTCCTCCTTTGTCTCAACCTTGTCCCCCTCGGCCCTGCTCAGTGTTAGGGTTTGTCCAGAAACTAAGGAACTCAGTGCAGGGTCTACGCTTTGTGGAAAGAGTGAATGAATGTGGAAGCAATCCTTGCTTGATGTCCCCTAGGTTGTTTGTTTTTTTAATATTTATTTATTTTTTGGTTTTCTGAGACAGGGTTTCTCTGTGTGTCTCTGGCTGTCCTGGAGCTCACTTTGTAGGCCAGGCTAGCCTTGAACTCATATAGCTCCGCCTGCCTCTGCCTCCCTGAGTGGTAGGATTAAAGGCATTAGCAGCCACCACTGCCCAGCTGTTTTTTGGTTTTTTTTTTTTTTTTTTTTTTTGGTTTTTTGAGACAGGGTTTCTCTGTAGCTTTGGTGCCTGTCCTGGAACTAGCTCTGTAGACCAGGCTGGCCTTGAACTCACAGAGATCCGCCTGCCTCTGCCTCCCGAGTGCTGGGATTAAAGGCGTACGCCACCACCGCCCGGCTGCCCAGCTGGTTTTTAAATTTTTTATTTGTATGTGTGTGTAAGTGCCCAATGAGGTCAGAGGAGTCATGTCTTCTGGAGCTAGAGTTACAGGTGACCATGAGCTGTTGGACTTGGGTCTTATTGCTAAGTTAGTTATTCAGCTCCTCTATTGGTTTTAAAGATTTACTTTATGTATATGAGTGCTTTATCTGCATGTCTGTTTTTATGCCAGAATATGGCATCAGATCCCACAAGAGATGGCTGTGTGCCACCATGTGGGTGCTGGGTATTGAACTCAGGACCTCTGAAAGAGCAGCCAGTGTTCTTAACCACTGAGCCATCTCTCCAGCCTCTATTTTGTTGCTTTGTGACAAAGTTCCCTTGGCTTTCCTGGAACTTCACTATGTAACTTCAAACTCATAAGAGCTCCCACCAACTGCTTCTGCCTCTGGGGTGCTGGGATTAAAAGGATGTACCACTGTGAATTGTTTTTTGTTTTGTTTTGTTTTTTCAAACAAGGTCTTGTTGTTTCAGCCTTGACTGATCTGGAGTTTACTAAGCAGGCACGATTTAGGGCATATTATTGACGGTTTTGTTGTTACTGTTGTTTGGAGACCTGGTGACAAGTAGCCCAGACTGATTCAAACTTGCCCTGTAGTTGAATTGCACACCCTTATGCTACTTGCCCCAAAGCTGGGATGACAGGCCTGGGCTCAGGCACCGTTCCTGCTTTAATGCAGGTAGATTCCGGGACACCCAGGTGAAGGACAGGCAACTGGAAGAGGCCTAGAATTGTAATCTGTACGAAGTAGGTAGAAGTCCCAGCAATAACAGCAGTGACAATTTGGACAGGAAGAGACGACTAATTGAACAAGGGTGTTAGTGACCCTCACAAGAGCCGGAAGGAGCGTGGGAGAACAGTGGAAGAGAGGTGGGGGGCAAGGGTTCTAACCTGATCTGGAGATTGCAGATCTCAGGAAGCCTCCAAGAGGGAGGGGCAAGGTTCTGTAACTCCCCCCCCCTTGCCATCTGAACTCAGCCCACCAGGGAGAAACCCTTCTGCCACGTAACTCTGCCCCACTCCGCTTCTGACTTGGGAAGGGGTCAATCAAGAAGACATCCACGTCCTGATTGACTTGTACGCCCTTTCCTCCATTGAACCGGGCGGGGAGCGGGATGCGGGGCTACGGCGGAGAACTTCCGGGCTTAAGAGTGGACCATGCAGTGCAGGGTCGTTCACGTCGCGCATGGGGGGGGGAGATCAAGCAGGCATCCCCAAGGATTCTTCACCCCATACACACGCGCGCGCGCGCGCACGCGCATGCACGTACACGCACAAGTACCTCGTAACTACCCGGCCTGTGGCACCTAGCACCCCGACACTTGGCCGCTTGCCCCGCCCTCGGCACTCCCAGGGCCCCGCCTCCGAGGATCTCCCTCCCACTCCCACACCGCTTTATAAAATGGGGCGTTGGGTGCAACCGGGAAAAGCTGATCGACTGGGAGCTCCAGGCCCTCTTCTGCAACGCAGCAAGTCTAAGCCTAAACCGACTGCCCCAGAATTCCAGCTACTGGGTCTCGAACCCCTGCGTTCAGAAGTCCTAGCATCGCCGCACCCAAGGTCACCCCCGGGAATCATGCGCTGTGCTCCAACCGCAAGCGCAGCCCTGGTGCTGTGCGCAGCTACCGCGGGGCTGTTGAGCGTGCAGGGTCGCCCTGCACAGCCAGAACCGCCGCGCTTCGCGTCCTGGGATGAGATGAACTTGCTGGCTCACGGGCTGCTGCAACTCGGCCACGGACTGCGCGAACACGTGGAGCGCACCCGTGGGCAACTAGGCGCACTGGAACGCCGCTTGACTGCGTGCGGTAACGCTTGTCAGGGACCCCAGGGGAAAGACGCACCTTCTAAAGACCCTGAGGGCAGAGTCCCTGACAGCGAGGCGGCTCCTGAGACTCTGCAGAGTTTGCAGGTAGGTGCACTCACTAGGGGGCTGGCTCTTTCTTAGACTCCTTTAGGGTCCCCTTCAGATGTGCATTCGTGTGCACAGGAACCGGGCAGGGAGGGACCTCAAAGAATCAACGTGAGAAAGGATGGAAGGAGGGGGTGAACATGGGGAGGTCGCAAACACAAAGCCAGGGCTTCACCAGTCTTGCATGTCTCCAGACACAGCTCAAGGCTCAGAACAACAAAATCCAGCAACTGTTCCAGAAGGTGGCCCAGCAGCAGAAACACCTAGCAAAGCAGAATCTGAGAATACAAAATCTTCAGAGTCAGGTACTCACCCCAGGGCTTGGCCCGAGTAGGAAAGAGGGAAAACAAAATGGGGACCAACAGTGGTGGAATGTGGCTAACAGTCCTTTTCCTGTCCTGTCGCAGATTGACCTCCTGGCCCCCACACACCTAGACAATGTGGTGGCCAAGACTTCAAGAGGAAAGAGGCTTCCCAAGATGGCCCAGCTCATCGGCCTGACTCCCAATGCCACCAGCTTGCACAGTGAGTGTCTCTGGTCTTTGGTGTCATAAGAAAGAGACTGAAATTGAATGCCTGTGGGCTCACTGGTCAAGGGCTCTTAGATGTGCCACCCTCCCGACTTCCGATCCTGCTTGGCCAGGTCACCTCACCCTTCTTCGCTAACAAGACTGTCCCCAAAAGCTGAAGTTTCAGGGGAGCTGGGAGATAGCTCAGGGGTTTCACCCTGAGGGGCCCAGGAATGTGTGTGTGTGTGTGTGTGTGTGTGTGAGTTCACAGCCATTCTCTCACCCTGCTTGACATCAGTGGCTGTCCACAGCCAACTAGGTGAAAGTTTGGATATCCCCCTTCACACCCTAGGCTACTTGCTGACTTCCCGCTGGATAGCAATAGACATGTTCCCTTCCCTGGCTTTTACCCAGGCATGTACCTGGACTTGGTGAGGGTCACGGGGTCGCTTTCCCATGTCAGCAGGCACAAGTTCTGGTCGGGTGATGTAGGGGAAGAGAAGGGCAGAAGGGTGGTTTTGTGGGTTTGGGACTCCTAGACAGCCTAGCCAAGTAGGGGAAAGTTCAGAGCTGGAGAGACAAACAGCTGGCCCTAATAGAGACCACATGGGTGGCTTGGCAGTGTGCCTGTCCCGATTGGATGAGAGGAGAGTAGGGGAAAGGGAGCTGCCCAAGGGACTGGAAAGTGTCTTTCCCACCTCTCTGGGCCTGCCCCCACTCCTGGCAGTGTGGACAGAGCTGACTGGCAGAAAGTTCCCGCATGCCCCTCCCCCAGCGACCTTTCTCCTACTTTCCCTGGTTGGGCTGGGGGCGGATCTTCCTGAGTTTAGAGGCCTTGTCAAGGCCAAGTTCTTTTTCTCCTCCTCACCTCTTTTCCTGCTCTCTTCATTCCTGTCCCATTTCTTCTGGTAGTGGGGACAGCCATGTTCCACCCTACCCCCACCCCAGCCTCAGTCTCCCCCTGTGCCATCTAGGCACTGTCAGCATCTCCTACTAACTCAACCAGAGAACCCCCTTGCCCAGTGAGCTCTGATCTTGCATTGCCCCAGATCCAACCCCATGATTGTCTTATTGAAACCCTGGCTGTGGACCAGGCTGTAGGTGGATTCAGGTTCTTACTGTGGCCTTGGGAAACCTCCAGTCAAGGGGAGGAGTAGGGACACACCACCAGATGACTTCTCCCCAGTGGGAAGACCTCTGTGTTCACTTTGGGGAGTCTAAGTGGGGTTGAAAGGAAGAATGGAAAGCATCCTTTTAGAGTTCGAGCCCAGAGAAAGGATGGGAAAGGGAATCCCTTGCATCAGGACCGTGTGCCGACATTGATGGCAGGAGATGTGATTCGAGGAAGAAAGGTTTTACGAGCAGAGGGGGTGTGGGAAGGGGGAGGACTGGCGAAGGGGCTGGTTCTCATGCCACCTGGGTCTCCTGAAACCTCTGGGGGCTTCTCCCCTGCTTCAGTCTTGCCTTGGTCTACTTTCAGGACCTCCCCGGGACTGCCAGGAACTCTTCCAAGAAGGGGAGCGGCACAGTGGACTTTTCCAGATCCAGCCTCAGGGATCCCCGCCGTTTTTGGTCAACTGTGAGATGACTTCAGGTAGGACATGCTGCCCCAGGAGCCTGCTTGCCGTGTACAGCCTCGGTGTCACAACATCCAGCCACGTGGGGCTCCGTGATGAAGCTCTCGCCGTGTGGCTGTATTCATAACTCCAATACTTGAGAGACTGAGGCAGGAGAATTGTTGAGAGTTCTAGAACAGCCTATTTCGTTTAAGTAAACACGGGCTGGTAGCTCAGTTGGTAAAGTGCTTTCCTAGAATGCCGAAGCCCTGGAGTCCATCTCCAGCCCTGCATAAGCTGTGTGGAAGTATAAGCCTACTCAGGAGTCCGGATTTTGGGGTCACCCATGGTTATATAGTGAGTTCAAGGACAACTTGGGCTATAGGAAAAGTCCAAGTTCATTCTTGACTGTAAAAGCATGGTCTAGGCCAGTCTAAGGTAGATTTCAAAAATTAATGGCCGGGCGGTGGTGGCGCATGCCTTTAATCCCAGCACTCGGGAGGCAGAGGCAGGCGGATCTCTGTGAGTTCGAGACCAGCCTGGTCTACAAGAGCTAGTTCCAGGACAGGCTCCAAAAAAACCACAGAGAAACCCTGTCTCGAAAAACAAAAAACAAAACAAAACAAAACAAAAATTAACAAAATACATCAGCAGCTGGTACCTGCAAGTTCTTGGGACGGAAGCCTATTCTGATCCCACCCTCTGAGAGAGAAGTGATGAGTTGTGTTGGAACACGGCTTCAGGCTTTGGGAAATAGGTAGGACTGTCAGCTGCCCTGTGCAAAGGGACTTCTGGTGACTTTGTCTTCTTGGGCAGATGGAGGCTGGACAGTGATTCAGAGGCGACTAAATGGCTCTGTGGACTTCAATCAGCCCTGGGAAGCCTACAAGGATGGCTTCGGAGATCCCCAAGGTCAGTGGTTCTCGGGAGGCCAGAGTCAGGGAAGGAGGGAGGGCGAAGGAGCGTCCCCCTGATAGGATGACTTCTGATGCAGGCGAGTTCTGGTTGGGCCTGGAGAAGATACACAGCATCACAGGGGACCGAGGCAGCCAGATGGCTGTGCAGCTCCAGGACTGGGATGGCAATGCCAAATCGCTCCAGTTTCCCGTCCACTTGGGGGGCGAGGACACAGCCTACAGCCTGCAGCTCACAGAGCCCACAGCCAGTGAGCTGGGTGCCACCAATGTCTCCCCCAATGGCCTTTCCTTGCCCTTCTCTACCTGGGACCAAGATCACGACTTGCGAGGGGACCTCAACTGTGCCAAGAGCCTCTCTGGTAAGCAGATTTTACTCTCCCTGTAGTCCGCATTCAGGCCTAAAGGGCATCAGCCCTGGGGCCCTTTTCTGCTTGCCTGCTGTGTGCCCTTGGTCCAGTCACTGAATTAACCTCTTCTGTTTTCTGTTTTCCGTCTTTAAAGTTGCCATACTCACGGTACCCACTCTTCAGGGTTATTGTGAAAATCCAATGAGAACATTTGCAGGGTCTTGTGCATGTTAGCCAAGCATTCTGCCACCGAGCTGCAACCTAGTTTCTGGTGATTGTGTTCTAGTTGTTCGACACAGGGTCTCTTATAGCTCTGGCTGGCCTTGAACTTGTTATATAGCCAAACATGACCTTTAAAGGTCAGTCTCTACCTCCCAAGTGCTTGGATAGCAGGCATGTGCCAGCAGGCTCCTTCCCGTGGTGCTGGAGATCAATCTCATGATTTCATGCACACTGGGCAAGCACTATAACAGCTGAGTCACAACAACAGCCTTCCTTGTGTTTCGTCTGTAAAGACAGGTTAGCCTCAAACTTCCTATCACCCTGCCTCAGCCTCCTGAGTGTGGTGATTACAATGTTGGACCAGCAAGCCCTGCTCCATAGTGTAGCCGAGTTGGTAGAGAGCATTTCTACCATGAGCGAAGGCCTACGTTTCATCCCCGACACCATATAAACCAAGCACAGTAGCACACAATGGTAACAGTAGCACTCAGAGTAGACGCAGGAGGAGCGGAAGTTTAAGGTTATCTTTGGCTACCTAGAGAGTTTGAGGCCAACCTGACTAAGACACCCTGTCTCAAAAACAAACAGACAAACAAAAAGCCAGGGCTTGTGCATTGGCTCAGTCAGTAAAGGTGTTTGCCTCCAAGCCTGATGACTTAAGTTTGATCTCCAAGACCTACATGGTGGAAGGAGAGAACTGACTCCCACGAGTTGTCCTCTGACCCTCACATCATGGTGGCATGTGCACATGCGCACAGAATAAATGAATGTAATGGATTCTAAAGGTCTAAAATTCAAAGTTCGTCTTCTTGCCAGCTGTGTCCTCTCGCAGTATGGAAGTGCAAGCCTCTGACCTCGTCTTCTGTGCTCTAACCCTATAGGTGGCTGGTGGTTTGGCACCTGCAGCCACTCCAATCTCAATGGACAGTACTTCCACTCCATCCCACGGCAACGGCAGCAGCGTAAAAAGGGGATCTTCTGGAAAACGTGGAAGGGCCGCTACTACCCACTTCAGGCTACCACCCTGCTGATTCAGCCCATGGAGGCCACAGCAGCTTCCTAGCCTCCTCATTGGAGCCTGGTCCCACACCTAAGAGGACAGTGACTTTGCTTGTGGCCCTAAGATATGGCCACTCTCTGTTGGGGACAGGAGCTCCAAGTGGGGCTACCTGGAATCAGAGAAGAGGCCCATGACTGGAGAGGCTGGAGGACCCCTTTTCCGTGTTGGGGGTCTGCACGTATTGTCTGAAACAGTGAGAGCAACAAGAAACAAATGGCCCAGACCCGGGAGCATGGGCTCAAGGGGCATCGAGACTCACTTCTTGCCTGCCAGAGAAGTCGGGGATGCAGAGGGACCGCGCGGGTCCAACTAGCTGGGCCCTTAAGTGGCAGACTCAGTCATATTGACTGTCCGGGACAGGGTTCCCAGGAGCCCTGGATTTGATACTCATGGTGCTGCTGTGGGTGCTGTGGATGAATGGGTGCCAACTGTGGTTTCTGGGCACAGCTCACAGCATTCTTGGAATAAAAACAACCTCAGAACACTTTGTTCTCTGTTGTTTCATTTGGTTTTTTTTAAAAGCAAATAGTTTCAAAGTTGGCGTAAACATGTTCCTCGGGTGGAGACTGTATTCCCAGATCTCTTAGGGGCAGGCCTGTTGTTGCTTCTTCCACCTCAGCAAGTAATCTCAGCCTCCTTCTTTGTGCTTCATGATGTGGGTCTCTCTTGTTTTTATTTCAAAATCTCCAAACAGGGCCAGGGAGATGATCAATGACCAGGAGCACTTGTTCTTGCAGAGGACCTGGGTTTGGTTCTCAGCACCCATATGGCAGGTAACAACCATCATTAACTCCAGTTCTAGGGATTCAGTGCCTCTTCTGACCTCCACAGACTCCTGCACATATATGATACACAGGCACACACACACAAACCTTAAAAAATTAGAGCTGGTGCCACATCAAATGACAAAAGTATCTGTTCAACTATGTTCATAGCAGCATTGTTTGTAATAGCCAAAACCTGGAAACAACCTAGATGCCCTTCAATGGAGGAATGGATGAAGAAAGTGTGGAATATATACATATTAGAGTACTACTCAGCAGTAAAAAACAATGACTTCTCGAATTTTGCGTGCAAATGGATGGAAATAGAAAACACTATCCTGAGTGAGGTATCCCAGACTCAAAAAGAGGAACATGGGATGTACTCACTCATAATCGGTTTCTAGCCATAAAATAAAAGACATTAAGCATATAATGTGTGATCCTATAGAAGCTAAATAAGAAAGTGAACCCAAAGAAAATCATATAGTCATCCGCATGGAGAGGGGGAAGTAGACAAGATTGCAGGGCAAAAACTGGGAACTTGCGGGTGAGGTGGCATGGGGCAAAGGGGAAATGGGATGAGAAATATGAGAAGGGGAGGATGGGAGGAGCTCGGAGGATTGGGATGGTTGGGATATAGGAAGGATGGATACGGGAGCAGCGAAGTATATATCCTATCTAAGGGAGCCATCTTAGGGTTGGCAAGAGACTTGACTCTTGAGGGGTTCGCAGGTGTCCAGGAATATGTCCCCAGCTGGTACCTTGGGCAACTAAGGAGAGGGAACCTGAAATGACCCTATCCTATACTGATGAATATCTTGCATATCACCTTAGAACCTTCATCTGGCGATGGATCGAGGTAGAGACAGAGTCTCAATTTGGAGCAACGGTCTGAGCTCTTAAGGTCCAAATGAGGAGCAGAAGGAGGGAGAACATGAGCAAAAAATCAGGACCACGAGGGATGCACCCACCCACTGTGACAGTGGAACTGATTTATTGGGAGCCCACCAAGGCCAGCTGGTCTGGGACTGAATAAACATGAGTTGATTCCGGACTCTCTGAGCATGGCGGTCAATGAAGACTGATGAGAAGCCAAGGACAATGGCACTAGGTTTCGATCCTAATACATGAACTGGCTTTGTGGGAGCTTAGCCTGTTTGGACGCTCACCTTTCTGGACGTAGATAGAAGGACCTTGGTCTTCCCGCAGGTCAGGGAATTTGGACTGCTCTTCAGTATCGAGAGGGAGGGGGAATGGAGTGGGGGGAGGAGAAGAGGAGTGGGGATAGGGGGAGGGAAGTGGGGGGAGGGCAATATTTGGGAGGAGGGGAGGGAAATGGGAAATGGGGAGCAGGTGGAAATTTTAATTAAAAAAGAATAAAAATAAACAAATAAGTAAAAAAAAAAAATTAGAGCTGGGGAGATGGTTTAGAGAGTTAGGACACTTGCTGCCTAAGCCTGATGACCAAGTTGAAACCCCCAAACTTAAAGGTGGTCCTTTGACCACCACGTGCAAGGCATGGCACATGGGCTGGCACACAGACGTCATACCCACAATAATAATGCAGTTTTTTATATTTTTAAAAATTAAAAATCCTAAAAAATTAAAAATCATAAAACTTACACGATTTAATCATTAGGAAATCAGGTAATGGAGAAAATTAAAACCCCTTCCTGATAGCACCAGAAGGGGTGCACACGTGTCCTCAGAACTTGGGAAGTGGAGACAGGAGAATTGCCAAGTTCTAAGCCAGACTAAGTAATACAATAAGACTCTGGATCACAAAGGGGGAGGATGCTGGGGGTGTTGCTCAATTGGTCGTACCTGGTGTGCACAGTTTCTAGGTTCCATCCCCAGCACCCCTGCATAAAAAGCACATAGTGGTAGATAACCCTTAATGCCAGTCTTTGGGAGGTGGAGGCATGAGGATGACAACTTCGAGGTAATCTGGGTGCAGTGGCGGGTTTTGTGTGTCAACTTGACACAAGCTAAAGTCATCAGAGAGGAATGAGCCTCAGTTGAGGAAATGCCTTCCTGAGTTCAGCTGTAAGACATGATCTAAATTAGTGATCAGTGCAGTAGGGCCCAGCCCACTGTAGGTGGTACCATCCCTGGGCTGCTGATCCTGGGTAACACTTCCCATAGCCTCCAGAATCCTATCTGCGTTCCTGTCCTGATAGACAGCAATGTGGAAGTGTAAGCCAAATAAACCCTCTCCTCCCCAGCTTGCTCATTGGTCCTGATGTTTCGTCGCAGCAATAGAAACCCTAACTAGAACAGTGGGCTACAGGAATGAACAGGAATAGAAAAAAGTAAAATGAGATGAAGCTGATTTTAGAAATCTCTAAGCCTGATGTTCTAACCCACACTTGTAATTTCAGGATTTGGGAAGTTGAGGCAGGGCGATCAGGAACACCATGAATCTGAACCCAACTTGGGCTATACATTCAGACCCTGTCTCAGAAAAACAACTTTTTAAACATTGTATTCATTTATTAATATATGTGGGCAAGCTTCTGCCATAATGCATGCCTATATGGAATTCAGAGGACAACTTGCAGGAACTGATCCTTCATGTGTGTCTCGGGAATCTTCAGATTTGGCAGCAACCTCCTTCATCTGTGGAGACATCTTCTCTGTGCCATAAAAACATTTCTGACGTGGAGCTGAACATATGGCTCAGTGGTACAGGGTATTCCTCACCTGGATGAGGCCATGGGTCTGGTTCCCTAGCAACACACACACTTTTCATTGAATCCATTTTATCCAAATATACCACTATATTACTATTTCAACAAACTTTAATTTATATTCGATTTCAATAACATATTACGATTTCAACATATGATCAATACTTTACAGAGTTTTTGCGTTTCAAGATAGGATCTCTGACTGACCTCCAACTCAGCATGGAGTGGAGGCTTCCCTCGATCCTCCTATCTCCACTTTCTGATTGCTTGCTGCTAAGCCAGGTTAGATTCGCTATTCCCAGCTTATCCTATACTTTAATTTCTTCTAAGTCATTAGATCCTCGCATGTATTACCTGTTTGTGGCACTTCTCAGTTTGGAGCAGCCACGCCACACAAACTTAATACACATGAGCCACTGGTCAGTGGCTGCCATATTACATAGTATATTGGTACACAAATACCAACACAAGGGTTTTGGGTAAATTCTTAACATTTTTGGCCATACATGAAGCATTGTTCTGTATCATAAAAACACATTTGGAGGCCGGGCGGTGGTGGCGCACGCCTTTAATCCCAGCACTCGGAGGCAGAGGCAGGCAGATCTTTGTGAGTTCGAGACCAGCCTGGTCTACAAGAGCTAGTTCCAGGACAGGCTCCAAAAACCACAGAGAAACCCTGTCTCGAAACCCCCCCCCCAAAAAAACAACAACAACAACAACAACAACAACAAAAACACATTTGGGTCTGATGAGATGGCTTATTTGGAAAAAGAGCTGCCTAACATGGGTGCTCCAAATCAAACATGGGTCTTCAGCAAGAACAGCAAGCACTTTCAATTGCAGGGCCATTTCTTGAGCCCTATTTTTAGTATTTTGAGAAATCTCCATGATGATTTCCATACAGGTTAAACAAGTTTATGACCCCACCGGCCCTGTATATGGGCTGTCTTCTGTCTTCATTCTCACCAGCATTGGCTATTAATGTTTGCTTGCTTTCTGTTGTTGGCTTTTGTTTTGTTTTGTTTGAAACAGTGCTACTGTGTAGCCCTAGCTGGTTTGGAACGTACTATGTATATCAGGTTATTTTCTATTTGTTTTGTTGTGGTTTTGGTTTTTGTCTTTTAAGACATGTAGACCTGGCTGATGTTGAATTCAGAGACCCACTTGCCTCTGCCTCTCAAGTGGCATACACTGCTACACCAGGCCAGATTATTTGTTTTCCTAATGACCGCCTTTCTGAGTGGTGTAAGATGTTGGGTTTTTTTTTCGTGTGTGTGATTTGTTTTGTTTTAATATTTAAGAGCTGGAGTTACAAGCGGTAGTGAGTTGCCTGATGTGGGTGCTGGAACCAAACTGTGGTCAAAGAATAGTAAAGGCTCTTAAGAGCTGAGCCATCTCTCCAGCTTCTCAATGTGGTGTTCATTTGCATTTTCTGATGGCTAGTGAGGGTGAGTATGTTTATTGAGCATTGGTACTCCACCCTTTCAGTACCGCCTGCTCGTCTCATCACCCACCTTCCTGACTGGGTAGTTTGGTTTCGTTATTGTGTGACCTATTTATTGAGTGACTAAACATGCCAAGTCCTATGCCAGGCATCGGGCATACTCTACTGGACATAAAGATCTCTGCCCTTCCTCAGCTAGCTGCTCTTCCAAGCAGCTCCCATGGGAACAGGTTAATGTTTAACTGGAGAGCTAAACTGGAACACTATTGAGATTAAAATGTGTTGCTCTCAATAATTAAGAAAGATGATAGATGTAACGTGGCTTTCTCTCGGGCATATCGGGATGATATACACGTACACACATAGGCAAAACATTCATACACATAAGATTTTTAAAATTTTTTTAAAGAGGGCTAAAGATGAATAATTTGGCAACTGATCTGAACTATCATGTGTGTGTGTGTGTGTGTGTGTGTGTGTGTGTGTGTGTGTGATGAGGTTTTTCTTAGCCCTAACTATCCTGGAACTCACTCTGTAGACCTGAGTAGCCTCGAATTCAAAGATCTGCCTGCTTGTGCCTGTCCAGTGCTGGGTTTAAAGGTGTGCCCTACTACACCTGGCTGGACCCACAGCACCTCAACTGTCTGCCATTACTGAGTCACTTGGCCGTGTAAAGTCTTTAACACAGGTGTGTTTTTCTCGGAACTTCTGCTCACAACCTATATCCAGGTATATTGGATCTTCACAGGACAGAGGATCCCAAAAATAAGAGACGTTATCCACACTGGGGAGGTTGCACCCTGGAGCAGATAGATGATCATCCTGTAGGAAACCAAATTGACCCCTGCATGGCTGGTGATGATGCTAACAGGCACTAACAATGGTTTATAGTTTAACAGACTGACACCTTATCAGCAGTCATCAGAGAGAAGGAACTGGGATCATTTCTAGACCAAGACTACGTGATTACACACACATCTTGCCCTTCCTCTATCTAAAGCCAAAAGTTCACAGCAGCACCCTAAAGAGGAACTTGTGGTTTCCTTCCCCCCATGGGCACTGATTGAGTCTCCTCTTTCTGCTTTACACTGCTATTTACCTCTTTAATTGGTGTATTAGGATGCTGAGCCTGGCTGGTTGAAGCTTCAGGAGCAGCGCCTTTCGCCTCAAACTCTAGTTGTGGTTACATTGAAATAGGCAGGAGGATCAGGAGTACAAGGCTAGCTCAATACACCACAAAACTAAAAACAAAACAAAACCCAAAGTCATCTGTTAACAGTGTTGGATTAGATAAACTCAAAGCAGTGAACTCAAGATGGGATTAGTGGCTTTAATTGTTTCAATTGTTCTTTTAGTTTATTCTCTGTAGCATTGTTTGGTAGGGTGGCACATGCAATAGTTGTCATGGAGGTCAGGGGACAACTTTCTGGATTCAGTTCTCTCCTTCTACCTTTACTTGGGCTCCAGTGATTGAGTTCAGACCACCAGAGGCAAGCACTTTACCCACTGATCCATCTTGCTAGCCCAATTATTTTTGGTTATTTATTGTTGTTATTTGAGACGAGGTCTTGTGTAGCCCAGATTGGCTCAAAAACTCACAATTTAACCAAGGATAACTTTGAACTGGATATCCTCTGGCCTCTACCTCTCAAGTCCTGGGATCATAGGTGTGTAATACTAACCTGGCTGTTTGTAACAAGGCTTTATAGTGTAGACTTTCCTGGCCTACAACTGGCCATGGCCTCGAGCTTCCTTTGATTCTCCTACCTCAGCTTCCAGAGTGGTGGTATTACTGGCAAACACCGCCATGAGCGGTTTCTTTCTGTTTACCTATTTGCTGCCATATCCACCTCCACATGAGATTACTGAAACTTTGTCTTTTTCAATCCTGCATTGCCAACATATAGTATGTATTTAGAAAGAGTTTATTAAAGAATGGATTAAAAGGATTTTCTTGTCTTTAACGCTCTAATTTCAATCAAAGGATTAATATGATCTGACTTATTTTTAAAATCCCTCTGATCCAGAAAAAGTGACATGTGCCTGTCATCTTTAGCACTTGGAAAGAGGCAGCAGAAAGATCCGTTTAACGTCTTCCCCTGCTACATAGTGAGTTCAAAATCAACCAGTGGTGTAGGAAGTCCTTCTGTCTATATGTTGCTTTCATTGGTTAATGAATAAAGAAACTGTCTTGGCCTAGTTGATAGGGTGGAACTTAGGTAGGTGGAGAAAAACAACTAAATTCTGGGAGCAAGAAGGGCAGAGAAGAGAAGCCATAGATCCTTTGCCTGAGACAGATGCAGGTTAGAATTTACCCAGTAAGCCACTGCCATGTGGCAATACACAGATTATTGGAGATGGGTTAAACTAATATGTAAGAGTTAGCCAATAAGGCCGGGCGGTGGTGGCACATGCCTTTAATCCCAGCACTGGGAGGCAGAGGCAGGCAGATCTCTGTGAGTTCAAGGCCAGCCTGGTCTACAAGAGCTAGTTCCGGGACAGGCACCAAAGCTACAGAGAAACCCTGTTTCAAAAAACCAAAAAAAAAAAGAAAGAAAAAAAAGTTAGCCAATAAGAACTTAGAGCTAATGGCCAAGTGGTGTTTTAATTAATACAGTTTCTGTGTGGTTATTTTGGGTGTAAGCTAGCCGGGCGGCAAGGACAAACAAGCGACCCTCTCTTTACAACAAACCAGGGCTACCTGAGATGCTAAAGACTCTTCCCAGTGGATTTAGGAAAACAGTGGACTGTGAGTGATGAGGGCAGAGGAAAAAAACTGCCTAGTCTAGTGATGGGGCCATCAAATGGCAGCACCAAGTGGCTGAGAAACAATCAAAACCAGCATGTCCTAGTGCTGAGGACTGAGCAAGGGAAATGAGCAGGGGTGAAGAAATGAATTGCCCAACCACCAGGTGAGTCTCACACAGGTGGCTGTCCTGGAGTAGCTCCAGCAGTCTTTATCTATACATCAGAACAAGCATGTTTTCCTCGCATGCAAACAAATTTTTCCCATCCTCCCAGAAAAACAAATATGTCAAATATGTTTTCCCCCAACTTTTACATCAAAACATCTTTTAAACCAAAAATAATACTTCTCACTTTGCTAACTTAGCTAAATATGGAGCCAGGTGCATACTGTCTTTATAAAACTAAAGGTAATTGACATAGGCACATATTTTCAAGAACAATCTCGTTCAAAACTTAACAAAGCATATTTACAGAAGTAGGGGTGATCTGCATTGAATCAGGACAGCTTCCCGGGTCTGGAGTGACAGCTGGCATCTCCAGACAAGAAACCTGAGAAGCATCAGCTTCTAAAAAATTTTAGGGAAAATATTCAAGAAAAAATGGGGATTTCCAAGAT
Source organism: Chionomys nivalis (assembly GCF_950005125.1). Lineage (NCBI taxonomy): Eukaryota > Metazoa > Chordata > Mammalia > Rodentia > Cricetidae > Chionomys > Chionomys nivalis. The sequence goes on along the minus strand of NC_080091.1, from coordinate 1,269,403 downwards.
TGATCACATCTGTCCCATGTGACACTAACAAGTGACACTAAATACCGCCAAGAGAATCATCAATATGAGAGAGAAGAGAGTGTGCGGGTCCTGTGGTCCCAGCAGTATTCTGCACTGTCCCAAAGTCCACCAGTCCTTGCTGAGTGAGACTGTCCCGTGGGCTTTGCCTCATCTGGAGACCCACTAGACAAGCACTCATGTACTGGTCCAAAGCTAGGCTTCACAGCTCCCAACATCCTGCTCTGTTTCTCTGTTGCTGTGATAAAATGTTGAGCAAAAGCAAGCTGGGAAGGAAAGGGTTGATTTGGCTTATGTTACAGTCCACCAAGGAAAGCTCAGGCAGAACTCAAAACAAAACAAGACAAGAACCTGGAAACAGGAAATGAAGCGGAGACCACAGAGGAGCACTGCTTAATGGCTTGTTTCTTACGTTCATGTACAGCGGTGTTTCTTGTACAGCCAAAGCTTACCTGCTTAGGGATAGTCCTAACTGAAGCAGGCTAAGCCTCTTATTTCATTTAGCAATCAAGAAAATGTCCACAAGTTAGAGACAGCCCCTCAGTTGTAGCTCAGTCTTCTCAGATATAGAAAGTTAATAACCAAGATTGGCTGAGAAATGAAGGAGAGTGAGGGACAGGAGGAGGCAGTTAAGGGTGACAGGCGGAAAGAAGCCGATGTAGACGGAGAAGTCCTTGACCTCTCTTGTTGACAGGGTGGAGGCAAGATGGATAGGAACAAAGAGCCCATGTTTATGTCTGGAATGCCTGACAGACACCTCAAAGATGACATCCAAGTGACAAGAGGAACTGCTCTAATAGGGGCTGGAGCGATGGCTCGGTGGTTAAGAGCACCTCAACTCCAGGGAATTGATGCCCTCTTTTGGCCTCTGTAGGTAGGCACTGTCATACATGTGGTATATACACACATACAATTAAATAAAAACAAAAGACCTGGAGGGGTGAGAGTGCTCAGTGAGAATGCTGTATGAATGCAATTCTAAAAATAATGAAAAGATGTAAGGAAATAATAAACTAATATAAGAAGTAATAGGGCTGGGATTGTAGCTCAAGTGGTAAAGAGCTTGCCTGGGACGAAGCAAATCTGGAATTTGCTCTATGGCACTATAAAAACCTAGGTATAAAGTCACATGTCTGTAAACTCAGCACTCAGAAGGTAAAGGCTGCAGAATCAGCAGCTCAAGGTCTTCCTTAGGAACAGGAGAGTTTCAGGAAAGGTTGGGATATATGAGACCCTGCATCAAAAACAAAAACAAGCAGGACTCAATAGGCCACTGAGAAAAAGAAAGGAAGAAAGAAAGAAAGAAAGAAAGAAAGAAAGAAAGAAAGAAAGAAAGAAGGAAAGAAAGAAAGAAAGAAAGAAAGAAAAAAGAAAGAGTGAATGAGCGAAAGGGGCAAGAACATGGAAGAGGGGCATACTGGGAAGTGTTTGGGGCAGGGGGGATGGAAAGAGGAAGTTAGAAGATGCATGCATGAAATGCATGAAATTGTTAAACTATGAATTTATAAAATATCCTAACAGCAATACCCCTTCCAAAACAGAAAACAAACAAACAAGCAGCAACAAATAAGCAAGCAAACATAAACCTAAGCAAAGGGCTGGGGAAATGGCTCCGTTGGTACAGTGACTGCTGAGTCAGGGTTCCAGAACACGAACAGAGACAAGTGTTACAGAACTATCATGTGGGCTCTGCGGATGTTCAGCACTCAATCCATGTCCTCTTAGGACTGATATTCTGTTAATGGTACAGAAACTTAAGTGAGAGCTGGTGGAGGGGTGTGGCTCAGTACCAAGCAGTGGCCTATAAACACTAGGTTTGGTCCTCAGCACTGGAAAGAGAAACAAACAAGAAGCTAAGTGGATCAAGAAAGTGATGCATATTTTCTGGTAATATTACAAATGACATCTATACATTTGCAATGTGTGCCACAGCTTTCCTGAGAGTAGATGTCAGATACTTTTGCCACATATAAAAGTTAACTGCAGAAGATAATAGATGCGTTTGTATACCAAAGCACCATTTTGTACATTTAAAAGAAAAACACAAAGTAAAAATACCCCCCCACACAGAGTCTTTTGAGACAGACTAGTAGTCCTGGAACTGAACTGAATGTATAGACCAAGTTGATCTTGAGCTCACAGAGATCATCTTTCTTTTGAAAGGGTTTCATGAAGTTCCTGTTGACCTTGAACTTGCTATACATCTGAGGATGACCTTGAACTTCTGACCCTCCTGTCTCTAACTACTAACAGTTGGGGTTAGACATACCTGACTGTATATATAACCATGCATATGTATACATGATTCTGATGATGGAACCCAGGGTTTGGGTCTTGTTAAACAAGTATTCTTCTCACCTATCTCTTTAACTGGCATATTGGGCCAAGTAGGCTAACCTTACCTGTTGGGTTACCAGAGCCTGGGTTTCCCCCCCAAACTCCAGTTACAGCAATAGTTCCCAATGTATCATTTCCCTCTTACTCGATTTCATCCCCATATAGAATTTACTATCCTGTGACATTAACAAATGCTTTAGCTAGGTATGGGGGCTGTGGAAAGACACATGACCACGGCAACTCTTATAAAGGAAAACATTCAATTGAGGCTGGCTTACAGTTTCAGAGTTTAGTCCATCATCATCATGGTGGGACATGACAGCATGCAGGCCGACATGGTGCTAGAGAAGGAGCTGAGGAGTTCTACATCTTTATCTGAAGGCAACAGGAAGTGAACTGTGTGTCACATTGGACCTATTTTAGCATATATGAGGCTTCAAAGCCTTCCTCCACAGTGACACACTTTCTCCAACAATGCCACATCTACTCCAACAAGGCCATACCTCTTAATACCACTCTCTATGGGCCACGTACTCACACATATGAGTCTATAGGAGCCATACCTATTCACACCACCATAGGAGCACACTTCTTTGAATCCAGCACTACTGGGCAGAGGCAAGCAAATCTCTGTGAGTTCAAGACTAGCCTGGTCTATATAGTGAGTTCCAGGACAAGCAAGACTACACAGAGAGACTCCAAAAAAAAAAAAAAAACCTGAAAAAAGTTAAGATGAAAACTGATAAAAAGTAGAGAAGAGAGATTAAATTAATATGGTGGAAAAGAAATAAAGGACTATCATTATCCCACTTACCTTTGGGATTTACAGAACTGGATCAAGGGGTATGTATAACTAGAATGCTGGGCTTGGATCCGCAGCACCACACAAAGCCAGGCGTGCACTAGCACTCTCAGCTTTAAGGGTCAAAGGCAGATAGATCTAAGGAGTCTGCTGGCCAGCCAATCTAGGCAAATCAGTGAGATTCTGGTGCAGTCTTCAAAAACTGAGATGGTAGTCATTGAGGAAGACATCTGACATCATCAGTCTTTGACCTCCACGAGCTCGTTTACACATACACACATACACTCCCACCTCCACATACGAACGTACACATGTATATATCACACATGCACAAGAACACACCTACCTCCACATATGAACGTACACATGCATATACCACATATGCACAAGAAGAAAGAAAGCAGTATCTATGACTGAGCAGCAGAGTCAAACAGCGGTATCATCGATCATTATCTCTGCTCTGGTTCTTCAAGGTGGTCCAAAGAAGTTAGCACCATCTTGCTGGAAGAGACTGGTCCCCTTTCAAAAGCATCACTTCTGCCCTAGGGTGCAGCCTTGCTTGCATCATAGATACTTGCCCTTATCTAGAGGTGGGAAGGAATCCAAGATGATCAGAGACTTGAAGTCATTGACCTCACTTTGTGCTTTCAGAATCATAAACTAGGTAGACCAGACACCCCTGAGTGATTAATATGCCCCTGCAGTCAAGGAAGAGTCTTTATCCAAAGCAAAGGAGAGACACAAAATGAAGACAGAGATAGCAGGCCTTCATCTTTCTCTTTATTATCCTGAGGGCCTAAGTGAGGAGTTAGCACATCTTAACAAAACGGTTTTGTTTGTTAGGTTTTTCTTTTCTTTCTTTTTATTTAATTTCTATCACAGGTTTTTTCTTTTCTTTTCTTTCTTTTCTTTTCTTTTTTTTTTTAGACAAGTTTTCTCTGTGTGACAGGCCTGGCTGTCCTGGAACTTGCTTTGTCGACCACGCTGCCTGCTCTTACACAGGATCCAGGTTTGATTCCCAGCACTCACATGGTGGATCACAACTGTCTGTAACTCCAGTTTCAGGAATCTGATATTACCCCTGACCTCTGTGGGCACTGCCTGCATATAGTGCATAACATAAACAACACCCACATACATGCAAAATAAATACAATTAAGCTGCATTCTTTTTTCTTACTAGTCTTCCCAGCTTCTGAATATCTGTTAAACAAAGACTTCATAGCACAAAGTGGACTGTAAATTATGTGTGTGTTTAAGGAAACAATCTACAGAATCTTAGGAATACATGAACAGAGGAAGAAAATGAGGTCAGAGAGGTAACTTCTAAGTTACCAGTGTGCAAGAGATTCAGAAGTTCAAAGTTGGCCAGGGTGTAGTGGTAAACATTTTTGTTGTTGTTGTTTTTTTTTTTTTTTTTTGGAGACAAAGTTTCTCTGTAGCTTTAGAGCCTGTCCTGGAACTAGCTCTTGTAGACCAGGCTGGCCTCAAACTCAGAGATCCACCAGCCTCTGCCTCCCGAGTGCTGGGATTAAAGGCGTGCGCCACCACCGCCCATTGTGGTAAACATTTTTTAATCCGTGTGTGTGTGTGTGTGTGTGGCAGAGGTAGGTGGATCTGAGTTCTACACTGCAAGCTCCAGGCAAGCTGGAGCGACACAGTGAGACCTTGAGCTCCAAATAAAACGGGGAAAGTTCAAAGTAATCCATAAATACATAGTAAGTTTGAAGTCAACCAGAGCAACATGAGGTCTTGTCTAAAGAAAGAAAACCTGCCGGGCGGTAGTGGCACACACCTTTCATCCCAGCACTCGGGAAGCCGAGACAGGCAGATCTCTGTGAGTTCGTGGCCAGCTTGGGCTACAGTGCGAGTTCCAGGACAGACTAAAAAAGCTACAGAGAAACCCTGTCTCGAAAAAACAAAACCAACCCCCTCGACCTCCCCACCCCAAAAAAGTAAAAAAAAAAATGTGATCTGATCCACATCACTAATTCCAGTGCAGCCAGGGTTACATAGTGAGACTCTGCCCTAAAAAGAAAGGAAAAGCCATGAGTAATGGTAAAAAGAGACTTAATTTGTCGAGAAGAGGGGCAGATAAAGGAGTATAGGATCCCCATTTGTTTTGAATGTACTGACATAGCTTTAGGTTTAAACAAAGAACTGGGTAACTGTAACCCCCTGATGCACGCACATATACCCGGAAATGGTCATTTTGGGGGCTAGGGTAAGAGGCCAGAGCAGAGGCACTGACCTATGATATCATCAAACGTTAAAGCCCTTCACATCAGCTGGAGGGAGCTCAATTTCCCCTCCCCTACAGGTCGGCTGGAAAGCCGAGTCCGAATCTAGTCCCTCATTGGTTACGCACTCCGTCAATCCGCTTCATTGTTCAAGTCTTCCGCCCCGCCTTTCTACACCTGCTTCTGATAGGCTGCTGAGTCTGTCAATTCGAAAAGGTCCGCATTCCTTCCGCCTTTCTCCAGGAGACCGAGGACTAGAAGGGCGGACCCCAGGAGCGTCCCGCCCCCTGAGCTCGACTCCTAAGTGTGATTGGCTGGCCCGGGTGCCTGTCACCACCACTGTCACCGTTGACTGGCCGTCGGACCGCCGCTCTGCGCGGCGCCGGTTCCGCCCCCGTCGGGTGTTTGTGGTGGGGCTGCGGAGTCGCCGATCCCGCCGGAAGCGCAGGACAATGGGGACCCGGGACGACGAGTACGACTACCTATTCAAAGGTGCGCTGGGTGCAGTACAGACGGGCAAGGGCGCGGTAGCCGCGGGAGGGCCGCCACCGCGCTGCCGGGCGAGATGGCTCAGGGTGGAGCCCGGGGCTTCAGCGGGGCCTGTCCAGGCTAGGGAGGCGGAGGGAGCCGCGGCAAGCCGAGCTCGCCAGGCTTCGGGCCCGAGTGCCCAGCGGTGAGAAGACGGAGGCTCAAAGAGGCCTACGGACCCCGGATGCGCCGGGGCGGGGCCGGGGCCTCGGGGGGTGGAGCCCCGAGTGGTAGGAGAGGCCGTTGGGGCGGGGCTCCTGAGGGGCGGGGCTTCCCTGTGTTTGGAGGGCGGGCTGAGTTGAAAGCAGGGTTACAGATGGGGTTAGGGCAGTTAGAGAAAATTGTGGGCGTGCCCAAGAAGTCTGATTGGTGTGATCCTTCTAGGGCTGGGCCTGGTCTGTTAGGGGTGGGGCTTACCTTGGGGTGGAGCCTAGGTCATGTGCCGGAACCCTAAATTGTGGTGCCTTGGAGTTGGGTGGGACGGTACCAGTGTGTGCAGCACTAGTTCAAACTCTGGGTAAGTGATGGAGATGTAGTTCAGCTGGTAGATAGCTTGCCTAGCGGTAGCATGCACAAAGCCCTGGCATTTATCGCCAGCACCGCAAAAGCCTTGAGTGATGGTGCAGACCTTGGGAGGCCTGCATTTGGGAGGCAAAGGTGGGACAATCAAAAGTGCAGAGGCCAGCCTGGATTACTGGAACCCTTTCTCAAAGAAAAAGACACACGTGGATGACATTGACCCAGTACGCACACTATGCTGAGACTTTACTACAATGATCTCCTTTAATCCTCTTTATGAGTTTATACAGTCCGTATTATCCAGGAAACAGGTCTGTAGCGGTGCACATCTGGAATCCCAGTACTCAGAGTTGGAGGCAAGAGGATCCTTTTCTGTACAAAGCCAACCTGAACCTAGTGAGGTAGCCCAGCAAGTATCGGTGTATGCTGCCAAGCCTGATAACTTGAGTTGAGTCTTGGGGCCTACATGGTGAAGAGTCTGCAAGTTGTCCTCTGTCCCTATGTGTACTCCATGTCACATGAGCCCACAACATACATGCACACAAAATAAATAATGTAATTTGGACGGGTGTGATGGCACACACCTTTAATTCCAGCACTCAGGAGGAAGCTGAAGCAGACAGCTCTGTGAGGTCAAGGCAAGCAAGCTTGGTCTACACAAGTTCCTAAGGGTGGAGCAGGTTTGAGCTCAGGACTCTTTGTGGATTTTTGCCACTTAGCACTGGTGTGAGCTTTGGGGCAAGCCTTGCAGCTTAAACCTGGAACAAACAGGTGTCCAACCTCTCCTCAACACATACACATCCAACCCGCAGGAAGAGTTTTCCTACCTGGTGCACGCGCACCCATGTTCCGGAGGTCTTTTATTTCTCTGGTGAGCGTGTTTAGGGATCTCAGGCATTGTGACTTTTTGGTCCCGTCCTATTCTAGAGTCCCCAACTGTCAGTGGCTGGCTGTGAGAGCTAACTCCTGGGTACGCAAGGGACACACTGTTGTCCTTCTGGGAGTGTAGCCTAGTGCTCAAAGCCAGCCTTGGCATCTTGGGATTGTGGAGGTAGCTGGAGTAGCCATGTGACAAAAGACTTGTAGGGCAAGACAGACTTCTGCAAAGATAAAGTTACCACATAGTACCATGGGCTGACGGTGAGCTTTGTCCAGACGTGAGACTGGTTAGCAGCTGTTAGGCTCTAGGTTTCGTCTAGAGACAGAGGACGGTTTGAAGGGACTTTGGACCAGAGGACCAGAGATTTGAAAGGCTCTTTAGTTACTGGTGGAACATACTCAAGTCCTGCTGTGACAGGGGCCGTCCCCACTCAGCCCACCCTTGAAGAAGCGTCAGGGAGGGCAGGGGATCTTTTCCCTTCAAGTCAGCTCATTCAGCATCTGTGGTCATCCCCGCTTGTTTTCGACCTTCTGTTGTTATAAATAGCCTGGCATTGAATGTGTGCCCAAGTCTTCTCTTTGCCCTGTGGGCTGTTTCCTTGATGTGCATTCCCAGAAGTGCAGTTACTAGGTCAGGGGCGATGGAGCTCCATTGCCATTCCTGTTACTTGTCTCCAGAGCTCACTTCCTGGAAACACCAATCAGCTCCTGCAGCAGCTGGCATGGGGAGTGCCTGCCTGCCCTGCCGCCCTCCCCCACTGGCCTCCTTTCCTGGTCTGGCAGGTGCCTTCTTCAGTTAGTTGTAGTAGCTGCCTAACCACCAAGATCAGCATCCCACCAATGCTCACCTAGGTCTCCACTCCTTATAGCTCATCTGAGGACCCTTTAACCTTTGTCCATTTCATTCAGATTTTCAAGCTCTTAAATTACAAAAGGGAGTGCTAGGGAATTAGAAGGGAAGAGAGCTAGCGGCAGGCAAACTGTATCATCAATCACATCACTTGCTTGCATGGGCCAGGTCCCCCAGAATGTGAATACTCTGCACCTGCCAGTGCCTTCTGAGACCCACAGCCCAGAAGCCATCAAGACAAGGGTGACTTGGTCAGCCTTAGAGAAGTATCTCATATTCAGTGGCAAGAAGATGAGGCCAAGGGTAGTCTAGGCTACATAGTGAAATCTTGTCTCAAGAAAAACAAAACAAAAAAATCTGCAGTTGTACTAGAAGTGTTGGCAAAGACTGATCTTGTATCTATGTGGCGCTCTCTGATGCCTCACCCACCCCCAATTCCCAGTGCTCAACCAACCTTGCCTGTCTCCACCTCCTTATCCTAGGCATTGGTCACCGTTCCTTGACATGGAGAACCACAAGTCTTTGCTTGAGACAGTGACTGTTCACACACACACGTTTTTGGCAGTCCCATCATACATTGGCTCCCTTAACCTTATGGAGAAGGCCAAGAGGTCCTTAGAGTGGGTGGCCACATGCCATTTGTTTTCCTCTATAAATAGTCTCTTCTGCCCCAGGAGTAAGGTTATTTATTTGCACCTAACAATAGATCCTCAAGTTTATTCACCCACCATGTCCTGTCAGCCGCTGACCATTTTCTCAGCTTGCTGGTGGATCCCCAGGGATACTCCTGACTTCTCTTTAGAGGAACGTTAAGTTAGGGGTTCTACACTGGGATCACCTAGGCTCCATCCTTAGACTCTTTTCCCAGAATTCCTAGACAGTTAGTTTTCAAGGAAACAGGTCATGTGAGAAGCCCTGAGACCCTGCTCTTTGAGTTGTGCCCACCCCTGCCCAAGGACATAGAAATGACTCGATTCCAGGGACAGACAGGCTAGCACTAGAACTTACATCCTTCTGCCAAGCACACCAGGCTGGGCACCATGCCTACCAGGCCTGCTATGCAAGTGACTCCCACTAGCCCCGAAGAATAATTGAGGCAAGAATGTATCCCTGTGCCAGTCCCTGGAGCCCGGGATGTTAAGGGCCCACTTCCTAGAGGACACCTTCTTGCCTACACTGAATAGCTGTTCAGTAAGCCTGAACATGAGAGGCTCCAGGGGTGCTACCCTGTCATGGGATAGTTGCAGCGTCCAGGGCTCCTGAGAGGTGCCAGACCTTTGTTTTTGCCAACTGGGCTTGCCTACTCAGCACGCCAAGTAGCATATCCAGGGGGACCATTTCCTGGCCAGCAAGACCACAGACTTCTTTGGAAATGCTGGGGGCTGTGTCCTCAAGGTCTTATTATTTTCCCAAGACAACCGATCACTTGTTTTCTTGACAAAGCCATTTTCATACCCATCATACATGCAGAGGCAGCCGAGTCACCACTCTGGTATATCAGCCACCCTGTGCCAGGGATGTCCTGAGCAGCCTAGCCTTCCTGCTGTTCGCCCGGGCATGATCTGTGACCCTCAACTTTCTCAGTGGGTAACCTTGAACTGGGAATTTGTCTCTGGGTTGAGTATCCCTAACTGCAGTGGGATTATTGACATTGTGTCTTTCCCTGGGGTTGCACTGAGAATTTGCTTAAACCTAGGCTCATGAGGCATTTGGGCACAAGCTTGACCCAAGGTCCAGTCCTGGTCACAGTGCAGCTGCTGTGGCCAAGGGTCCGGAAGGCTGTGCAACAGAGGCAAGGCTGAGAGGACAGAGAGGGTGTGAGAGACCTGAGCAGAGCGGGTTTTCCATGTCGTTCCTGTGGGCGTGAGAATGAGGAGAAAAGTTCTCCTGGCTGTGGCAGCTCCTGTGGGAAGGAAGTGAGATGCTGTGGAGAGTGATTCCTGCCATCCAGCTTGGTCCATGTGGCCCAGGAGCCAGCAGGATTGGGGGGTCCTTGACTCCTTTCTTGTCTCACTTCATCTCTTTCTCTGAACTTAACATGCTTATACTGGTCTCAGGAGGATGCTGAGCCTGTTGTCACATGACTTGTGGACCAGGCCATATGATACTCTTCTTGGAGAGGAGAAGCCTGAACTCCTGAGGAGTCTCACATGCTGTTGGATCTTGAAAACCGAGCAGGAGTTTGTTGGCTCTCCCTGAAGGGTGCCCAGGTAGTAGGCTAAGGTGCACTGGGCTTCACTGCTTCCAGAAGTAGAGCCAGGACTCCTGAGTTGTATGCCAGTGATAACGGAAAAATGGCAGTCCACATGTGAGATTGAGATGGAAGGGAAGGGCCTTGTTCCAGAAATCTGAATTCAGATTCTGCTTAGACAACTTCCCAGACAAGTTGCTCTGGACAGAGGTTGCTTGGTAAATGGAACTGGGAAGTGGGGGCAAGTCTGCAGACAAACACAGGCCTTGACTCCTATTTATAACATTCCTCCTCTGAACCTCAGTTTCCTTTTTTGTAAAATGGGCTGTGTGAAATAGTACATGCTATCTCCACAGCCTCTTTTTGTTCTCCTTGTTGTGGTTTATGGGGTTTTGTTTTTTGCTTGTTTGTTGAAGTTGTTTGCTAATTTTGTAGTTTTGTTTTTGTGGAGATTTTTGTTGTTGTTTTATTTTGAGGTAAGATCTCACTATGTAGCTGGCCTGGGTCCTCTTCCTGAGTGCTAGGATTAAAGGTCTGAGCCACCACACCAGGCTCCTTTTTTAAAAAAAATTAAATATTTATTTATTTATTTATTATGTATACAATATTCTGTTTGTTGTATGTCTGCAGGCCAGAAGAGGGCACCAGACCTCATTACAGATGGTTGTGAGCCACCATGTGCTTGCTGAGAATTGAACTCAGGACCCTTGGAAGAGCAGGCAATGCTCTTAACCTCTGAGCCATCTCTCCAGCCCCTCCTTTTGTTTTTTTAAGGGTCTCATGAAGCCTAGGGTTGCCCCAGACTCACTATGTAGCCACGGATGACCTTAACAACTCTGCCTCCGCCTCCAGGGTAATTCCAGGGCACGGCACTAGGCTTGGCTTTATGCCCACCACACCCAGTTTACTGCGGTGCTGGGGACCAAACCCAGGGCTTTGTGCATAGGCAGACAAGCGCTCTACCAACTGAGCCGCATTGCCACTGCTGTTTGTCCTTGGAAACAGGAACTCAAAATGTAGCTCAAGCTGGCCTTGAATTTGTACTATAGCCCAGGCTGCCCTTAAATTCATGGTTCTCCTTCTGCAGCCCCCTGAGTCCTGGAATTATAGGTATGTACCACTGTGCTTGCCTGAGTCTTACGACTCTCGGGTCTAAAGCAGTCAGCCGAGAAGGTGAAATGGGTTGGGCTCCCTGTTTTTGCCTCATCTTCACCTGTGCCCTGAGGGGGCTGACCTGGGCATTTTCCCAGGGTGATCCAGGCACGTCTGGGGTCATATGAGGTAGATGGTGTTTGTTGATTCATTCCACAGACATTTTGTTGGCACTTACCGTGTGCCAGGCCCTGTGCCAGGCCCGAGGATCCAGCAAGGAACAAGGCTGTCCAGGAGTCATGCTTATGGGGCAGACTAGCCCCAGGAAAAGGCACGCGTGAACCCAACACGTGCGGGTGGCACGAGCTGTGAAGGAGAGCTAGAACAGAGAATGGGGAGGGTCGGGAAAGTAGGATTGTAATAGGTGTGGGGAGGATCTTCTTGGCATCCAAGGGGCTCACAAAGAGGTGAGGTGGGGGCCAGAGAAAGAATGGTTCTGTGTAAAGGTTCTGAGGCAGGACTGTGCCTGGTGTGTTGGGGCAGAGCAAGGAGCCCATGAAGCCGGCTGCAGCATGTCAGATACTGAGGAAGGGAAGTAAAGACGCTTCAAGGCGTGTAGTGCCATGTCTCGTGGCCCCAGGGAGGACCTGGGCTTTGATTCTTAGGGACTTAGGAGTCATCATTCCAAGTCTCTGTCCTGGGCAGACAGTGTAGTGCTAGTGCTCACAGGTGATTTCTTGTGGCTGTGAGGAGTACAAGCTTTTGGCTGGGACCCCAAGAAAAGACTGATACTGTGAGATGGTGGCCTGGCCTTGGAAGGTGGTAATGAGCAGACATCTACAAACACACCATACACTCAGACACACACACACACGCTTTGTCCAGCAATTGAATTCATATAGACAAGTACACATACAGGACTAAGGATGTAGCTCAATTGGTAGAGCATTTACCTAGAATTCATGAGACCATGGGTTCCATCCCCAACATCACATACACCAGTGTGAATTCCTACACTTGGAAGGAAGACATAGGACAATCTAAGTATTTCTCAGCTACGTAGTGAATTGGAAGCCAGCCTCAGCTGCCTGAGACCCTATCTCAAAAGAAATGAAACATATATATATATACCCTAAAGTATGAGAGGAAGAAAGGACTGAAGATGATTTTAAATTGTTGATCTGAGTATCTTCCAAGTTGACTGAATTATTGACTAAGCTAGGAAGGTGGGGATGGTTACCCAGTGAGATGACCAGGACACTGTATTCTGTTGTGCTGACTTGAAGTGCTGGGGTTCTGTCTGGGGATATAAAGGGGAGGGCACAACAGCCTCTAGGCAGTATTTGCAGCCAGAAGCCTGGAGAGGGTCACCTGGGGATCCGGTCCTGTGCTCCCTCGTATTTTCAGGTAGAAGGAAAGCCTGCAGCAGTTGTAAGATGGGGAGGCAGTGTGGGGTCAGTGATGCACAGGAAGGAACAGTGTAGGAGCAGGCCTCCCTGAGCTGCTGCATGGGCCAAGGCACTGAGACCTACACTCTTCCTTGTAGCCACTGGGAGGTCATGGGGGTGGGGGCTGAGTCCCTCCTGAGGGCTCCTCCCATGGTGTGCTCCTCACCCTGCTCCACAGGGCCAGTGAGCTCAGCCTCAGGGTTGTACATCCCTACCCACACCATGGGGTCCTGATCCCAAGGTGGATGCCCCTCCTACTCCCCAGACCCTGGATAACTATGTTGTTCAGTTTGGGGCCTACGGGGTCCAGGAGAAGTGGAGGCAGAGACAGAAGTATAGATAGAACTTTCTAGGAGTTAGGTGTACAGAAAGGAGAAAATCAGGGCATTACCTAGAGTAGTAAGGCGTCAAGAGAGCGTACTCTTAGCCTGGCCTCTTAGTAAACTAATCCACCACTTAGGAGGCAGGGACAGGAAGGTCGAAAGTTAGAGATGAGGAGGCTGAGAACCTGTCCCGCTGCCCTCTTATCTTCCCTCCACCCCCACAAAAATATTTTCAGGAGAGAGAAATCAGAGCATGTAAGCTGAGCCCCTCGGTGTGGTTGTAGGGAGGGGAAAGGTGCTACATGTTGGGGCCTGGGTTCCTCCTGAGAGCTCTCCCCAGTACTTACCTTTCAGCCACTCAGGATGGCCAATGAGCTCAGGCTCAGTCTGTGGTACAACTATGCCTGTCTCTCCTTGGCTGGGATCCTGATCGTGGGTGAATACCCTTCCAGTTCCCTGGATGACCACACCTGCCGCCCCCATGGCTCTCCTGGTAGGCCCACCCTCAGCTACAGGGTCCCACATCTCTGCCTTCAGGGGCCACAAGATTTCTGGCTAAGGTATCTGGTTAGACACCCACTACCTATTCCATCTGCATTGTATTCATGTGAGCACAGCACATGTAGGTACAGAACCGTGAGCATGTGCATGGTGGATCCTGGGTCTAAGGACAGCCTGCCCAGAGCTAGGCCCCACCCCAGAGCTGCAGCCCCTGGATGCAGTATTTTCCCAGCCAGGTTAGGGCTCACTTTACAGCCTGGCACCGGTCAGTTCCACTGCATAGTCCTTGTCTGTTGTCATGCCCTGTGTCATGGGGAGCTTTCACCTGCAACATTTCATCTCCGAGCTATATTGTCCCGATAGCCATTCTGGAATAGATTTCTGTTTTGTCTTTGTTGTTTTGAGACAATGTCTTATGTAGCCCAGGCTTGCTTCAAATTTGTCATGTAACCAAGACTGACCTTGAATTTTTTTGTTGTTGGGAGCAGGGCATAACTTTTTTGAGACAGGGTTTTACTGTGCAGCTTTGAATGGCCTGGCACTTGATATGTAGACAAGGCTGGCTTCCCTTGAGTGTTGGGATTAAAGGCATGTGCTGTCATGATCTTGGATCTCTGATCTTCCTGAGTGCTGGGATAACAGGCATGTACCACCATGCCCAGTTTATGCAGTGCTGGAGATTAAACCCATGGTAGGCAGACGCTCTGCCACCTGAGCTGCAGCACTGGTTTGCATTGTAGTGATTGGCTCCCACTTCAAAAGGAGTAACACACAGGGCTAGATAGAGACCTTTTCTCCCTGTCATGTTACATGGCCAGCGTTTAGTAAGAAGGAAGTCGTACACCCTGACATCTGTACCTACTAAAGATGTGACAGTGATGGGGCCGCCTAGGAGCACCGAGTACAGTAATCCTCACCTCAGGCAGGAATGGTGGCCAGCCCTGTGTAGTCTGCAGCCAGAACACATGTTCCTGCTGCTCATGAGACAGGCGGACAAGGGTTTGTTTATCTGAAGCAGCTGGGGAAGCTTGGACAAGGGGAGGAGTATTGTTTCCTATCTCTTCCAACACCAGACAGACAGACTGTAATAGGTATTAACCCTGCCGAATGCTGACCGTCCCGTGCCCAGAACAAAGGCACAGTGACGATGGCAAATGCTCTGCTGTGCCCCTGGGTACTGTGCTGGCCAGGTCCTGACTCTGGGTACTCCCATTCTCGCCTTGCAAATAGCCGACTGCCTTCCGTTCACACACGTCCCCAGAGAGGGTAAGGGTCACTCAGCTCTAGAGCTTTCTATGGCCATTCTTGACTACTCAGCTATCAGGCTCTGGGTTGGTGAGTCTAGGCCATCCTCTGTGCAGCATGGCCTGGGGATGTCCCTATCTCCTAACTGGGAAAGCCTTTCTCTGAGGACAAGAGACAGGCAAAGGTGTCTGTGCTGACTGTTTCTGAAGCTTCCATTTCCTGTGTGTTACCAGGGTGTCTGGGGGTGGCAGAAACCAGGGAGCTACCATGTAGGTTTTGTGGGTGGATGTGGGAAACATTGGGTGCCCCAGATCCTCACCTCTCCTCCCTCTCGCCCTGCCCCCAAGTGGTGCTTATTGGGGACTCAGGAGTGGGCAAGAGCAACCTGCTGTCACGCTTCACCAGAAACGAGTTCAACCTAGAGAGCAAGAGCACCATCGGCGTGGAGTTCGCCACTCGCAGCATTCAGGTGGACGGCAAGACCATCAAGGCTCAGATCTGGGATACTGCTGGCCAGGAGCGCTACCGTGCCATTACCTCTGCGTGAGTTTAGCCAGAGTTAAGACATGGAGATAGCAGGGGTGTGTGGCCTATGACATGGGACCTTGGTAAGGGTATGTAGAGGCTGGACTGGAGTGTGGAGACCTAGATCAAGAAACAGAAGGGTACCCCGAGAGCTGTGGGACCCACAGGCAGACCAGCACCCAGCCAGGGGCATAACCTGGCACTGAGGTTTTTACTGGGTAGACTGAGAGTCTGGCTTAGGCCCTCCATTCTAGTCCAACCCTGCCCAGGCAGCCTACCTGCTTTCCTGTCCTGACGTCATCATCTCCTAGCCCCCAATTGCCGACCACCTAGCCTGCCTCTTATGCACCCTTAGCCCCTGGCTGTCCCGTCTCCTCATTTGCTATGCTTTGCATTCCCTTTGGTCCTTCATCTCCACGGGATGCAAATGGTCTGTCTGTACAGGGGGCATTGGCACTTCCACACAGCTGCTATATACTCTCCTTCTGTTGATGGCCTTGGAGTGTCTTCTAGCCTTGAGCCCCAAAACCTTCTCAGCCTCTCCCACTTGTGTAGGACCTCCTTCAAAGATGTGAAGGCCACTGTCCCCCAGGGTTCCCATGAGGCATGCTGCCCTGCAGGCCAAGATTCATGCTGCACCACTCTACAGGTACTACCGCGGTGCTGTGGGCGCACTGCTGGTATATGACATTGCCAAGCACTTGACGTATGAGAATGTGGAGCGCTGGCTGAAGGAGCTGCGGGATCATGCGGACAGCAACATCGTCATCATGCTGGTGGGCAACAAGAGTGATCTGCGCCACCTTCGGGCTGTGCCTACTGACGAGGCCCGTGCCTTTGCAGGTGAGCTTGTGGTGGACATGCCAGTCGGTGAGACTGTGCTCTGGAAACCAAACTGATGGATTCAGAGAATTGTCTACAAGTCGGGTACCCACCTCCTCCAGTGTCAAGGTTCATGGTCATAGTGCCTTTGATCAGCCTTTGTCCCTGAGCAGTTAAGTTAACCTCTCGGCCCCGCCCACTAGCAGCAGTTCTTCTTATATGGTTTAGGCAGGTGGGAGGTATAGTCCTAGAAAGGGGTGTGGGGAGGAGGCTGTGGGAGCCAGATCCAGGAGACAATTTTCTCTTTTCCAGAAAAGAACAACTTGTCTTTCATTGAAACCTCAGCCTTGGATTCCACCAATGTAGAGGAAGCATTCAAGAACATCCTCACAGGTGGGCCCTGTGTCTGCGTGGGTATAAGGACAGTACCCAGTGTGCAGGTGCACTGTAAACCCAGTTCAGACCTTCCATGCCCCACAGAGTCCAGACATATCTAGCCCTTGCTGGCACATGGACACAGAGGTCCTCACCCGAGTCCCTGTGTTAGACCCTTCTGGGGCTTCTGGGGAAGGAAGGAACAAGCAGCCTGGGCTAGCTAGGACCAGTTCTGTGACTTGCCCCTGCCCACTTGGCTATGCCAGAGAACCTCCAGGAGCCCAGCCCCCAACACTGTTTTATGGTGATATGGTAGAGTCCTTCACAGCATGGTAGGAATTGTCTTTGTTTCCTGTTGCTGTGATAAAATACTCCAAGGTACTTGAAAAAGCTGATCCCGTTATCACAATCAGAAGAGCTGCTACTCAGCTCCCTTTCTTCATTGGACACAGTCGAGCATCCCCCTCGATGGTCCTGCCTTTGTCAGTTAAGTCATCAAGAGCCTCCTATATAGGCATGTACAGAGGCGCTTCTCCCAGGTAATTCTGTCAGGTTGAGGATCAGGGAGCATCCAGCCTGTGTCTTACAGCGAGGGACACACCGTGCTCACTACATCCTCCCTGTTGCAGAGATCTACCGCATTGTGTCGCAGAAGCAAATTGCCGACCGTGCGGCCCATGATGAGTCCCCTGGCAACAACGTGGTGGACATCAGTGTGCCACCCACCACCGATGGACAGAAACCCAGTAAGCTACAGTGCTGCCAGAACCTGTGACCACCCTGCGCTCCACCCAGCGTGCGTGCACGTCCTCGGTCCTTGGCCAGCCCCTCCAGTGTCCTCCCGGCCCCTCCCTTGTCCCTGTAGGACAGGCTGCTCCCACCCTCCTCCTGCCAGCCCACTGGCCCAAGAGGAGCAGGAGTCAAGTGGCCTCTCCTGTCCTGCCTGCTTGAGAGAAGCTAGAAGTCCCTTGCTTATGTACTGCTCTTCGGTATTGTGGGCATCTTGACAGGGTGGGAGGTTGGTAGGATGGACAGGGCTTTCCAGAGGTGAGGAAGATGAGTGGAAAGAGCCGGCTTCTCCTGTTTTCCGTGACAGACTCCAGGGATCACCTCCTTCCCTCTCTGGCCAGTTGACCCAGCTGGCCCTGCATCCCCACCCCAAACCCTCTCTAAGCTGATACCCGAAGAGCCAGGCATCAGGGGCTGGGCAGGTGGACACTCTGGGCTCTGCCTCCTGCCTACACCACCATAGCCAGCGCCAGCACGGCCTCCAGCATTCCCAGGCCTGCGCACTCCTGCTCCTGCCTGTAGATTTATGCTGGGAGAAGACCCCCACCCCCGCCCTCTCCATCTTCCTCTGCACGCAGCGCTCTCCCCTGCCCGTTCCCCCTTCTCTGTCTCGTCTACCTGTCTGGTCAGGAACCTGTCTGCAAGTGAAGCAATATCTCCGTGTTTTGTATATACAACTGCTCTTGTAGCCTTTGGTTTTTGTTATTGTAGAGAAACACAGATTCTTTATACACTTTGTAAAATTTCCGCAAACCCCAGCTCTCGAACTCTTATTCTCCCTGTAGCCCTGCACTGTTGCCCGTTACTAAAATGTATAAGCCAACTTCTGTACAGAAACCTGCCACTCAGCCTCTGTCTTCTTTCTCTTCACCAGGTGTTGCACCTGAGCTGGGGCCCCTTTCCCGGTCCCCAATGGTAGGTTGGTTAGTCGAGTCCCCGCTGAAAGCAGTGGGTAGGCCTGCTGAACTTGCATACTAGGCTATAAGATGAGGATCCTGGGCCCCAAGGAGGGGAAGGTGAGTCCTGTGCAAATGGCTCCTATAGTATGGAGGAAGGAAACACTGGCGACCTAAAGTGGCAGCCTTAGTTTAGAATAGTTGAGGGAGAAATACCTGTCTCCCCCAAATAGCTTTATCTAGGATTGCCAGGTGTGAGGGCGCCCCCTGATGTGGATGAGAGGCGTGAGCATGCCATGGCTTGCCATTTCCTCCTACAGCCAACAATTGCCTCTCATCTGGGGTCCTCTCAAAGGTTTGCCTGGTAACTGTGGGTGATATCAGGTTCCCTCCCCACGTGGCTCTCTACTCAGAACTGACACTTGATGGGGCGGTGGAAGACGCTAATGACTTACAAAATGAGAGGCTCTTGATTTTCATTGCTTCTTCCCAGGACCCATTTCCCTTGTCCCTGTGCCCCAAGCCTACATAGTAACAAGATGAGACCTTCTCCACCCCTGGAGGAAACCTTACAATCCGAGTGCAGCCAGCTGTTCTAGAAGCCCTAGTCTCTGGATGAAGAGAACCTGGGGGCACCTTCCCTCTTGATTCTAGATGAATGTAGCCTCCTTGCCGGGGGTAAGGGGTCACAGACACATCTCTCTCATCTAAGCTGGTCACAGTGGCTCACACTTGGGAGGTGTGGTAGCCGGAGATCCTGTTCAAGGTCAGCCTCAGCTACAGGAGATCCTGTCCAAGAAAGAAAAAAAGGAAAATCCAAAGAGCTCAAGGAAGTTGGGGTCAAAAGCCAGAAGACAACCTGTGCCAAAGCCACTGGTGTGAGGTGGAGGTTTTAGCAGAAACAAACGGGAGGTGGCACAGGTCTAAGTAAGGCCCTGCTCACAGTGACTGGCAATGGGGCTGGCTGACTTACCTTAGGTTTCACCGTGGCAGGACAGGTTAGGTGTGATGGGTGGGGACCAAGGTAAAGCCAAAGGCACTGGGAGAGCGTAAACAGTGATCCCTGGAACCCAGTCAGTGAAAGAACCAACTTACAAAGTCCTCTGATCTCCACAACACATAGCTGTATTTTTACCAAAATAATCAAAATTAGTCATTGGGCTGGGTAGATGGCTCTGGGTGAAGGTGCCACAGAGTATAGATCTCAGCACTCAGTAGATCCCAGAACCCACTTAAAGCTGGAGTCACCAATGCAACCCTTCAGGGAAATGAGAGGCAGAGACAGGAGTTCATGGGCCAGCTTCTTCAGGGGTAAAACAAAGACACCCTGTCTCAAACTATGTGGAAAGTGAGGGCTGCCTCAAAAAGGCCTTCGATCTTAGTCCTTAGGAGGATTTCTCTATCTGCACACAAATCACCCATGTGCAGTGTACATATACACAAATGTGCGTGCATGCACCCGTATGCAGTACGCACACACAAATGTACCGACATGCAGTGTACACACGGACATTAACACACTATTGTTGGTTGCAGGAAGTAGAGAAATCAAGGTAGAACTGGACCGGAAACTTCCTGCGTGGCTTTCATAGTGCCAGAAGTTACGTAGGCTGCTAGGGGAGAACTATCACTGATAGCCCCGTCTACGGACGCTGCATGCAGGACAGAGTAGTACCAAGATCAGCACATGAGAGACAAAAGCCTTGCCCACATACAACAAACGGAACACCTCAAGAAGCAAGAGGATCTCTGTGAATATGAGGTCAGCCTGGTCTACGTAGCAAGTTCTAGGACAGCTAGGACTACATAGAAAAAAAATAAAAATATAAAGCCCAAGATATAAAATTGTGGGGAAGCAGGTACAGCACGAAGAATCCTGAGCCTGTGGCATAGCACTCCGAGCAGATGTTTCTGCTCAGCTTACTAGCCTACTCATTCTCAGGAGTGTTTTCTCTGTTTTTTGAACATTTATTATGTGTGTGCATGTTTTGCCACATGTATGTCTATTTACCACATGTGTGCAGGTTGCACAAAAGCCAGAAGAGGACATCAGATTACTCTAGAACTGGAATTACAGATGATTGTAAGCTACCATGTCGATGGCTGGGAATTGAACCTGGGTCCTCTGGTAGAGCAGCCAGTGCTCTAACACCGACCCACCTCCAACCTACTTTCTGTTTCTTCATGAACTTTCTCTTTTTCTTGCTCTCTTTATATATGTATATGTTGAGTTTGTAGTGTGTGTGGTATATGTCTGTATGTGTGTACAGATGCACATGCCAGTACGACAGTCCTCAGTCACTCACTGCTTGCTTTATTTGAGGCAGGATCTCTCTCTCTGAATCTGGAACTGGCATTATTTTTTTAACTAGGCTGGCAGCCAGCAAGCCCAAGCAATCTCCCTTTCCCTACAGCTTTTAGTGCTGTATTTATTTATAGGCATGTGCAAGATGAGACCTGGTTTGTTACATGGATGATGGGATGCAAATTTTGGTCTTCATGCTTACACAGCAAGTGCTCTTAACACTAAGCCATCTTCACAATCCCAGATTTTCTCTATTCTTCATCATATTTCTAGGCGCAATTCTTTGTCCTGGACAGTAGACCCTGGAAACCTCAGTGGATGTCCTCAAAACTCTGATCCATACCTAACACAATGTTAGTGGTGCTAGGAAGTATGGTCTCCCTTGATGGCATGGCAGCTTCATAAGATGAAGAGAGACCCACCTTGGCACACTTGCGGTTCTTTCTGCCACATCACACAGTTGCAGGAAAGTCCTCCACCAGAGGTTGTACCTTTCTCTTAGACCTCCCAGTCACCAGGACAGTGCTAAATGAGCCTCTGTTTTATTACATTTGTGCTCGGGGTCCTGGCGAGAGGAGACTTCGGCAGTTGTTTCACTGTGTGGGTTGCAGGGGTTAAACCGAAGTTAGGAGGCATGGTGGCTGCACCCTTACCTGCTGGATCGTCTAACACCACTCTTGACAATATCCTGCTCATAGGTCCTAAGTACAGCAAAATGATCTTAGATGGCCAGGGTGGCCAGGAGTTTAATTGTGTGTGTGTTGAGAGAGGCCGAGGCTGTTCAGAGACAGGGAGCCAGGTTCCTGCAGGCAGAGGAGAGATTCTGGGATAACTTCTGATGCCGGCTAGTTTGATGTCAACTTGACACAAGCTAGAGCCAACTGAAAGGTGGGAACCTCAACTGAGAAAATGCTTCCGTGAGACCCAGCTGTATGGCGTCAGCATCGCTGTGATAATTACTGAGTGTGCATGCACACGCACGCCACAGTGCAGATGTGGAGGTCAGACCACAACTTTTTGGAGTCAGTTCTCCTTTTTCACCTTCACACGGCATAGTTTCTGTCGTAACAAAGCACCATGACCATGGCGACTTACTAGAGAAAGGATTTATTTGGGCTCATAGTTCCAGAGGGACAAGGGTCCATCGTGGCAGGGAAGTGTGGCAGCCAGAAGCATGCATGATAGTAAAAGCAAGAAGCCGTCAAAAGAGGCAAGTAGCGTGAGACTTCCAGTTCTCCGAGCCTGCCCCCAGTGATGCTGCACCACAGAAACCTACCCCAGATAATGTCATCATCTGGAAACCCAGGTCCAGATATCAGAGCCTATGGGGGACATCATTTAAACTACTGCACATGGATTCCAGCAATGGAATTTGGGTAGTCAGAAGAATTAGTTACTTTTCTTTTGCTGTGATAAAACACCATCGCCAAAACAACTTATAGAAGGAAGAGTTTCTTGTGGATTTACAATTCTAGAATGCTAGGAGTCCATCACAGCTAGGAACATGGCAATAGGCAGGCAGGTATGGCACTGGAGCGGCAGCTGCGAGCCACATCCTGATCCACAGACAGGAAGCAAAGAGCACACTGGAGTGTTGCTGTAGGCTTTTGAGCCTCAAAGCCTGAACCTAGTGATATACCTCCTCAATAAGGCCACGCCTTCTGATCCTCCCCAAACAGTTCCACCAACTGAGGTGGAAGTATGAGCCTGTGGGCACCACTGTTATTAAAACTACTACTACTACTGTGTATGTGTGTGTGTGTGTGTGTGTGTGTGTGTGTGTCTGTGTGTGTTTGTGTGTTACATGGCAGGGTGCCCCATGCCATCGGGCCTGGCACCTTCCCTTTGCTGAAGGTTCTTAGCTCACACTGACTGCCACCGAAGTCCAGGAGTTGTGGATAGCACTGAACTCAGCCTTGGTCTCTGTGCTCTTAACAGCTCACTGTTCCAATTACTGCAAACCGAATGGCATTTGAGGTCAAACTAGAAATGGATCAGTGTAGCCAAAAATATATATATATACAGAACCTACACGAAGGAAGGGAACTTTAAGGCAGGGATGGGCGCTTTTAACCAAGAAGAAAAGCTGCCTGTGAACAGGAGGGAAAGACCTGGGGGAGAGGGGGGGAAACACTTCGTGTAAATAATTGGTTAAATCAGTCTATCTTGAAATAGCGACAGCAGCTGGCCACCCTGTGGGGCTGGCAGTGGCGTGGTCCTTGAGACTGGATGCCTCAGCAGTTGGAGTAGTTCCACAATCTCCATCTTTCTCACACTGGAGAAGTAGACAATATAGTGTCTGGGCTGCCACTGTGGCCAAGTAGGTGTCCAAGGGCCATGCCACTATCTGAGTGGCCTGTTCTCTACCTGGTGCCGTGGTGACATCCAGGTTGCAGCTGAGGCCCATGTCTGGGCCATGGCTCTGTGGCAGCCAGGGTCTGAGTTGATATTGGTGGCTCCTATTACTGTCGAAGGCCATGTGGGTACTCGAGATCTAGGCTGCCACCTTGGGCCATGTTGGTATCCAAGGGCTGTGCTGCTTGTGGGACCATGCCGATCTGAGTGGCCTGCACCGCCACCAGGAGCAGTGGTGACATCTAGGCCTGGCTGCTGCTGAGGACCATATCTGGGTCTGTAATCCTATTGAAGCTGGGGTCTATGTTGAAGTCTGAGGCCTATGCTGCCCCAGAGCCATGCTGATCTGAGTGGCCTGTACTTCCACCGGGAGCCACAGTGCCATCTGGTTCTGAGCTGCTGCAGAGGGCTATGTCTGGTCGCTGGTCCTGCTGCAGCTCCTGTCTGGGCTCATGTCTGTGGCCTGTCTTTCCACAGAGGTATAGTTTTTTGTTGTTTTGTTTGTTTGTTTTTACTCTTTGGGGTCCTACCACTTAGCTCCTGAATAAATACTTGGAGACTTATTCTTACTTATGAATGCCTGACTTTATCTTGACTACTTTCTAACCTGCTTTTTGTTGTTGTTTGAGACAGGGTTTCTCTGTGTAGCTTTGGAGCCTGTCCTGGAACTCACTCTGTAGACCAGACTGGCCTTGAACTCACAGAGATCCTCCTGCCTCTCCCTCCTGAGTGCTGGGATTAAAGGCCACCACTTCCCAGCCCTAGCCAGATTTTCTAATTTAATTATCCTGTTTCTCTTCTCCCACATTTTGCCTCTGGGTTTTTACCTTTCTTTATTCTGTGTCTTCCTTCTTACTCTGTGGGTGACTGTGTGGCTGGCTCCTGGTATCCTCTTCTCTTCTTTTCCTCTATCCTATCTTCTTTCTCTGTCTCCTATTTATTCTCTCTGCCTGGCAGCCACCCATTTCTCTCTCCTGCCTAGCTATTGGCCGTCAGCTCTTTATTAGATCAATCAGAGGTTTTAGGCAGGCAGAGTAACACAGCTTTACAGAGTTAAATGAACACAATGTAAAAGAATGCCGCACCTCTCTGCATCATTAAACAGATATCCCACAGCATAAATGAATGTAACATATCTTCAACAAATATTCCACAACATGGGGGCCATAGGAACCATGCATGATGAAATCAGAGGACCATACTGAGCTGGCCCTGCCCTTCGATGGTCCTGGGAAAGCTGGCTCTGCCCCTCGATGGGCACTGCAGCAACAGAGCTGATCCCGACCCTCGCAGAAGAGCTGCCCTTGTCCACCCCACAACCTCTGCACTCAGGAGAGATGGGCAGAACTGACCCTGAAGGCACGGGCATAGGAGAACTGGCTCTGCCCCTCACCTGAGGGGACAGTCTCAGTGGCTCAGACTGACCAGTTCACCTACTATTGAGACCCACCCTAACATGGACCCGACCCCATCTATGACCTGCTAAAGCACATGAAGAAACTGATCCTGTGGAAAAATAACCACGGGATCTCCATGACTTCTGGTGGCCTTGGGATATCCAAGAAGAGTTTTGGTGAGGGTCTAGTGATGATGGTGTACCAGAAACCAGAGGCCTGAACCAGCCAATGACTCATTGCAATGAGCATTTGTAAGTAGAGCTGATTAGGCTAAAGGGAATGCTGTGTGACACACCACGGCTCCTGGTGCCACTAAGATGAACGAAGCGGTGTTGGAGAAGTGGGAAAGAGGAGCAAAGAGAACTTTTATTTGTGTTTTTGCTTTGTTATGGTTTTATTTTTTTTAATTTTCTTTTGGGGTGAATGCTAGAAGGTTGAAGGGCAGATATGGAGGACTAGGAAATGGGTGGGATTGGAGTGTGTGATGTGAAATTCCAAAAGAATCAATAAAGAAATTGTTTTAAAAACCATCACATTGCCCATCAAAATCCCAGCAAAATTCTTCAAAGACCTCGAAAGAATAGTACTCATCTTCATTTGGAAAAGCAAAAAACCCGGGATAGCTAAAACAATCCTGGGCAATAAAAGAACTTCTGGAGGCATCACAATCCCTGACTTCAAACTCTACTACAGAGCTACAGTACCTAAAAACAGCCTGGTATTGGCATAAGAACTGACAGGAGGACCAATGGAACCGAATAGAAGACCCGGATATCAATCCACACATCTTTGAACACCTGATCTTTGATAAAAAAGCAAAAACATCAAATGGAAAAAAGAAAGCATATTTAACAGGTGGTGCTGGCATAACTGGATATCAACATGTAGAAGAATGAAAAATAGATCCATATCTATCACCATGCACAAAACTCAAGTCCAAATGGATCAAAGACCTCAACATAAAGGCAGCCACACTGATCCTTATAGAAGAGAAAGTGGGAAGTACACTTGAACGCATTGGCACAGGGAACCACTTCCTAAATATAACCCCAGAAGCACAGACACTGAGAGAAACAATTAATAAATGGGACCTCCTGAAACTGAAAAGCTTCTGTAAAGCAAAGGACACGGTCAACAAGACAAAATGACAGCCTACAGAACGGGAAAAGATCTTCACTAACCCCACATCAGACAGAGGCCTGATCTCCAAAATATACAATGAACTCAAGAAATTTGACACCAAAAGATCTCATAATCCAATAAAAACATGGAGTACAGACCTAAACAGAGAACTCTCAACAGAGGAATCTAAAATGGCTGAAAGACACTTAAGGACATGTTCAACATCCTTAGTCATCAGAGAAATGCAAATCAAAACAACTCTGAGATTCCATCTTACATCTGTAAGAATGGCCAAGATCAAAAACACTGATGACACCTTATGCTGGAGAGATTTTGGGGAAAGGGGAACACTTCTGCATTGCTGGTGGGAATGCAAGCTGGAACAGCCCCTTTGGATGTCAGTGTGGCAATTTCTCAGAAAATTAGGAAACAACCTTCCTCAAGACCCAGTAATACCACTTTTGGGTATATATCCAAAGGATGCTCAATTGTGCCACAAGGACAAGTGTTCAACTATGTTCATAGCAGCTTTGTTTGTCATAGCCAGAACCTGGAAACAACCTAAATGCCCCTCGATCAAAGAATGGATAAGGAAAATGTGGTACATTTACACAATGGAGTATTACACAGCAGAAATAAATAATGACATCTTGAATATTGCAGGAAATGGATGGAGCTAGAAAACATCATTTTGAATGAGGTAACCCAGACTCAGAAAGACAACTATCACATGTACTCACTCATAGGTGGTTTTTAAACATAAAGCAAAGAAAGCCAGCCTACAAACCACAACCCCAGAGAACTTAGACAACAATGAGGACACTAAGAGAGACATACATAGATCTAATCTACATGGGAAGTAGAAAAAGACAAGATCTTCTGAGTAAGTTGGGAGTATTGGGACCTTGGAGGAGGATTGAAGGGGAGAGGGCATAGGCAGGGAGGGAGGGGAGCAGAGAAAAATGTAGAGCTCAATAAATATCAATAAAAAAATGCCTGGCAATCTAGCCCTTGGTACTGGCAGAGAAAGTACTGAAAGAAACCCATCGCATTATTATTATTTGTGTATATACGATGTGTACGTGTGGATATGGACCTGTGGTGACATGGTCCTCATATGGAGGCCAGGAGACAACTTCTGAGAGTCATTTTTTTCTATCTGCTGTGGATGCTGGGAATGATCTCAAGTCATTAGGCTTATTCATCACATGCATCTTACCAGTCCTTCATTTTTTAGGGAAAGTAGGAGGCAGGGAAGGGGGAGCTCACACTGTAACTCAGACTAGAGCAGATAGAGGTCCTCTTGTCTCTCCTTCAAGAGTGCTTGGATTACAGGTGTATTCCACTGGCCTGGTTTCACATTTTTGTCAGATTCAAAAGAAACTCTGGACAAATGGCTCTCTGTGGTGCCTATGAGCATCCCCAAGTCCACGCTAGCCCCCAGGCTCTCTCAACATCACAGATACCTGTTATGGTGTCCACGCTGACAAACTGGCTCTTCTCAGTTTTTCTCACCCTGCCTCCTACTGTAAACTACTTCAGCTCATGGGCGTCCCTCCCACCGCTTTTCATTTCTTACAGCCCTGCCATGTCAGCCATGAACTCCCTTGGTCCCCTCTTCTGTTGTCCTCTTTTGGCTCCCCTCTTCTTGCCCCTCTTGCTCTCCTTTGCTCCCCCTTTCTTCTCTTTCTTTCACTGCCTATCCCTTCTCTTCTCATGGCTAAGTCCAGTCTGCCGGCCATGTTCAATCTACTACTTTCTCTGTCTGTTCTGGACTCTTCCAGATGCCTCTGGCTGTACTCGCTCTCATATATAAAATAAAATCCTTCCCCTCTGCGGTACTTCGCAGAGACCATGCCCTCAGTTTATATAGTTTTTCCTTTTAAATATGGAATGCTTAATGAATTTTCAGATCATCCTTGCTTGCAAGGGCCATCTTCTCTGTCTCGTTCTAATTTTAGTGCAAGTACTGCTGAAGCGAGAAACAGATGTGCATGTGTGTTTGTGTGTGTGTGCGTGTGTGTTTGTGTGTGTGTGTGTTTGTGCGCTGGTGTGCCCTCCAGTCCTCTGTCCCTCTCCCTGTCCTGGAGGCAGGGTCTCTCACTGAACCTGGAAAAGGGCTGGCAGCCAGCAAGTGTGAGAGATCCTTTCGTCTCTGCCGCACTGCAGTGCTGAGGTTACAGACAGACACTATTATATGTATTTACATGGCTGCTCAGGTTCTTATGCCTGTGCAGCAAGTGTTCTTAGCCACTGAGCCATTTCCTAATGCCAGATTTCAAATTTTTAACTTATTTTTTATTTTATGTGTATGAATGTTTTACCAACATGTACGTCTGTGCTCCACATGCATGCCTGGTGCCAACAGAGACTAGAATTATATTTAGACTGTGATGAGCTGCTGTGTGGGTGCTGGGAATACAGCTTGAGTCCTCTGGAAGAGCAGCCAGTGCTCTTACCTGCTGGGCCATCTCTCCAATCCCCCACCTCCATTTTGATTTCTAAATAGTATTTGCCAGAGGCAGGGTGTACAAATCATCCTGAAATATCTTGCTGGACCAGTAAGTAAGCAAGATGGATTGAGAAAACTATCTTCTAGGAGCTATCATAGCAGAACTGTGGATTCACAATATTGATAAGAGAGGGCAAACGGTTTACAGAGAGGCACCGTGCCTTTTCCGTCAGCTCACTAAGCCAGGATGGCCTTGAACTCACAATCCTCCTCCCTCCACATCTGGAGTGCCTGGATGACAGCCAGGCACCACCACACCCAGTTATGTGATGCTAGGGATGGACACAGGGTCATCACTTTTTTCTTTTCTTATTTTTCCTTTGTTTGAGACAGGGTCTCATATAGCTCAGTATGACCTTTATTGTGTAGTCAAGGACGAACTTGGAGTTTTTATCTTCCTGCATCTACCTCCCAAATGTTAGGAATACCTGTGTACCCCATAAGGCCCAGTTCAAATAGTGCAAAAGGTGGACCCCCCCAAGGCTTGGTGTGTGCTAGGCCAGCACTCTTATCACCTGAGCTACACCCTCATTCCCTCATTTTCTCTGTTTGCAAAATTAGTATTTTTTTTGTATCTCTCTCTCTCTCTCTCTCTCTCTCTCTCTCTCTCTCTCTCTCTCTCTCTCTCTCTCTCTCAGTCCTAGCTGACCTGGAACTCCCTATAGACCGAGCTGGCCTTGTCTGGCCTCAGTCTGCCTCTATCTCCTCAATGGTGGGATTAAGAACACGCACCACCACGCATGGCCCCAAAATGAATATGTTTAGTGAACATGAGGGAATAGGAGCTTGAAGCTAAGCATTCAAAAAAAAGATATACAAAGCTGGCACTATATACGTCTCTTTCCTGCTGCTTTTTTGGAGAATTAGGCTGGTCCTTGCCTTTTCTCCTCTTTCTGTTTGTATTTTTCTTTCTCTCTTCCCTCCTCCACTCCCTTCATCTCAATAAAACTTCCATATAAAAAATAAAAAAATAAAAAGATATAAAAAGCTGTCCATTCATCAAAGGAATGGACCCAGAGACAAAGAACCCCACCAGCCTGGAAATGGAAGTAGGTGGCGATCTTATATCTCTCCACAAACGAACAAAACCCCCAATCCTCTTTGCACTTTCAAAAAGCAGGAAGATAGGGCCTCCTAGAGGGTGAAAATGTCCACACACCAGTGATAACAGTGATGATGATGACAGTGAAACAAAATGGGAATGTAGTTAAGTTGGTGAGGGCTCACTTAGCATGCACACCTGGGTTGGGTTTCCTCAGCACCAGCAACCACAAGCGGTGATGCAGGCCTGTTGCCTCCTCTTTAGGTGACAACAGGAGGGGCAGGAATGCAAGGCCATCCACAATTAGATAGCAAGTTGAAGGGCAGTGTGGAATAAAAATAAAATAAAATGAAAAATAAAACACGGGTGCGGTTGGGCCATAAAAGCCGCTCAACGCGTAAAGCCACCTGCTGCCAGGCCTGATGACTTGAGTTTAATCTCAGGGACCCACAAGTTGTCTTCTAACCTCCAATGGGCACCATGGCGGACACGTATGTAGGCGAGTGTGCGCATGCACCCCTGAGCACATGTGTGTGTGTGCACACAATTGATAAATAAGTGTAATTTTTTGTAAAGAAAGGATGTGAGTCTCTATGACCATGTTTTCTTCCAGCCCTGAATTAAAATCAAATGTCTTTGTGGGGTTGGAGTTAAGAGCACTTTCTGCTCTTGTAGAGGACTCAGGTTAGATTCCCAGAACCCAAAGGGTAGCCCTCACAACCATTTGTAACTCTAGCTTCAGGGAATCTAATGCCTTCTGGATTCTACATCACTGCACATGGCATACATGCATATACACAGGCAAAAACACTCAAATAAAAATAATCTTAAAAAATTTAAATTGTGTCTGTTACAGAGCAGAGACAACGAAACAATGCATCTGACTTTTGGCTCAGATCTTCTGCGTCCCAGAAAAGGACCCCTGAAGCCATATCACAGCTAAGCTCACATCTGATCCAGCTTTTCTCAGAGCTCTCTGTAACCAGAAGGGGCTATACTCATGGTGAAGAGAAATTAGACTTCAAAATTGGCCAAAGTACAAAAAACAATATTTTGAAAGACAGGTTCTGTAGCCTAGGTTGAACTTCAACCTGCTATATACGTGAGGATGACTTTGAACTCCTGATTCTCTGCCTTAACTCTGCAAGTGATGGGATGCTGACACTGGACACCGTGCCCTTCTCCCTCACTGGGGGATTCTACACCTTGAACTTTATCACCTAGCCCTACCTTTAAAAGATTCATCCAAGCTTTGAAAGGGTTTGGGAATTATATAGTAATACAGGATTAATGCCAATTTTCTGATCTTGAAGGTTGTTGGCTGATTCTATGGAAAAGTATGCTAATATTTAGATGGCTGAGCCTGATAGCACCTAACTGCATTCCCAGCGTGTGGGAGGCCGAGGCAAGAGGATCACCGTGACTCCAGAGCAGCCTAGATCACATAGCGAGAGCCGGTCTCCAACCCCAAGCAGGGCTGTGGCTGGGGCTCAGCGGGTCAGAGCGCTCACTGAGCACGCAGAAAGCCTGGGGCTCCACCTCCAGCACCAGAACTGCTGATGTGATGCAGGCCTGTCATCCCAGCCTGGGAAACGTGAGCGTCTGTCTCAGAAAAAGCAAACGAAACAACGAAACAGGATTAAAGAAGCTAATGTACAGTCCCATGAGGGCAATGTGTGTATCATGGTAGACCAGGTGTATATTCAGAGAGGTAGAGGCAAGGGGAATGCTGTAAGGCAGAACGGGAAGGATTACATAAGTTACCTTGAGTCAGTTATCCTTGGAGATGGTGAACAATGACCAGAGTGGTGTCAGACTGAGCAAGCGTTCAGCAGACGTCCTTGCATAAACACTTTTGTGAAGTTCCAGTGTCCTCCGCAATCACTGTCGTTATGGTTGTTATGAGGTGAGTGAAATACCCTCCTTTTTTTTTTTTTTTTTTTTGGTTTTTCGAGACAGGGTTTCTCTGTGGCTTTGGAGCCTGTCCTGGAACTAGCTCTTGTAGACTAGGCTGGCCTCGAACTCACAGAGATCCGCCTGCCTCTGCCTCCCGAGTGCTGGGATTACAGGCATGCGCCACCACAGCCCAGGTTGGATTTGTTTTTGAAGACACAGTTTCTCTGTAGCTGTGTCGAGTAGGCTGACCTGCAAGTCACAGAGATTTGCCTTCTGTCTTGGAAGGCTGGCATTAAAGGCTGCTCCACCACACACTCCCTGCCTTTTAAACTCCTTTTTACCATTGCTGTTGAAACTGAACAAAAGTGCCTCCACATTGTTTCTTACAACATTCATACTCAAGGAAAGTTACTAAAGCCAGGCCTGGTGACTCCTGCCAGCCATAACGCACCGGGAAACAGGAGTTCAAGGTCCTTGGCTGCATAGCCAGTTCAAAACAAGCTTGGGCTTCTTGAGAGCCTGTATCAAAATAAAGGTGCATCCAAGGTAATAGAAATAAATACTGATAAAGTGGGGGTGGGGTGGCACCTGCCTGTAATCTTACACTTGCCAGGGTGAGGCAGCAGCATCTGGACTACATAATAAGACCCCGTTTCTCACAAACAAAAAATGATTCAAAGAATTGCTAATGCTTGTCTTATAATATTCATATTAGTTAATGGGTCCCCAGGATCTTGAGCGGTGCCTGGACCATAATAATGCTACCTTCTGAATTTTGATCTCTTGATCAAAATTGTTGTTTCTCTTGATATGGTCTCTTGCAGTTCAGGTTGACCTCAAATTTCCTACGTAGTTGACAGGTGACCTTGAACCTCCTGGCAAGTACTGTCATAATTCAGATTACAGGGTGCTGGGGAAAACTTACTCTGTAGACCAGGCAAGCCTCAAACTCAGAGAGGTCTGCCTGTTTCTGCCTCCCAAGTACTGGGATTAAAGGTGTGTGCCACCACCACCATCTGGTTCAAATTTAGGACTTTGTGTATGCTAGGCAAGTTCTACTAAGTGTCGTAGTTTTATTAGTGTGTGTGTGTGTGTGGTGTGTCTGAGTGTGTCACTGTGTGTTCAAGCAGAACAAACAAGTGTGTTGCTGGGCGGTGGCGCACACCTTTAACCCCAGCACTGGCAGGTCTCTGTGAGTTTGAGGTCAGTCTGGTCTACAAGAGCTCCAAAGTAACACAGAGAAACCCTGTCTCGAAAAACAGCAACAACAAAAAGTTTGTATGCATGGGTATCTCTCTTTTCACCTTATTCTCCTAAGGCAGGGTCTCTTAGTAGAACTGGTACTAAAATGACAGTCAGTAAAGCCCCAGTCACTCTCATGTCTACACCATTCACATCACTGGGGTTACAGGAGTTCTAGGCCTTGTTCAGCTTCCCTTCCTTCCTTCCTTCCTTCCTTCCTTCCTTCCTTCCTTCCTTCCTTCCTTCCTTCCTTCCTTCCTTCCTCCCTCCCTCCCTCCCTCCCTCCCTCCCTCCCTCCCTCCCTCCCTCCCTTCCTTCCTTCCTATTTGTTTTGTTGAGACACGGTTTCCCTGTGTGGCTTTGGTGCCTGTCCTGGAATGAAACTAGCTCTCTTAGACTAGACTGGCCTTGAATTTACAGAGATCTGCCTACCTCTGCCTCCCGCAAACTGGGATTAAAGGTGTGAGCCACCACCATTCATTCAACTTTTTTATGTGGATACTGGGAACTTGAACTCAACTAACAGATCCTCGTGTTTGCTGGGCAAGAGCTCTTGCACATTGAGCCATGTCCACAGCTATTTCTACTATCGCTTGCTTCATTTCATTTTCTTTCTTAATTTCTTTCTTTCTTCCTTTTTTTTTTTTGTTTTTTTTTTTTTTTTTGAGATAAGGCTTCTTCTCTTTGTAAGCACCTTGGCTGTCCTGGGACTCCCTTTGTAGACCAGGCTGGCCTTGAACTCACAGATTTTCCCCTCCCCATCTTTGCCTCCTGAGTGCTGGGATTAAAGGCGTGTGCCAAGGCTGCCTGGCTTCTTGCTCCATTTTTTTTTTTTTTTAAATGTATCTCTTGCATGATTAGGGACTAAAGATGTGGGCTTTAGTCTCCTCCACAACACCCTAATCCTTCTGGGCCGGTTCTGTGATCATACCGTCTCCCCGTACCCTAGGATTGGTAAGTGTGATAAGGATGAATGTCCAGTAAACTCGAAACCCTTGATTCAATTCTAGCACTCCAGAGCTCTGGAAAGGTGGAGGACAGAGGATCAGAGAGGTTCAAGGTCATCCTCCCCTACAAAATGCGTTCGAGACTAGCCTGGTTCATACAAGTCTTCAAAAAAGACTGAAAAAAAAGCGTAAAGCAGTCACTTGGCAACAGTCAAGTTCAGGTCTGCCGCGGCGTTGTTTACTTAAGCGCGCCTTTGTTCTGCAGCAGGCTCAGGCAGCAAATCTACAGCTCTAGCTTGTGATGGGGAGGAGCCGGGATGAGGCGGGACCCATTCTGGGGGCGGAGCCAGGACGCGGCAGGGGCGGAGCCAGAAGCTGCGGCGCCGCTGGGCCTGGACCTCCCAGGACGTCCCCGTAGCTACAGGCTCCACCTCCTGGGCGGGACGTGATCTCTGATTGGCAGATGTGGCTGAGAGGCGGTCTCTATTGGTTCGCCGTGCTGTCCGCTCGGCGGGCGGTGCCCGGACGCAGGTGCCGGCCGGAGCGGAGCAAGCAGCTGCTGACTGGCCGGGCCGGGCCGGGACCCGGGCCAGGGAGAACCGAGGGGCCTGCGCGGTCGCCCGGCCCGGCCGCGAATCAGGTAGGCACGGAACAGCGGGTCAGGCCCGAGTATGCAGGCGGGTCCACTGATCCCGGGTTCGAGGCCCCGGCTCAGTACTCGGGTGGGACAGCTAGGTTTGTACTCTTGGCCTCAGTCCTGCTCAGGACGCAGGCACCTCAGTTTTCATTTCGAGGTTGGTGAGAGATCTCGGTGTCTCGGCACGCAGTAAGAACCTCCATGAGCCTCGGTTTCCCCATCTGTGAAAAGTGGGTCATCTCAGAACCAATCTGATTTAGGAGATGGCTGATGAGGAAAGCGCCTGGCATACGGTAGGTGGTCAATAAGTGGCTAATGTCACTAAGGATTCTGTCTGGGTAATAATTAACGTGATAAAGAGTTGGGCGCTTCACAAAAAGCTACTCAGAGTGCACTGTACTGAAAATGTTGTTTTTCAAACGCTAGTCAGGGACTGCCAAGATGGCTCAGCTGGTCAAGGTGCTTGCTTGAGTTCTGCCTCGAGGTCTCACGGTCAAAGAAAAAACTGATTCCAGAAAGTTTGAACTCCGTAGGCTCATCCTTGCATGGGTACAACCGCATGCATGTGCACAAACACACACAAAATAAGGAGAATCGAAAACAGTTTTTAAAAACTCTGTAGTCAGAGTTTATGTGGTTAGTGGGAAACAGACTGGGTGAATCCAAATGAGCAAATTGAGGCTCAGTGAAGTTAAGGCTGTGGCCCCGGGCCGAGCAGTAAAGGAGACTCCGGATTAAACTTAATTTCTGGACTAGGGATGTAGTTCAGTACTTGCCTAAAGTGTACTTGGCCCTGGGTTCAATCCTCAGTGCTGACACATACACACACACACACACACAAAAAAAAAAAAAATAATAATAATAATAAAAATAAAAAAAGAGACAGATGCGGCCAGAAAAACAAATTAACTTGAATCAGGACATACAATATCAGTGACAGAGCCAGGATAAAGTGCCTAGGTCATGGCCCATGGTGGCACAGGTCAGTTTTCTCAGGTACTTTGGAGGCTGAGGCAGGAAGAGTTCAAGGCCTGACTGGGTTACTTAGTAAGCCATGGGTTTGTTTAGTGCTTTTTTGAAACACTTATTTTTTGTTTTTATCTTATTTTTGAGACACGGACTCACTATGTAGCTTCGTCCTGGAACTCTATATGGAGACCAGGCTAGCTTTGAATTCAAGAGATCCAACTGCCTATGCCCCCAAGTGCCAGGACTAAATGTAAGTGCCACAATGCCTAGCTGTTTTTTAAATTTATGTATATGTCCCTTTATGAATTTATGTCTATTATGTGAGGGCCCTCAGAGGCCAAAAGAGGGTGTTGGATCCCCTGGAACTGGAATTACAGTTGTGAGCCACCATGTCGGTTCTGGAAACCAAAACCAAACTTGTCCTCTGCAAGGGCAGTAAGTGCTTTCAACTGCAGACCCATCTCACAAGCCCCATGATACTTCAAAACATTTGTTCATTTATCTGTTTTGTTTATATATGAGTTTGGGAGCCCTCACCTGCCACAGCTCATGTAGAGATCACAAGACAACTTTTGAGAGTCAACTTTTTCTCCTTTCCTACCATGTGGGTTCTAGGGATTAAACTCAGCTCATCAGACTTGGTGGTGTCAAGCACCTTTACCCAAGGAGCCATCTCACCAGTCTTTAAAATAAAATTAAAAAAAAAAATTCAAGGAAAGCCCTGGAAGCTGGGCATGGTGGCACGTGCCTGCATTCAGTGCAGGCACTCAGGAGAATGAGCAGGAGGGCTGCTGCAAGTGAGTGCAGCCAGGCACAGCGCCAGAGAGTGCGTGTCTGTGAGCCTCTAGCTGGAGAGAAGATGCTGCAGTGTAGCTCAGAGATTTACTTAACATACGTGATCTCTGTCATTACACATGGGTGCGGGACTCAGAGATGTGACCATGGGTAAGGTCCCCACTCCTGAAGTAAACCTTTACTCATGCTCCTGTTGACTCACAATCTGAGTGTGACGATGCATGCCTGTCATCCCAGCACACAGGAGGCTGAGGCAGGAAAATCACCGGAAATTCAAGGCCAGTGTATACTATGTAATGAAACGCTGTCTCAAAAGCAAAACAAAGGAACAAAAACTAGGGGTTTGGAGAGTTGGTTAAAAATACTTGCTAAATAATCCCAGCACTCGGGAGGCAGAGGCAGGCGGATCGCTGTGAGTTCGAGGTCAGCCTGGTCTACAAGAGCTAGTTCCAGGACAGGAACCAAAAACTATGGAGAAACCCTGTCTCGAAAAAAAAAAAATACTTGCTAAACTGAACGATATCCTAGCACTCATGAGTCAGAGGTAAGCTGATCTCTGTGAGTTCGAGGCTAGCCTGGTCTACAGAGGGAGTTCCAGAACTGTTACAGAGAGAAACCCTGTCTCAAAAAACAAACAAAAAAAACAACAAAAACAAGAAAAGAACCCTTGCTGCTCTTGCAGAGGACATGGGATAAGTTCCCAGGGCCTTCATGGTAGCTAAGAGCAATCTGTAGCTCCAGTTCTAGGGAATTCAGTCCCCTCTCCTCTTCAAGCACCTACTGGACACACATAGTGTACTTACATACATGCAGGCCAAAACTCATACATGTAAAATAAAATTAATAAAACAATTAATAAAATTAATAAATAAAATTAAACAAGTCAGCCACAACAAAAAAGAACTAGTGTCTATTGAAGACCAGACAACTCACTGTACAGTTTAAGTTCAAATCCTGGCTCTGTCTCTTGCTAGCCGTGTGACCTTCTGAACTTTGGCCTCTTCTTCAATCAGTGAGACTAATTACTGGGCTTGTAGTTTTGTTGTGCAGACCTGATGAATGGCCCTAGAACTGTGTCCCTCTGAGGGCAGGCTAGCCTCTGAGGGCAGGCTAGCCTCTGAGGGCAGGCTAGCCTCTGGGGCTCCTCTAACTGATTCTTCCGATCTGTTTCAGAGTGGGGAGTGAGACATGAGTGCAGCAAAACCACGTGCGGTCACCATGCTAGATCTGGGTCTGGGTGTGGGGACAGCGGGACGGATGCCTGGCAAAGTTCCTCTTTCTAGAGTTCACTGGAGAGTGTGAAGA